>NW_006299717.1:1081644-1086646 GCF_000327345.1 Myotis davidii
CACACAGAAAACTGGGTTTGCTAAGTAGGGGTCTGAGCTAGAAGACTATGGGGGTCCCCACTGAACAGCTCCAGAACACCGAGGGTGGCAACCTAGCAGGGTGCCCACACCCCACCTCAGGCCTTACCTCGTTGTTGACAAAGCAGTACAAGATAGCCACCATCAGCCCCTGGAAACGAGAGGTGCTTCAGCAGGGAGGAGGGGGGAGGAGGCAAGAGAAGGGGGAGACGGAGGGGGCGGGGACGGGAGGCCAGCATCCTGCAGATGGCCCTGGTCCCCAGATCCATGGGCCTCTAGCCACAGCCTTCCCTGCTCAGACTGGGAAGCCCAGAGCTGGGGGGCTCCTCTCCTCTCCTTTCTGCAGGGACAAGAAGTCCTCTCGCCCAGGTGCTCCAGGAGCCCTTCCGTCTTCCTTAGAGGACAATGGGCCCAGAAAGGAGGAACCTCTGGCTGTGCGGATTTCTCCGGCCCAGCCCCTTCACTCAGGAGACACGTGCTCCAGAACTCCGATCTGTGTGTGTGAGTATGTGTGCTCATGTGTGCATCTGTGTGTGTGCATGTGTGTTTTTGTGTGACTGTGACTGTGTGAGAGTACATGTGTGTGTGTCTGCATGTGCCTCTCTCTGTGTGCATGTACCTGTGAGTGTGTGTAAGTGAGCGAGTACACATGCGCATGCGTGTGTCTCTGTGTGCATGTGAGTATGCATGCACATATGTGCATGTGTCTACATGTCTGTGTGTGCATGTGAGTATGTGTACAAGTGTGTCTGCATGTGGCTGTGACTATATGTGCATGTGTGTGTCTCTATGTGTGCATGCATGTGTGAGTGTGTGCATGTGAGTGTGTGTGCAAGTGCACACACAGGCCCGCATGCTGTTGGCCATCCCATGACCTTCCTGAGAGGCTGGGACCAGTTTCTTATGTTCCTACGCCCCCCACTGACACTCGCTCCCCCGAAGCAGCATCTGCTAATACTAGTGGAGAAGACCAATTCGTGGCTGGGTGCCCACGGCTACATCTGGAAAGGCTTCGTGTCAATGTGCTTTCTAAAGACTGGCCTGGGCATCGGGGCACCTGGGGATTCCAGCTCAGGCTCGGCTCCAACCACAAAGTCTGGGCAAGGACCACTTTCCTCCAGGCCTCGCTGCCTATCTGCCTGCTGCCGGCTGGCTCTGCCCCACCCTCACTCTAGGAGGTCGCAGGGAAGGGCCCCCCGCCATGCTCACCTGGAAGGAGGTGAAGGAGAGCTCTGTGAGCATCTTGACAAAGCGCAGGGTCCCCCGGGCGTGCTCGTCCATCACGAAGGCAAAGATGACCTCATGGGTACCCAGCAGGGGGATGAGCGTCAATGTGGACTTGGCAAGTCTGGGGGGAGTGGGGGGTGATGTCATTCTGGGCCTCTCCCATGAACTCTTCTCCCTTTCTGTGCCCCAAACCCCCACCGAGGCCTGGCATCTGGGTCTGCCACCCTCCCACCCCAATACCCTGGGACAGGCTGCTTGGAGGGAGGGAGGTAGCGGCCGAGCCCCCCAGAGCCCAGGAGCTGCACAGATATAGGGAGGAGGGCAAGGCGTGGGTCCCAGGTGAGGCCCAGGTGGGAGAAGGTCCTGCAGCCTTAAGCTGGGCACCCGGGATCCGTCTCTGCGGGAAGGAAGGCTGAGGGTGCCCGGCAGAGCCGGCGGTCACGCACCTGCACTTGATGTCCGTCTTGCACATGAGGTTGGCTTTCAGCTTGGACACCACGATGCAGATGACCCGGACAAAGATGAGGAAGTTCACCTGCAGGGCAGACAGGAGGGTGGCCAGAGGCTTTGTCACGACACGCTTCCCCTGTCCTCCCCAGCACCCCCCGGGCCACCCCCACACCGCCACTCACCCCAATGGCGAAGAGAATGGGCAGCCGGATAATGAGCCAGTAGTTCATGTTTGAGTTCCTGGTCCAGCAGCTGGAGAGGGGAGACACACACAGGCACCCAATGGGGCCCAGACCCCAGCACAGTGCAGGCACAGGACACAGAAGTACATGTGGGCATCAAAGGGATACGCACAGAGCCACACAGGCACTGCCACCGGGAGCTACCTAACCACCACCCCACAGACCCACACAAAGGCCTTCCAGCCACACACACACAGCAACAAACACACAGAGGTACGTGAGCCCGTGAACACAGGCATGTGTGTACCCAGCGCCATACACAAAGCAACACTTCATTCAGTTCTCACAGAAGAACCTGGAGGGGGCACCACGCTCCCCGCAAGCCCCGCACCATTCATCTTCATACAATCCCACGGAGGGTGGACAGGGCAGGAGAGAACTAGTCATAAATTCAGTTCTGGTCCCTCTGTTTATCCTCCCAACAGGTCCCAGCCGCAGGCCCCAGGGGCCAAGGAACCACATGGGGTTTGGGGACAGGGACATCAGCACACTCACCCTGAGGAGCAGGCACTCACCCCTCGTCCTCATAGAGGTACTTGACAATGCCCCAGGGGATGACAAACAGCAAGGGAACACCTGAGAGCAGAGGGAGAGAGAGAGGGGAGAGGGGCTGGCAGGCTGGGGCCACCGCATGCCCACCCGGCAGCCTCTCCTTCCTGGCCTCCCCGCCCTGCGGCCCCTCTCTGAGCCTGGCCCAAACCACACTTTCCAGAAGGTGTGGAACGAGGCTGGTCTGGGTGCATGAAGAACAGGCGGTGGAGCCACGCCCACCAGACTCCTCAGACTTCCTCACAGAGAGGGCCATGGGGGCGGACCACATGCTGCATGAGTTGGGAACAGGCCAGACCTCTGCTGCGCTTCCCCCACGGCCTCAGCCCACACGCCCATCTCAGTCCATTTCTTCAGGCACCGGACGCCCCTCCAGACACCTGTTCCCTGACCGCACACACCTGCACGGCGCTGGGGAGAGCCTGGGGTGGGAACGGGACCTTGATGCTGGCAGCCCAACTGACTGCACAGTGGCCCACAGCCACGAGAATGGCAATAGCGCTTTCTACTGAGACTTGACGGTGGTGGCAGCTCCATCAGGGCCCCAGAGGTCCCCACCTCCTGGCATCCACACCCTGGTGTAGTCCGCCTTGTACCAGGGCTGGTCTGGGTGACAGGATGCACGGCAGAAGTGATGGCGCGACACTTCGTAGGTCAGGTTATAAAACAGTCGTGAAAGGTTAGAAAAGGCTTGTCTTGGGCTTTCTCGCTCAGTGAGGTCACCTGTTGCCATGCCACGAGGACACTTAGCCAAGGCAGAGGCCCCTGTGGCAGGGAATGCAGCCTCCACCCAGCACCCAGCAAGGTCCTCCGCTTCCTGCCCTCCGCCTCACGGGTGAGCTTGGCAGTGGATTCTCCGATCCCGGCTCAGCCTTGAGATGACAGCTGCCCTGACTGACAGCCGGACTGCATCTGTCAGAGCCCCTCAGCCAGAGGCCAGCTACGGTGAACCACGTTCCCGGCCACAGAAACTTCGAGGTAACAATTGTTTCAAGCAGCCAAGTTGTGGGGTCATTTGTCTGCAGCGAATGGCCACGAATGCAACCGATTTCCAGCTAGAGCCTCACTCATTTCCGGAGCCTGCGCCCACCTCACCGGGAGCTCGGTGTGTGTGTGCCGACTTACAGACTGTTCATCCTCACGCGACAGATGGAGAGGGATCAGCTCGGAGGCTCGGGGGGACTGCAATCCCACGCTCCTGCCTGTCCCCTCAGTGGCTTCTGCACTAGCCCCCTCCGTGTCTGCCTCGATGGGTGCCCCTCTCGGGGCTGGAGATGTGGGTGTCTGAGATAGGCAACAGGGTGCATAGTAAGGTGTGTGGACACAGCTGTGTGTGTGTGGGGGGGTGCATGTGTATGCATGTGTGACTTTGGGGGGTCTCCCCCAGGAGCACGCTTCCAGGGCAGGATGCACTTCGCAGCCTTTCCTGCCACCATCATCCAGGTCCTCATCATGTGCTGTCCACTCAATAGAAGCTGCAGAGTGGCTCGCATGTCTGGAGCTGTTGTGCGTGGAGCTGCCGTGTGTGGAGCTGCGGACAGGCGTGGGGGAAGCAGAGAAGCCCACAGCTCCTCGGATAGCTTCCTCTTGGCCATGTATTTGAACACAATAGACTTCTCAGCATCATGATGCTGTAATAACAGGCTTTCATGAGACAGGAGGAGGCACAGATGCCCCCAAAGGCTCCAGCACAGAAGATGCTCAGGGAGAAGAGGATGGATGGATGGGTGGATGGATGGGTAATGAGGGAGTCAGGACAGCATTCAGAGAAGGGAGCTCTCCAGGCAAGTACATGTCAACTCCAAGAGCCCTTCTGGGGCACCCCGGCCACATGCTGTTCTTTTTCTCAGAGACCCCACTCCAGGGCTGGGGCTCACTCACGATACCAGACACAGGGCTTCATTCATTCGTCAGCAGCTCCTAACAAAGCCCTTCTAAAAACAGGCACCGCTCTGCCGCGTGCAAACATTACACGCTCCCTGCTGGCTTCGTCTCTCTCCCATTTAGAAAATCAACAAGACAGGCTGCAGAGAAAGCTTGAATTAGGAACAGAACCAGCTCCAAGAAGTAATGGGGCCCTTGCCCAACTTGTCTTCCTCCTGCTCAGCCTCCTGGGGGTTGGGGGTTAGGGGTGCCCGGCCACCCATGGCATGTCTTCTGGGACCCCCCCCCCGCCCCCGCGCTGTGCTGGAGTCCCCACGTTAATTCTTCTGCTCACACAAGTAGCTGCTTGCTGTTTCCCAAGCCTGCCAACAGGGCCAGCCTCCTGGCATCACAGCAGGGCACCTGGCTCTCTGTGACTCTCTCTGACCTTCTGCCTTTGTCCCTCTGCCTCTCTCTGTCTCTCCCTATCTCAATTCCTCAAGAAGAGGATGCTCTGATTGGGGAGGGGGGTCCCCCAGGTCCGGCCCTTATGCCCCTTAGACCCTGGGCCCTAAGCTGGGGAGTGAGGTGGTGGAAAGACTGGCACCCTTCCCCCATTTCCCACTCGAGACCTCAGGGCACGATGTGTCCCC
>NW_006299717.1:1086701-1087046 GCF_000327345.1 Myotis davidii
AATCACCCCCCTGCACACACCACAGCGTCCCTTTGATTCTTCCTGTCCACAGGTCACCATGGTGACGGGCACTCCCAGTGCTGATGCTATTTTCCAGAATGGACATCACCACCCGCTCCCTGAGGACAGCGCTCTCCGCACTGGCCCACCCTAGCTCTCCACAGGCTCTCCAGCTGCCCGGACCTGACTGCCCTAGTGGGATAAAGAGGCCTCGGAGGGCGGAGGGCTCAGCAGGGAGGGGCTGAGCCTTGGAGGAGTGGGAGGCGGGAGCAGGGAGCTGAGCGCAGGGTCCAGGCCCGGGGGCCCACCTGGGCAGAGGCCTGAGCATACTGCACGGGGCGGAGG
>NW_006299717.1:1087122-1088580 GCF_000327345.1 Myotis davidii
CCTGGGACTCAGGCGGCTGTTCCAGGGCTGGCCCTGCCCATGAGGCTCCGCCCCATCTGCACCTTGTTGCCCTCAACACACTGGCCCCACTATTGCCCCCTTAGAGGCACTCTTACTCTTCTTCACTGGGCTACCTGGAGCCGAGTGGCTGAGGAACACCAGCGAGAAGCAGGGGAGTGTGAGAGAGCACAGAGCCAGGTGGCCAGGCAACCTGCGTGGCCTCCTGAGGGGTGGGCTGGACCGGGCAGCCTTGCCAAGGCCCAGGGGCAGGAGCCAGCATGGACGGGCCTTCGAGAAGGAGCGTGGCCGTGACTGAGTGGCAGTCCCTGGGAGTCGGGACAGCAGTGGTCAGAGCAGCTTGAGGCGGGCGAGTGAAGGGAGGGAGGAGTGGATGGATGGACACAGCTCTGGTGGAGGGGGGCCCTGTGGTGCGGGCAGGGGACAGGGGGCAGGGGGCAGGGACCCGCAGGCCCGGGAGACCAGGCGGCAGGGCCTCTGCTGCATCCCCGGGGCGCCGGTGTGCCCCCCCGGAGTAATTCTGCTGCATCTGTTTTTCGGCGGCGAGTGGGGGCTGGGGGCTGCTGCTGCTGGGGTCTCAGCCCCTGCCCCACCCACCCCTTTCTCATCGGGATCCCACGTGGCGAGAGGCAGAAGCACAACCAGAAATGTTCCAGCAAAAAAAAAAGACACAGTGGTTCTCGGCAAACTTTTTTGGCCAGAACATTTCCGGCTGGGCTCCAGGCGCATCCGCGGTCCACCGTCCTCAGCTGGCTTCCGCGACCCCCAGCCTCCTCTGTGACAGAGCCACACCCTCTGCCCACCCAGTGACCCCCACTGAGGCCCAGGATCTCCCTCTCCCTCCCGGCCTCGCTGCCCAGGGCCGGCGGCTGTGGGCTCCGTCCCGGCAGGCCTCAGGGGCGGGGGTATTTGAGGACAGTGCTGGGCTGTGGCATATGCGGTGGATTTGGCTTCCATTAAGGGGGAGGGTTGTGAAAAGGAGGGAGGGCAACCCTAACCCATGGGCAGCAAGCCCTGTTCCCAGGAGAGAGTCACCCAGGGGCCCTGCCCCAGCCCAGCAGTGTGCTCCGAGCACCAAGGCGGCTTCACGGGGGAGCCTGGAGGCAGGAGTGGAAGCTGAGCCCCTACACCCCCCGCCTCGAGCCACAGGTGGGGGTGGGGGCGTGATGGCTGGCGGTGCCTTACCCCAGCCTATGCTCAGGTAGAGCCTGAAGATGCGCTGCTCCGAGAAGACCGAGAGGGCCAGCAGCGCGTACAGGTACACGCCCTCCACCAGCAGCCAGTAGTAGTTGGCCACCACGCAGTACTGCATGAACAGGAACACCAGGCGGCAGCTCAGAGAGTCCTGGGGGCAGAGGGAGGGTCCGGGGCGGGTGGGGGGACAACAGCTCTGGGCCCTGCCTCTCGTGACCCCTCCCCTGTGTCAGACTGAGAACTGCC
>NW_006299717.1:1089218-1104101 GCF_000327345.1 Myotis davidii
CTCTCCCATCAGACGGGGGGCGGGGGAGGGGGTTCCCTGAGGACCTGGCCTGGGCAGCTCTGGCCTTTCTCTGTGCCAGGCCTGGGTGGGATGGGGGACACCAGCCTCCACCGACGGCCTGTCCCTCCCCAGGCCCTTCCCGGACACACCACGCACCTGGTAGGAGAGGAGCCCGTCCCACTCGTGCTGCTGGTCCGCCGTGCTGTACATCCACTTGAGGGCCGCGTCCTTGATGAAGACGGACAGTGCTCGGAGGATGAAGGAGGCGAACAGGTTCAGGTGGATGTAGTTCCGGGTGCAGTGCAGGTGTCTGCGAGAGAAAGCAGGGCCTCTGGCAAGACGGCCCGCAACCCCCGGCTCTCAGGCTAGCACACCCGGGGCACGTTCCGGCTCTGGGCTGCTACTGTTCTCCCTCCGAGCATGCCCGTCTCCCCACAACCTTGACAACCCTTTTGTTTAGTTCAAGTCCAGCCTCTCCATAAGCCTTCGGCTGCGTGGTCACTGCACCCCCACCCCACCCCAATTCTGTCCTCTGTCCGTGGCATCTTCTTATTTACAAAGTCATGTGTGGCCCAAGCGGTGAAGGTGTGAGGACCACTTCCCCCAATGGGGACTTTGCTTCTTGGTGGCAGGGCCACCTTCTTACCTGCCTCGGGGCTGCCATACAGGGCACGTGGTAAGGATTCCCAAAATATTGGGTACAATTTCAATATCCTTTCATGTAAAAACGTGTTACAAACTGGAAATACGAGGGCATTTCTTAACATGAGAAGGGCTATCTACCCAAACCAGGAGCAGACATCATTCTTAACTGAGAAACTTTAGAAGTATTCCCTTTAAAATCAGAAAAAAATAAGGGTCATCTAGACATAAGAAGCTATCATCGCATCTATTCGACCTTGTACGGCAGACCCTAGACACTATAAGAAAAGGGAAAAGTGTGCAAGAACTGGGAAAGCCTTGGTTGGCGTGGCTCATCCCATGCACTGAAGGGTCATGGGTTGGATTCCAAGCCAGGGCACATACCCGGGTTTCAGGTTTGATCCCTGGAGGCAACCAATCAATGTTTCTCTCTCTCCCTTCCTCTCTCTCTAAAACCAGCAAAACCATATACTCGGGTGAGGATTTTTTAAACAAAATAGATTTGAGAATAAAGGAACAAAATTGTTATTATTTATAGATGACAGATTATCTTCATAGAAAATCCAAGACACGTGACACATAAATGATTAGAATTAATAAGAGAGCTCAGCAAGGTGATATGTATGTTCATGTACTTCAGCAACAAACAGTTAAAAAGTAAAATTTAAAAATTCATTTATAATATTTTTAATTGACTAGCTAGAAATAAGTCTAACATAACATGGGCAAGATTGCTAGGAGGAATAAAACTTGCTAAAATCATTATAGAAGATTTAAATTAACTGAAGCTATGCCACATTCACAGACTCACTCTCTTAAAGACGTCCATTCTCCCCGTATTAATCCCAACGGTGTTGGTTTTTAAAAATGAAATTTAAAAACTTCTAAAGAAGAGGCGAGGGCTGAGGTTAGTTCAGAACACAAAGTAGGGGTCCTTGCTACAAGCGAACAGAGATTTTTAATGAATATTTAGTAGCTAAGGCACCACGGTATTGCAAAAGGACAAATGGAGAGACCAACAAACATGACAGAGACCAACCCACCCACCGGTGGCCCTTGCTGCCTGGCAGCACAGGCATTGCAACCGAGGGGGGAGGATGACTGGCAGTAAGTGGTCCTGAGACAATTAACTATATGTATCCATGGGAAAGGGAAATTCATCTTTATTTCCACCAGAGACAAAAGCAAATTCCAGGCCCATCAAAGAACCATAAGGAATGAGCAAAACCCAAGATTTCTCAAACAAGACCATAATGACATTTGGTCTTTGGAAAAAAAGATACATTTTAAATCAAGTGACAAAATTATTTGTTATCTATTGATACATTTTATCAATAAAAACAGAAAATTAATATATTTCATTCCATTAAAATTGACGTCTTCTGTGCATAAAAGGCACCAGAGTGAGTGGGGAAAAAAAGTAATAAACCACAGACTAAGAGAAGACATTTCCTGCATTGGTATCCAGAATATGTAATGAATGCCTAAGATAAAAACGAAAAAGCCAAATAAGCCAATAAAAAGTAAGCGATTCTACGAGCAAGCAATTCACAGAATCAAACATAAAAAACACGGCTCTCTCTGGGAATCAGAGATATGCACATTAAAATCATAATGAGATATTTCAGACACTTTAGATTAGCAACAATTAAGCCTGAGAATACTAAATAGTGGCGAGGGCATTAAGGGAAGGGAACTCTCATTTATTACCGGTGGGAAGGCAAACCGGTGCGATCACTTTGGAAGCGACTTCCCCACACCTGATCAATTTGCAAAAGCACGCGCTGTTCAGACCAGGCGACTGCGCTCGGAGGTATGTGCCCTCAGAGAAGGCACAAGGGGTCATAGGTAAGAGCGTTCACTGTAGCAGGTGTATAATCCAGGAGAGGAAAACTTCAAATGCCCACGAAAAGGACAAGCGGTAAATGAACTGTGCCACACCACACAACGCGGCACACAGCGACAGTTAAAAGGAACGAAGAAGTACCTGTTTCACTGTAAGTGAATCTCACAAAAACACTGTCAGGCCAAAAATAACATTGCGGGAGAATATATGTCCCGCATGGCGTCAAAAGCAGGCAATATTCTAGCTGTATATTTTTACAGATACTTACAAAAGCGGTGAGGATCTAGAGCAGTGGTTCTCAACCTTGGCTGCACATTAGAATCATCTGGGAATCTTTTTAAAATCCTGATTTCTGGGCCTCATCCTCTGGAAATTCTGTTTCTTTGTTACTAATGTTGTGGTCCCACCCCATATCAGATATTTACATGACGATTCATGACAGTAGCAACATTACAGTTAAGAAGCAGCAACGGAAATGATTTTACGGTTGGGTCACAACATGAGGAACTGCATTTAAAGGGCCAGAAGGTTGAGAACCACTGCTTAGGAGAAGACGCTGCTGCCCGTGGTTCTGGTTCGGTGCCCCCGCCTCCATCTGGGGACGGAGAGGGAGTCAGGACGCGGCAGTGCCCCGGGCCCGGCCTCTCACCTGAAGCCCAGGAGGATGGCGGAGGCGATGACCAGGGCGGAGAAGGACAGCGCATAGCCCACCGTGTAGACGACGTAGAGGGACAGGAGCTGGTCCTCCGGGGAGCTCTGTGTGCACACAGGGACACGTGGGCATGGGGTGCCCCAGGACGTCCCTCCCACACCCCTCCTTCCCATGGGACCGTGGGGCCCCCAGAACGGAGAAAGAGAATAACCCAGGGAGATGGTCTCCAGATCCCAGGACCCTGGTCCAAGGCCAGAGGTGAACACGTACCACCTCTGTCCAGGAAGCATGGTGTGCAAAGCTCCCACCCGGAGCGATGGAGGAGACGACCACGGCCCAACCCCCAACACCCCGAGGGCCCAGGGCCCTGCTCCAGCGACGCGGGGACCTGCTACCCCTCGCTGGCTGGGAGCCCCCATCTTCAACTCACCCTGTCCCCGCGCTTGGACTCCTCGCACTCCGACAGGTCCCGCCAGGGCAGGCTGGAGTTGTCCTGGTGCAGCCACAGGCCGTCGGCCGTGCAGAAGCGGTACACGTGGCCCTGCAGCACTGGGCGGGGAAACGGGGCTGAGCCACGGCCTCTCGTCCTCTGGCCCCGGGGCTGCCCACGCCCCCAGGACGGGCCTCTGGGAGTGAGTAACGCCTCACACCCACCCACACGCAGACGCCCGCACACTTGGCCCCCTGCCCTGCCAGGTGCCCACCTGGCCCAAGGACAGGAGAGGCGGTCACGAAGGCAGGGCCACCACCGCCCTCAGCCCCTCCTCCTGGCTGAGCAGCAGGGTGGTGGAGGAAGCCTTGCCTGCAAGGAAATGACTCCAGCCACTGCCAGGCCCCTGTCTCCGCTTCAGTCACACCGCTCCCAGGTCTGCTGTGACCCCGGGGCCCTGGCAGCCCACAGCCACCTGCTGCGGCTTCTGATCCGCAGGCTCAGTGCCCACCTCCCCGCAACACTCCGTGGGCAGAGCAGGCCTGGAAACCAGTGAGCAGGGAGGGGCTGAGAGGAAGCGAGAGACATGGCCCTGTCCTCAGGGAGCCCCCGTCTGAGGGGAGACATGGCCCTGTCCTCAGGGAGCCCCAGTCTGAGGGGAGACATGGCCCTGTCCCCAGGGAGTCCCAGTCTGAGGGGGACACAACCCTGTCCCCAGGGAGCCCCATTGAAGCAGGAAGGAAGCACATTTCCTGGCTTTAATAAGACTCACAGAAAAAAAGCCAAAAATGTGGTCAGAAAGGAAGAGCACAAACGCAAACCAAGAGAGATCACGCACAGGCCCCGGCGAGCGGTGCCGTTCATTCACATCCAGGCATCAGGACCCCGAGTCCGTCCGCCGGCCACGCTACACTGCCCACCTCCCCGGGGACATGCGGGCCCTGCGGCCACAGGTTTGCTCCATGAGAATGAGTCTGACCCCGGGGCAGGAAGTGGGACAAAATGAGGTGGGGGAGGGAAGGGGTGGCACAGGGGGACCCAGGAGAGAAGCTGGAGCCAGGACAAATTTTAAAAGATGTTAAAATCCTAAAGATGTTAAAGCCCCGCTTCCCCAGCCATGGGAGGCAGAGTCGCGTGAGGGGGAGCGCCTAGGCTCCGGGTGGCAGGGCGGGCAGGCTTCCTGGTGGAGGTGGAATAAAGGCCATGTCTGAGGGCGTGGCCAGCCTCCCTGCTGGGGCCCAGGAGGGGCCTAGGCCGGGGCTGTCTGCCCATGCACACCCAGTCTGAGGGGAGACATGGCCCTGTCCTCGGGGAGCCCCAGTCTGAGGGGAGACATGGCCCTGTCCTCGGGGAGCCCCAGTCTGAGGGGAGACATGGCCCTGTCCTCGGGGAGCCCCAGTCTGAGGGGAGACATGGCCCTGTCCTCGGGGAGCCCCAGTCTGAGGGGAGACATGGCCCTGTCCTCGGGGAGCCCCAGTCTGAGGGGAGACATGGCCCTGTCCTCGGGGAGCCCCAGTCTGAGGGGAGACATGGCCCTGTCCTCGGGGAGCCCCAGTCTGAGGGGAGACATGGCCCTGTCCTCGGGGAGCCCCAGTCTGAGGGGAGACATGGCCCTGTCCTCGGGGAGCCCCAGTCTGAGGGGAGACATGGCCCTGTCCTCGGGGAGCCCCAGTCTGAGGGGAGACATGGCCCTGTCCTCGGGGAGCCCCAGTCTGAGGGGAGACATGGCCCTGTCCTCGGGGAGCCCCAGTCTGAGGGGAGACATGGCCCTGTCCTCGGGGAGCCCCAGTCTGAGGGGAGACATGGCCCTGTCCTCGGGGAGCCCCAGTCTGAGGGGAGACATGGCCCTGTCCTCGGGGAGCCCCAGTCTGAGGGGAGACATGGCCCTGTCCTCGGGGAGCCCCAGTCTGAGGGGAGACATGGCCCTGTCCTCGGGGAGCCCCAGTCTGAGGGGAGACATGGCCCTGTCCTCGGGGAGCCCCAGTCTGAGGGGAGACATGGCCCTGTCCTCGGGGAGCCCCAGTCTGAGGGGAGACATGGCCCTGTCCTCGGGGAGCCCCAGTCTGAGGGGAGACATGGCCCTGTCCTCGGGGAGCCCCAGTCTGAGGGGAGACATGGCCCTGTCCTCGGGGAGCCCCAGTCTGAGGGGAGACATGGCCCTGTCCTCGGGGAGCCCCAGTCTGAGGGGAGACATGGCCCTGTCCTCGGGGAGCCCCAGTCTGAGGGGAGACATGGCCCTGTCCTCGGGGAGCCCCAGTCTGAGGGGAGACATGGCCCTGTCCTCGGGGAGCCCCAGTCTGAGGGGAGACATGGCCCTGTCCTCGGGGAGCCCCAGTCTGAGGGGAGACATGGCCCTGTCCTCGGGGAGCCCCAGTCTGAGGGGAGACATGGCCCTGTCCTCGGGGAGCCCCAGTCTGAGGGGAGACATGGCCCTGTCCTCGGGGAGCCCCAGTCTGAGGGGAGACATGGCCCTGTCCTCGGGGAGCCCCAGTCTGAGGGGAGACATGGCCCTGTCCTCGGGGAGCCCCAGTCTGAGGGGAGACATGGCCCTGTCCTCGGGGAGCCCCAGTCTGAGGGGAGACATGGCCCTGTCCTCGGGGAGCCCCAGTCTGAGGGGAGACATGGCCCTGTCCTCGGGGAGCCCCAGTCTGAGGGGAGACATGGCCCTGTCCTCGGGGAGCCCCAGTCTGAGGGGAGACATGGCCCTGTCCTCGGGGAGCCCCAGTCTGAGGGGAGACATGGCCCTGTCCTCGGGGAGCCCCAGTCTGAGGGGAGACATGGCCCTGTCCTCGGGGAGCCCCAGTCTGAGGGGAGACATGGCCCTGTCCTCGGGGAGCCCCAGTCTGAGGGGAGACATGGCCCTGTCCTCGGGGAGCCCCAGTCTGAGGGGAGACATGGCCCTGTCCTCGGGGAGCCCCAGTCTGAGGGGAGACATGGCCCTGTCCTCGGGGAGCCCCAGTCTGAGGGGAGACATGGCCCTGTCCTCGGGGAGCCCCAGTCTGAGGGGAGACATGGCCCTGTCCTCGGGGAGCCCCAGTCTGAGGGGAGACATGGCCCTGTCCTCGGGGAGCCCCAGTCTGAGGGGAGACATGGCCCTGTCCTCGGGGAGCCCCAGTCTGAGGGGAGACATGGCCCTGTCCTCGGGGAGCCCCAGTCTGAGGGGAGACATGGCCCTGTCCTCGGGGAGCCCCAGTCTGAGGGGAGACATGGCCCTGTCCTCGGGGAGCCCCAGTCTGAGGGGAGACATGGCCCTGTCCTCGGGGAGCCCCAGTCTGAGGGGAGACATGGCCCTGTCCTCGGGGAGCCCCAGTCTGAGGGGAGACATGGCCCTGTCCTCGGGGAGCCCCAGTCTGAGGGGAGACATGGCCCTGTCCTCGGGGAGCCCCAGTCTGAGGGGAGACATGGCCCTGTCCTCGGGGAGCCCCAGTCTGAGGGGAGACATGGCCCTGTCCTCGGGGAGCCCCAGTCTGAGGGGAGACATGGCCCTGTCCTCGGGGAGCCCCAGTCTGAGGGGAGACATGGCCCTGTCCTCGGGGAGCCCCAGTCTGAGGGGAGACATGGCCCTGTCCTCGGGGAGCCCCAGTCTGAGGGGAGACATGGCCCTGTCCTCGGGGAGCCCCAGTCTGAGGGGAGACATGGCCCTGTCCTCGGGGAGCCCCAGTCTGAGGGGAGACATGGCCCTGTCCTCGGGGAGCCCCAGTCTGAGGGGAGACATGGCCCTGTCCTCGGGGAGCCCCAGTCTGAGGGGAGACATGGCCCTGTCCTCGGGGAGCCCCAGTCTGAGGGGAGACATGGCCCTGTCCTCGGGGAGCCCCAGTCTGAGGGGAGACATGGCCCTGTCCTCGGGGAGCCCCAGTCTGAGGGGAGACATGGCCCTGTCCTCGGGGAGCCCCAGTCTGAGGGGAGACATGGCCCTGTCCTCGGGGAGCCCCAGTCTGAGGGGAGACATGGCCCTGTCCTCGGGGAGCCCCAGTCTGAGGGGAGACATGGCCCTGTCCTCGGGGAGCCCCAGTCTGAGGGGAGACATGGCCCTGTCCTCGGGGAGCCCCAGTCTGAGGGGAGACATGGCCCTGTCCTCGGGGAGCCCCAGTCTGAGGGGAGACATGGCCCTGTCCTCGGGGAGCCCCAGTCTGAGGGGAGACATGGCCCTGTCCTCGGGGAGCCCCAGTCTGAGGGGAGACATGGCCCTGTCCTCGGGGAGCCCCAGTCTGAGGGGAGACATGGCCCTGTCCTCGGGGAGCCCCAGTCTGAGGGGAGACATGGCCCTGTCCTCGGGGAGCCCCAGTCTGAGGGGAGACATGGCCCTGTCCTCGGGGAGCCCCAGTCTGAGGGGAGACATGGCCCTGTCCTCGGGGAGCCCCAGTCTGAGGGGAGACATGGCCCTGTCCTCGGGGAGCCCCAGTCTGAGGGGAGACATGGCCCTGTCCTCGGGGAGCCCCAGTCTGAGGGGAGACATGGCCCTGTCCTCGGGGAGCCCCAGTCTGAGGGGAGACATGGCCCTGTCCTCGGGGAGCCCCAGTCTGAGGGGAGACATGGCCCTGTCCTCGGGGAGCCCCAGTCTGAGGGGAGACATGGCCCTGTCCTCGGGGAGCCCCAGTCTGAGGGGAGACATGGCCCTGTCCTCGGGGAGCCCCAGTCTGAGGGGAGACATGGCCCTGTCCTCGGGGAGCCCCAGTCTGAGGGGAGACATGGCCCTGTCCTCGGGGAGCCCCAGTCTGAGGGGAGACATGGCCCTGTCCTCGGGGAGCCCCAGTCTGAGGGGAGACATGGCCCTGTCCTCGGGGAGCCCCAGTCTGAGGGGAGACATGGCCCTGTCCTCGGGGAGCCCCAGTCTGAGGGGAGACATGGCCCTGTCCTCGGGGAGCCCCAGTCTGAGGGGAGACATGGCCCTGTCCTCGGGGAGCCCCAGTCTGAGGGGAGACATGGCCCTGTCCTCGGGGAGCCCCAGTCTGAGGGGAGACATGGCCCTGTCCTCGGGGAGCCCCAGTCTGAGGGGAGACATGGCCCTGTCCTCGGGGAGCCCCAGTCTGAGGGGAGACATGGCCCTGTCCTCGGGGAGCCCCAGTCTGAGGGGAGACATGGCCCTGTCCTCGGGGAGCCCCAGTCTGAGGGGAGACATGGCCCTGTCCTCGGGGAGCCCCAGTCTGAGGGGAGACATGGCCCTGTCCTCGGGGAGCCCCAGTCTGAGGGGAGACATGGCCCTGTCCTCGGGGAGCCCCAGTCTGAGGGGAGACATGGCCCTGTCCTCGGGGAGCCCCAGTCTGAGGGGAGACATGGCCCTGTCCTCGGGGAGCCCCAGTCTGAGGGGAGACATGGCCCTGTCCTCGGGGAGCCCCAGTCTGAGGGGAGACATGGCCCTGTCCTCGGGGAGCCCCAGTCTGAGGGGAGACATGGCCCTGTCCTCGGGGAGCCCCAGTCTGAGGGGAGACATGGCCCTGTCCTCGGGGAGCCCCAGTCTGAGGGGAGACATGGCCCTGTCCTCGGGGAGCCCCAGTCTGAGGGGAGACATGGCCCTGTCCTCGGGGAGCCCCAGTCTGAGGGGAGACATGGCCCTGTCCTCGGGGAGCCCCAGTCTGAGGGGAGACATGGCCCTGTCCTCGGGGAGCCCCAGTCTGAGGGGAGACATGGCCCTGTCCTCGGGGAGCCCCAGTCTGAGGGGAGACATGGCCCTGTCCTCGGGGAGCCCCAGTCTGAGGGGAGACATGGCCCTGTCCTCGGGGAGCCCCAGTCTGAGGGGAGACATGGCCCTGTCCTCGGGGAGCCCCAGTCTGAGGGGAGACATGGCCCTGTCCTCGGGGAGCCCCAGTCTGAGGGGAGACATGGCCCTGTCCTCGGGGAGCCCCAGTCTGAGGGGAGACATGGCCCTGTCCTCGGGGAGCCCCAGTCTGAGGGGAGACATGGCCCTGTCCTCGGGGAGCCCCAGTCTGAGGGGAGACATGGCCCTGTCCTCGGGGAGCCCCAGTCTGAGGGGAGACATGGCCCTGTCCTCGGGGAGCCCCAGTCTGAGGGGAGACATGGCCCTGTCCTCGGGGAGCCCCAGTCTGAGGGGAGACATGGCCCTGTCCTCGGGGAGCCCCAGTCTGAGGGGAGACATGGCCCTGTCCTCGGGGAGCCCCAGTCTGAGGGGAGACATGGCCCTGTCCTCGGGGAGCCCCAGTCTGAGGGGAGACATGGCCCTGTCCTCGGGGAGCCCCAGTCTGAGGGGAGACATGGCCCTGTCCTCGGGGAGCCCCAGTCTGAGGGGAGACATGGCCCTGTCCTCGGGGAGCCCCAGTCTGAGGGGAGACATGGCCCTGTCCTCGGGGAGCCCCAGTCTGAGGGGAGACATGGCCCTGTCCTCGGGGAGCCCCAGTCTGAGGGGAGACATGGCCCTGTCCTCGGGGAGCCCCAGTCTGAGGGGAGACATGGCCCTGTCCTCGGGGAGCCCCAGTCTGAGGGGAGACATGGCCCTGTCCTCGGGGAGCCCCAGTCTGAGGGGAGACATGGCCCTGTCCTCGGGGAGCCCCAGTCTGAGGGGAGACATGGCCCTGTCCTCGGGGAGCCCCAGTCTGAGGGGAGACATGGCCCTGTCCTCGGGGAGCCCCAGTCTGAGGGGAGACATGGCCCTGTCCTCGGGGAGCCCCAGTCTGAGGGGAGACATGGCCCTGTCCTCGGGGAGCCCCAGTCTGAGGGGAGACATGGCCCTGTCCTCGGGGAGCCCCAGTCTGAGGGGAGACATGGCCCTGTCCTCGGGGAGCCCCAGTCTGAGGGGAGACATGGCCCTGTCCTCGGGGAGCCCCAGTCTGAGGGGAGACATGGCCCTGTCCTCGGGGAGCCCCAGTCTGAGGGGAGACATGGCCCTGTCCTCGGGGAGCCCCAGTCTGAGGGGAGACATGGCCCTGTCCTCGGGGAGCCCCAGTCTGAGGGGAGACATGGCCCTGTCCTCGGGGAGCCCCAGTCTGAGGGGAGACATGGCCCTGTCCTCGGGGAGCCCCAGTCTGAGGGGAGACATGGCCCTGTCCTCGGGGAGCCCCAGTCTGAGGGGAGACATGGCCCTGTCCTCGGGGAGCCCCAGTCTGAGGGGAGACATGGCCCTGTCCTCGGGGAGCCCCAGTCTGAGGGGAGACATGGCCCTGTCCTCGGGGAGCCCCAGTCTGAGGGGAGACATGGCCCTGTCCTCGGGGAGCCCCAGTCTGAGGGGAGACATGGCCCTGTCCTCGGGGAGCCCCAGTCTGAGGGGAGACATGGCCCTGTCCTCGGGGAGCCCCAGTCTGAGGGGAGACATGGCCCTGTCCTCGGGGAGCCCCAGTCTGAGGGGAGACATGGCCCTGTCCTCGGGGAGCCCCAGTCTGAGGGGAGACATGGCCCTGTCCTCGGGGAGCCCCAGTCTGAGGGGAGACATGGCCCTGTCCTCGGGGAGCCCCAGTCTGAGGGGAGACATGGCCCTGTCCTCGGGGAGCCCCAGTCTGAGGGGAGACATGGCCCTGTCCTCGGGGAGCCCCAGTCTGAGGGGAGACATGGCCCTGTCCTCGGGGAGCCCCAGTCTGAGGGGAGACATGGCCCTGTCCTCGGGGAGCCCCAGTCTGAGGGGAGACATGGCCCTGTCCTCGGGGAGCCCCAGTCTGAGGGGAGACATGGCCCTGTCCTCGGGGAGCCCCAGTCTGAGGGGAGACATGGCCCTGTCCTCGGGGAGCCCCAGTCTGAGGGGAGACATGGCCCTGTCCTCGGGGAGCCCCAGTCTGAGGGGAGACATGGCCCTGTCCTCGGGGAGCCCCAGTCTGAGGGGAGACATGGC
Source organism: Myotis davidii (assembly GCF_000327345.1). NCBI lineage: Eukaryota > Metazoa > Chordata > Mammalia > Chiroptera > Vespertilionidae > Myotis > Myotis davidii. The sequence continues at coordinate 1,100,563 of NW_006299717.1, forward strand.
CCTGTCCTCGGGGAGCCCCAGTCTGAGGGGAGACATGGCCCTGTCCTCGGGGAGCCCCAGTCTGAGGGGAGACATGGCCCTGTCCTCGGGGAGCCCCAGTCTGAGGGGAGACATGGCCCTGTCCTCGGGGAGCCCCAGTCTGAGGGGAGACATGGCCCTGTCCTCGGGGAGCCCCAGTCTGAGGGGAGACATGGCCCTGTCCTCGGGGAGCCCCAGTCTGAGGGGAGACATGGCCCTGTCCTCGGGGAGCCCCAGTCTGAGGGGAGACATGGCCCTGTCCTCGGGGAGCCCCAGTCTGAGGGGAGACATGGCCCTGTCCTCGGGGAGCCCCAGTCTGAGGGGAGACATGGCCCTGTCCTCGGGGAGCCCCAGTCTGAGGGGAGACATGGCCCTGTCCTCGGGGAGCCCCAGTCTGAGGGGAGACATGGCCCTGTCCTCGGGGAGCCCCAGTCTGAGGGGAGACATGGCCCTGTCCTCGGGGAGCCCCAGTCTGAGGGGAGACATGGCCCTGTCCTCGGGGAGCCCCAGTCTGAGGGGAGACATGGCCCTGTCCTCGGGGAGCCCCAGTCTGAGGGGAGACATGGCCCTGTCCTCGGGGAGCCCCAGTCTGAGGGGAGACATGGCCCTGTCCTCGGGGAGCCCCAGTCTGAGGGGAGACATGGCCCTGTCCTCGGGGAGCCCCAGTCTGAGGGGAGACATGGCCCTGTCCTCGGGGAGCCCCAGTCTGAGGGGAGACATGGCCCTGTCCTCGGGGAGCCCCAGTCTGAGGGGAGACATGGCCCTGTCCTCGGGGAGCCCCAGTCTGAGGGGAGACATGGCCCTGTCCTCGGGGAGCCCCAGTCTGAGGGGAGACATGGCCCTGTCCTCGGGGAGCCCCAGTCTGAGGGGAGACATGGCCCTGTCCTCGGGGAGCCCCAGTCTGAGGGGAGACATGGCCCTGTCCTCGGGGAGCCCCAGTCTGAGGGGAGACATGGCCCTGTCCTCGGGGAGCCCCAGTCTGAGGGGAGACATGGCCCTGTCCTCGGGGAGCCCCAGTCTGAGGGGAGACATGGCCCTGTCCTCGGGGAGCCCCAGTCTGAGGGGAGACATGGCCCTGTCCTCGGGGAGCCCCAGTCTGAGGGGAGACATGGCCCTGTCCTCGGGGAGCCCCAGTCTGAGGGGAGACATGGCCCTGTCCTCGGGGAGCCCCAGTCTGAGGGGAGACATGGCCCTGTCCTCGGGGAGCCCCAGTCTGAGGGGAGACATGGCCCTGTCCTCGGGGAGCCCCAGTCTGAGGGGAGACATGGCCCTGTCCTCGGGGAGCCCCAGTCTGAGGGGAGACATGGCCCTGTCCTCGGGGAGCCCCAGTCTGAGGGGAGACATGGCCCTGTCCTCGGGGAGCCCCAGTCTGAGGGGAGACATGGCCCTGTCCTCGGGGAGCCCCAGTCTGAGGGGAGACATGGCCCTGTCCTCGGGGAGCCCCAGTCTGAGGGGAGACATGGCCCTGTCCTCGGGGAGCCCCAGTCTGAGGGGAGACATGGCCCTGTCCTCGGGGAGCCCCAGTCTGAGGGGAGACATGGCCCTGTCCTCGGGGAGCCCCAGTCTGAGGGGAGACATGGCCCTGTCCTCGGGGAGCCCCAGTCTGAGGGGAGACATGGCCCTGTCCTCGGGGAGCCCCAGTCTGAGGGGAGACATGGCCCTGTCCTCGGGGAGCCCCAGTCTGAGGGGAGACATGGCCCTGTCCTCGGGGAGCCCCAGTCTGAGGGGAGACATGGCCCTGTCCTCGGGGAGCCCCAGTCTGAGGGGAGACATGGCCCTGTCCTCGGGGAGCCCCAGTCTGAGGGGAGACATGGCCCTGTCCTCGGGGAGCCCCAGTCTGAGGGGAGACATGGCCCTGTCCTCGGGGAGCCCCAGTCTGAGGGGAGACATGGCCCTGTCCTCGGGGAGCCCCAGTCTGAGGGGAGACATGGCCCTGTCCTCGGGGAGCCCCAGTCTGAGGGGAGACATGGCCCTGTCCTCGGGGAGCCCCAGTCTGAGGGGAGACATGGCCCTGTCCTCGGGGAGCCCCAGTCTGAGGGGAGACATGGCCCTGTCCTCGGGGAGCCCCAGTCTGAGGGGAGACATGGCCCTGTCCTCGGGGAGCCCCAGTCTGAGGGGAGACATGGCCCTGTCCTCGGGGAGCCCCAGTCTGAGGGGAGACATGGCCCTGTCCTCGGGGAGCCCCAGTCTGAGGGGAGACATGGCCCTGTCCTCGGGGAGCCCCAGTCTGAGGGGAGACATGGCCCTGTCCTCGGGGAGCCCCAGTCTGAGGGGAGACATGGCCCTGTCCTCGGGGAGCCCCAGTCTGAGGGGAGACATGGCCCTGTCCTCGGGGAGCCCCAGTCTGAGGGGAGACATGGCCCTGTCCTCGGGGAGCCCCAGTCTGAGGGGAGACATGGCCCTGTCCTCGGGGAGCCCCAGTCTGAGGGGAGACATGGCCCTGTCCTCGGGGAGCCCCAGTCTGAGGGGAGACATGGCCCTGTCCTCGGGGAGCCCCAGTCTGAGGGGAGACATGGCCCTGTCCTCGGGGAGCCCCAGTCTGAGGGGAGACATGGCCCTGTCCTCGGGGAGCCCCAGTCTGAGGGGAGACATGGCCCTGTCCTCGGGGAGCCCCAGTCTGAGGGGAGACATGGCCCTGTCCTCGGGGAGCCCCAGTCTGAGGGGAGACATGGCCCTGTCCTCGGGGAGCCCCAGTCTGAGGGGAGACATGGCCCTGTCCTCGGGGAGCCCCAGTCTGAGGGGAGACATGGCCCTGTCCTCGGGGAGCCCCAGTCTGAGGGGAGACATGGCCCTGTCCTCGGGGAGCCCCAGTCTGAGGGGAGACATGGCCCTGTCCTCGGGGAGCCCCAGTCTGAGGGGAGACATGGCCCTGTCCTCGGGGAGCCCCAGTCTGAGGGGAGACATGGCCCTGTCCTCGGGGAGCCCCAGTCTGAGGGGAGACATGGCCCTGTCCTCGGGGAGCCCCAGTCTGAGGGGAGACATGGCCCTGTCCTCGGGGAGCCCCAGTCTGAGGGGAGACATGGCCCTGTCCTCGGGGAGCCCCAGTCTGAGGGGAGACATGGCCCTGTCCTCGGGGAGCCCCAGTCTGAGGGGAGACATGGCCCTGTCCTCGGGGAGCCCCAGTCTGAGGGGAGACATGGCCCTGTCCTCGGGGAGCCCCAGTCTGAGGGGAGACATGGCCCTGTCCTCGGGGAGCCCCAGTCTGAGGGGAGACATGGCCCTGTCCTCAGGGAGCCCCAGTCTGAGGGGAGACATGGCCCTGTCCCCAGGGAGTCCCAGTCTGAGGGGGACACAACCCTGTCCCCAGGGAGCCCCATTGAAGCAGGAAGGAAGCACATTTCCTGGCTTTAATAAGACTCACAGAAAAAAAGCCAAAAATGTGGTCAGAAAGGAAGAGCACAAACGCAAACCAAGAGAGATCACGCACAGGCCCCGGCGAGCGGTGCCGTTCATTCACATCCAGGCATCAGGACCCCGAGTCCGTCCGCCGGCCACGCTACACTGCCCACCTCCACGGGGAG
>NW_006299717.1:1104341-1105060 GCF_000327345.1 Myotis davidii
AGGCTCCGGGGGCAGGGCGGGCAGGCTTCCTGGTGGAGGGGGAATAAAGGCCATGTCTGAGGGCGTGGCCAGCCTCCCTGCTGGGGCCCAGGAGGGGCCTAGGCCGGGGCTGTCTGCCCATGCACACCCCGCCCCCCCACCGTGTGAATGCAGACCTTCAGTGCAGGGTCTAGGACAGCGTCTCCCCCCCCTGCCAGGCACCTGCAGGCTGTCCCTCAGGTCCTCTCCTCCCTAGCTGTCCCCCAAGCACGCCAGCAGCCTCCCTAGCTGGCCCCCGGGCACCCCGGGCAGCCTCCCTGCTGGCTCTCCTGCCCCTGCACCCTGCCACAAGCAAACCCTGAACCAGGTCCCTCTCCGGGACAGCATCTGGCACACAGTGAGGCACGTCAGCTTGCAGCATCGCTCTGAAGGCCCTGCATTTTAAGAGGCTTCACCCGGAAAGCCTGAAGCCTAACGGTGGGACTTCTGGCCACGGCAGAGCCTGTCCCAGCACCCCTGGTGCAGAACCAGGCAAGACAGGGGCAGAGGAGCGGGGAGCCTGTCTCAGGCCCCGAATGCATCTGCTCTCTGCTGAGTGGGTGCCTGAAACCCTTCACTAGGGGGTCCAGTCCTTTTCTGGCCAAACCAGTGGTAGATAAGCCCAGAGCAGTGCCAGGATCTGGGCTCTCACCTCATGGCGAGTGGGGTTGATGCCAGAACCTTCTCTGGCAGCCCGTGTG
>NW_006299717.1:1105118-1110846 GCF_000327345.1 Myotis davidii
GGCCTGGGGCACACATCATCAAATCGCCCAGTTACCCAGCACTCAGCCTGCGGGAGCCTGACCCTGATGATACCTACTCGCCACCGCAGGCTCGGGGCCTGGCACTGCACGGTTGCTGGAGCCCGCCCATCACGCCCCTTTGCACACCCACTCTGCAGGCTGCACACTCACAGAACCTGTCTCAAGCACCTGCTGTGTGCCCGACCCCTCTGAGCGTCACAAGGACCTGACACAGTTCATCCTATTTGGCAGGCGGAGAGACGGAGCCTCTAAGAGGCCAAGCGACCTGCCCCTGACCAGCCAGCCAGGGTACAGCAGGGGCAGGACTCAGACCCCAGCTCTCTGCCTCCAAAGCCAAGAGTTAGCAGCCACACGCACTGCCAGGAGTCAACGGCCGCGTGCCGTTTCTCCTCTGCCCTTTCCGAGGCCGATCGCCGACATCTAGGGTCCTCCCGGCAGGCCCTCTTGCCAGCGGGACCCCAGGCCAGCTGCACCCTCTGCTCAGGGCCAGCGGGGAGGACGGGAGGATGGGGAGGGGGTGTGAGCACAGAGCTACTGGCAGAGCGTCAGGGATCACCGCGTCCCTGAGACAGTCTGTGTGAGGGTGGCTGTCAATTATCCTTCAGCAGCAGCAAATATTAAAACCCAGGGCTGGCTCCTGGCTGGGCCTTGGTCCCCAGATGCCCATCTCAGCTGGGGGTGCAGTGGGTCCAGGCCCAGCCCTGCTTATCAGCCCAGCTTTATCTGGCCTGGGAGCTGCTGGTAAATCAGCCAGGGGCTTGGCTCCGGTCTTGTCAACACCAGGAGGCAGCCGGCCACGTGCCAGGAGGCCCAGGGATATTTCATTAAGTCAGACCCTGGTGTTGGAAATAAAACCCCCAATTAAACACTTCCCCTCCCGGAAACTGCAGCGGTGACTGTAATCAAGCTCACAGCCGCCCTTCCACGTGGCTGCGGCACGCGGGGCCGCGGAGAGCCGCTCATGAATCCATTAGCTCTGCTCTGGCAACGGCAGTGCCAGCAGGACGCCTGGCCCCTCTCACAGACCACAGGCCCAGCTGGGGTCCCCGAGGGGGGTCACAGGCCCTCCCCAAAGTGCTGACACGCAGGTCAGAGGCGGGGCTCGGGCCGAAGGCATCCGCGTGGGGTGAGGTGAGGGTGGAGCATCAATCACGGCCTGGGAAGAGGAGGGCAGGTCCTGAACCTCACAGACTCAAGTTCAGATCCCGGTTCTGCCTCCACCGGCCACGGGACCGGGAACAGACCTCCTGGGCCTCAGTTTCCTCATTTGTCAACAGGACCATAATGACTGCCCTGCCCAGGTCTGCGGGGTGAGGATTAGGAGATAACGTGTGTGAAGGGCCTAGTGCACAGGAAGCCCTCAACACATGGTCCCCATGGGACCCTGCTGCTGCGCTCCCCCACCCCACTTTCTCCAAAAAGCACCCCTTCACTGAGGCTGGGGCTGGGGCTCAGGACACCTCCTCAGCCAGAACTCCTCCAAAGCCAAGTTTGTTCCTGTCTCCCCTTGGCAACTGGGCCTGCCACGGGAGCTCCCCTGCTGCTACTCAAGGGAGGCACCTGTCAGCTTCCAGACCTGTGAGTGGTAGGCCACTTTAAACGCGTTTTATGACTCCCGTGTAATTAGAACTGAGCCAACAAGCAGGTAGATATCGGGAGGGGCTACAGCTAACGAGACCAGATGATGGGTAATAAGCAGATCGCTGTGTGTGGGTGAGCGGCCCTCCTTCCCCTTCTTCCTCTGCCTGTTCGTCCAGGCCCGATGTCACCTCTCTCTGAAAGCCACACGTGGGCGGGAGAGGTGGCTCTGACCTCCCTCAGCACACTTCCCGGCTGCTGAGCTGCCCTCTTCAGCCCCGTGGTGAGGGGTCACCCCTACTGCCCAGTGCCCACACTCACACACCCCTCAGTGGGACTCTCGCTGGCCGCCCCAGCTCCTGACACAGACCTAGCTGTTTTGAATGTAGCTCCTTCTCTGGTCATTCATTCCTCAGCCTGCTCTGCCCCCAGGAGGCTGACCCCTGTGGACAGCATCACCTGGGCTCTCTGACCTCCACTGGGTTTGACCAGGGGACGTGTCGGCAGAAGGCAGGAGGGCGGGAGGGGGAGAGGCTGGGGCTTTCCTCCCTGGCTCCCTTCCTGCCTTGATTTGGAGGGTCAGCTGGTGGCTTCAGGCTGGCCTCTCTGTCACCACCACCTCCGGCCGTCATGGGGGCCCCAGAGCCCCGTTCCTGCCCCACTCGGGTCCAGGGGTGCTAAGCTTCCCTCAGCTGTAGTCCGTGGTGCTTCATGTACCTGCCGGCCCCAGCTCTGCCCAGCCTTTGTAAGTGACCCACCACTAAACCCTTCCACATCCCAGCTGAGTGTGTGTTCTGCCAGGATCCCGCCTGAGACAAGCCTTCCTTCTGCCCACCCCAGCCCGTACTCACTGGCCACTCCCTTAATTAGCCCAAGAAAGATCCCAAACTGCCCCCTTCCTGCTCCCACATGCCCTGAGTGGGGGTGAGGGAAGCCCCGGTGCCAGCCCCTGCCCAGGGGGCGGCCAGGAGAGACCAGAGGCAGCAATTCTGCTGCGGGAGCCGGGTGGGTGTCTCTTCGGATCCCTACCTCAGGGAAAGGGGCAGGGGAGGCAGCGTGGGTGAGTCTGAGTGTCAAAAAGAGGCATGAATTAGAGCGGGAGTCGGTGGGGGGTGGGGGGGGTGGCGGGGGCTGGCAGGGGCCTGGGCTGTGCCGTTATCTCTGTGTAGAAAGCAATAAAACTGTGTTCGCTCATAAACGGGCACCACCAGGACCTATTTCCTGCTCAAATAAAATTAAAGGTGATGGATGGAGCCAGTGGCAGCGGGGGCGCGGGGGGCAACTTGTGCTGAGTGATGGGCCCTGTCCGGCGCCTGGCTCCGGGGGGTCTAGGGCGCAGCCCAGGCTGGTCGGTACGCAGGCTCCCAAACCTCTGGGAGGCAGGGGACGGGGAGGTATTCCAGGAGGTGGGGGAGGTAAATAGGGTGAGAAAACAACTAACAGCAGCCGTTTTTCAAGAACCTGCAATCCTCCCAACACCCCCATCACCTGGCTCCATCCCATGTCCCAGGTGAGCCAGCTGAGGCACAGGGAGGTCTGAGGATTCCCCCAGCTCACACGGCCGCTCAGAACAGCAGCCAGCACAACCACTGGATTGTAAGACTCGGCTCTTCCATCTCTGGAAAGAAGGCAGGCAGCTCACTGCTCTCCCTCAAGCTGTGCCCAGCCAGCAGACGCCCCCGCCACTCACCTGTCTCCATGCCCAGGAATACACATGTGCATACACACACACACACACACACACACACGCTCATGCTCACACACTCAGGGAAGCTGGGATAGCAATTAAGCCAGACTCCTGACTGAGTCCTGGGTCTTCTATTTACAAGCTGTGTGAGCTTGGGAAAGTCACTCAGCATCTCTGTGCCTCGGTTTGGGCCTCTGTCAAATGGGAAGACAATCAGAGTAGTGGCCTCATAGAGTTGTTGTGAGGATGACATGAGTTTAGGTGTGTAAAGTGCTTACAACGGGCCACCAGGTGCTATGTGAAGGGCCCTGTTGTAGCCAGGCTCGCCCTGTGCACCTCAGGGAGGTGGTGTCCCGGGGGTGGAGAAGGGGAGCAGCTGTAGGATTCCTCCTGCGGCTTCATAACAGTCCTGAGTGCTGAGGCGAGGCTCATGCCTGGCCCTGCCAGGTGAGCTGATGTTCAGCTAAAGGGCGCCTCCTCCAGGAAGGCTGCTGGCAGGGCCTCATTTTCACACTTGCTTCTGGGCTGGTTTCCACTTGGTCTCAGGTCCCCTTGGGCACAGTGATTACTAGTAATATTACAGGCTGGGCTCAAATCCTGGCTCTGCTGTTTACCACATCCGTTGGAGCAAGTAGCTTAAACTTTCTGGGGCCTCAGTTTCCTCATCTTTACAAGAATCATAACCAGGGGGTCGTAGTAAAGATTAAATGAACACCCTGCTTTCAGGCAATACTTGGCACATAGTAGGCACTCAATAAATATCAGCTCTGACTATAATCATTGTTATGAGAGAGTGTCTTTTCTCCCCTGATTGGGACTGAGCTCCTTGAGGTAGGGTGCGTGTCTTTGTTAACCTCCCTGACACCTGAGATAGATGGGTAGTGTGGGGGTGCATTAACTACCCCTCCAGTCAGAGACCCCCATGCAGCCTCTGTAGGTCTCTGTATTCCAGTGACCCCTCACTTATCTGGTCACACCTTTCCCCATGCAGGGTGTCCCCTGCAGGCAGGAGTGAGCTGGGGGGCCTTAGGGACAGCTCCCCAATGCCCTCACCACTACTCCCACTAGGTCCATCTGCCTGGTGAAGCCCTGAAGAGTTAGGAGGTAGCTACATGCCACCACCAGGTACAGGGCACCTACCAACACCCAGCACACATACATGCATACATACATGCATACATACATCAGAGCAATGGCACCTCTAGGTATTGTCCCTCTGTGAAACCCCAGCACTGTTCCCACCTGGCTCCTTTCCTAACTACTGGATGAAGAGCCCACATTTCTCCTTAAGTCAGACCCCACCCTTCCCCTACCCCACCTACCAGCACAGCCTCAGGCCCAGTTACGCCCAATGTCCCCCACTGCCCCTCACCCCAAGGAAAGGCTGGCAGGATACCCAGAAGGAGGCCTAAAGACCTTCTGGGGTGAGGAAGGCTGTGTCCCAGTGGAGAGGAAGCAGCGTGCACCCCACCCCAACTGCACCCCAGTCTCCTGGACGCCGGAGGGTGGTCCACACCAGGGGAGGGGACTCACCGCTGTTGGCCCAGGGCAGGTACCAGGGGCAGCTGACATTCACGAAGGAGCCGGGTGGCCCGTCTGGCCAGCAGGCATAGTCATCAAAGGTCCGGTTGCAGAACAGGTCTGGGTGCAGAGAGAACAGTCCTGAGTCCCGGCCTGTCCGAGGCACTTCCCCACCACGGGGCTGGTGGGGGCAGGACCCCGCGCTCTGCGAACCTCCACTGAGCACCTACTGTTTGCCAGGCAAGCAGACTTGGCCACTTACCAGCGGCACTTGGAGCAAGTTGCTTAATGTCTGTCTTCCCTCATCTGTAAGATGGGGGTAATCCTGGTTCCACGGGGCTTTGTGGGGACACATAGTGCATGGCATGGAGATGACGAAGCACAGTAAGTGCTCAATAAACAGTCTCCATAGGACTATTCTTATACATTGCATTCGAGGGGGGAATGGTAGCTCACATGGCTGTTCTCACTGTCCTAAGGTTGCTGCGTTGTGATTGCAGGGTCAGGATTTGAACCCAGGCCTATTGGTCTCCTAACTCCCCTCCCCCCCAAACATTCATTGTTATAAATATGCTGGTGGGCCTACCGTCCCTGCACAGGCTGGGGAGTGCTGAGGACACAGAATGGAAAGGCCTGAGGGGCCCAAGCCGGGGACAAGGGGCATAGACATCAACAAGACAACACCCAAAGCACAGGGCAGATATGGCGGCCCAGAGGGGAAGGATGCCCTCCTGAGGCACGAGGCACGGGGGTGAGGGGGAGGGGCCACCTGGACTCACCTGTGGCTGGGGGTGGAGCCTCCGTCAGAAAGCGCTGGCACTGGTGGCGATATTCGCGCCATTTCTGCACTGTCTCCGAGAGGGACACGGTGGCACCCTGGGGGGAAGGCAGAAATGGGGACCCTCTGGTTCCAGACCCACT
>NW_006299717.1:1112165-1114672 GCF_000327345.1 Myotis davidii
GGGGAGGATGCCCTCCTGAGGCACGAGGCACGGGGGTGAGGGGGAGGGGCCACCTGGACTCACCTGTGGCTGGGGGTGGAGCCTCCGTCAGAAAGCGCTGGCACTGGTGGCGATATTCGCGCCATTTCTGCACTGTCTCCGAGAGGGACACGGTGGCACCCTGGGGGGAAGGCAGAAATGGGGACCCTCTGGTTCAAGCCAACCTCTCTTCTAACCCCCACCCCCAACACACCTGGTTTCTGGATGTCCAGGGGATCTAGAGCCCTGAACTCCACCAGGTGCTGGCGGTCTAAGAAGGGGAGGGAACCAGTGACGCTTCAGGGGGATGTTTTTATGTCTCTGTCCCTCCCAGGGACTGGTGCCCAGTCTGATGTGTGGCAGTGCCCAGCAAGAGTCTCCTGACTGGATACTTTGGGGGAGGAGTGGGGGGAAGGGAGGGGAGGATGGGTGTCAATCATGGTCTCCTCTGACCTCACCGAGGAGAAAGTCCCTGGGAACCCCATGCTTTGTGACAGCCAAGGGCTCCGCTCCCAGTGTCCAGTCACCCTGACAACAGGATTCTCAAACTTTCCACCATTCTAGAAAGGAAATACAGGCCCAGAGTGGGAGAGGGACGCAGTCAGGGTCACACAACACCCTAAGGGGCAGAGCTGAGGCCAGCTGGAGTCCTGGGGGACAGGGGTGTGGTGGGGCTCACTGCGGGTAACTCGATCCCTCCTGCACAAAGCAATCCTGTGGGGGAGGCACCACCACTCCCCAGTGTCCCCCTTTAACATAACAACACAGGGCAAATATGCAGCTCAGCTTCAGTCGCTGGAGAGGGCGAGTCCTGAGGACCTGGTGTGAAGGGGTCAGGAAAGTTCCAGAACATGGAGCTCGGGCCTGTGATGGGAGGGGTCCCCCATCTGTGACCAGGGAAACATGAGTTTCAATTTTCAGATAAGGTAACGGAACTGTCCTTTTAGCATGGAGACCCCAATGGACCCACCCAAGTGAGAATGGTCCCTTCCAAACATTTTATGTGCTTCCTTTAGGTTTGTCTTGGAACTGTTTCTTTCCTTTCCTTTTCTTTCCTCTTTTCTTTTTTTTTCCTGAACAGGATCAAGATTATAAATATTCCTCATGTAGAGGCTGCAGATGCTGAAATGACCAGGGAGCCCCACATGTAAAATTTAGGATCTATACATAATTTAAAACAAAATTTCACTTTTTGAAATCACAAACATAGACACGTGTGCGGAAATCAAAATAGTTTGCTCTGGAAGCTCACAGCCTTACTGGTCTGGTTTCTGAGCATCCCGCCCACGGGGAGCTGAGTCCTGGCTTATAAGACACGTCCTGGCCCGTAAAAGACACAGGGTACCATGTGCTGGTCCCCCAGGGAGGGGACCAGGCCTGCTTGAGCCCCAGCCACATTCCTGAAGTAAGCGTGCTGAGGCCACATGGGCCACCTGGAGGACGGAGCTCCTCTGAGGGCAAAGTTCCAGTGTATTTGTTAAATAAATAAAGAACATGATTCCTTAATCACCCTCAACAGCAGCAAAGGCAGCGGCAGGATTTTAGCTACAAGTGAGGCCTGGTGGACCCACCCCACCCTCCAAATCCCTTTCCTGCGGCTCCAGCCCCCTGCCTGCAGCAGCTGCTGGGGCAGGTGGGGCGGGTGGGGCAGGTGGGGCAGGTGGGACAGGTGGCCCTGGCGGCAGGAGGGCAGAGGCTGGGAGAATTCCCCTGACCTCTACTTCTGGGAGGAGAGCAGGCAGGAAGCAAGGTCACTGCTGGGAACTGGGGCAGAAGGACTGGGGACAAGGCAGCTGTGGAGACCAGAAGTCTCAGGGTGGGGGTGGGAGGTTAAAGGCCAAGGTCAGGCCATGAAGGCCTGGCCACCACCTCAGGGAGCTTCACACGCAGGCAGACTGTCACCTGCTCTATCTCAGACGGGGGCTCCCTGAGGACAGGGCCGTGTCCCCCTCAGACTGGGGCTCCCTGAGGACAGGCTGTGTCCCCCTCAGACTAGGGCTCCCTGAGGACAGGGCCGTGTCCCCCTCAACTGGGGCTCCCTGAGGACAGACTGTGTCCCCCTCAGACTGGGGCTCCCTGAGGACAGGGCCGTGTCCCCTCAGAATGGGGCTCCCTGAGGAAAGGGCTGTGTCCCCCTCAGACTGGGGCTCCCTGAGGACAGACCATGTCCCCCTCAGACTGGGGCTCCCTGAGGACAGGGCTGTGTCCCCCTCAGACTGGGGCTCCCTGAGGACAGGGCCGTGTCCATAGTCCAGTCCATTTGGGAGAGCTTTTGGGTAGGGCTGTGCCTCATCTATTATGTGAAATATTCCTGAAGACAGGCTCTGCCTTTGCTTCACAGGGAAACTGAGGCTCTCTGGGGGACAAAGGTGGTAATTACTCTGAATCTCATTTGCTTCTTTTACCTTGAGCACAACCGCGCTGGCCTTGCAGGACTGCTGGGCATGGCTATGACTTGAAAGATCGTCTGTAAGTCCTGCAGCACAAAC
>NW_006299717.1:1115041-1119380 GCF_000327345.1 Myotis davidii
GTAGGGAATATAATCAATAGTATTGCTACAACTATGTACACTGGACTTATCATGTGATCATGTCAGAAGATAAATAAATGTTGAATCTCTATGTTGTGCACCTAAAACTAATATGGTATCATATGTCAATTATAATTAAAAATAAGTAAAGTGCTATGAGAACACACACACACACACACACAAATAAGAACAGGCCTGTGTCCCCCTCAGACAGAGCTCCCTGATAATGGGGGGTCCTGCACCAGCTTGGGGTCTCCAAATACTGCTCACACCCCTCCTGTGGCCCCTCCCAGGACTAATTAACTGGGCCTCGGGCCTCTCCCCACCTGGGGTTATGGGAGCCCCACTGTGCCAGGCTCTGGGTGGTGGTGTGGGGGATGAGCAGGCCTGGGGTAGATGAAGATGTAGGACCCAGCTCTGGCCTGAGAGAGGCCCCAGGCCAGGGCTGTGCCCTTCACTTGTGGGTGGGGTGGGTCCTTGCTTTGCAGGACAGGACAGAGAAGGGGTGGTGGGCGGGCTCAGGCTGGGCCAGGCTCAGTACAGACTCTGGGCCCTGGGAGACTGGGAGCTGGGGATGAACCGAGGGTGGGTGGGGAGGGACTGGGCTAGTGAGGGTCGGGGGAGGGCGTTGCAGCCGAAGGGCCCGGCGGGGACAGGGTGCAGAGCAGGGGCACTGACACTCCGGGAACAGAGGAAAGCCGGGCCAGGAGGATTCCGGGGCCAGAGCGGGACCTGGACAGAGTTGAGGATCTGGCCTGGGGCAGGGCTGGGGGTCACCCGGACAGCCGGGCCCAGGTGCTCAGGTAGACTCAGAAACACAGTGGAGGGTAAACAGCCCTGGCTTTGGGCTCAGACCTGGGCCTGACATGGAATTAATTAAACCCCCACACCCCCATAAATTGTTTGTGACCTTGTGCAAGAATTTTAACCCCCAGCCTCAGTTCTCACCTGTGCAAAATGGGAATAATAACAGTCCCTCCCCACCCAGGCTTGTTGTGAGGAATGGGTGAGTGAATGCTGACAGCGGACCCTGGCAGGGAAAATGCCGGTCAATGTCATGGCCTCGGGATTTCTGCTGTTTGTGGGGGAAGGAGCAGTGGAACGAGCAGCCTGGCTTCCTGGGGAGTCTGGGCCCCACCCCTCCGTCACTTTTAGGATCAACACCCTTCCCAAAGCAGGAAGCAAACATACTTTCACCCAAGGATCAAGCAGCCAAGAGGGGACGCGGGGTCTCCATGTCCAAGGGAGGGAACAGTGAGGAGGGGCAAGGCCCTGTCCACCAGCCCCGGCCCCACCGCATCCTCCCGTGGCATGAGGCCCCGCCCCAAGCCAGCGAGGCGGGGCTTGGGCTGCTGGCTGGCAGGAGGACACAGTGGAGGGTGCCTGCCCCTCACAGGGCAGCAGAGCTGGCCCAGAGTACAGGGCAGAGGGGAGGGGCCCGCAGGCCTGGGTGCGGGCAGGTTGGCAGTTTTTAAAATTGGGATTTGCCAGGCTTCATGGGATCTCTCTGAGGGGGGTGAGGGCAAATGAGGGTGGAGTTTACAATAGGAGGGGGTGTCTCTCAGATTCAGGAGGTGGGAAAGTGGGTGACAGGAGGGAGTGGTGTGCGAGCACTGAATCGGGAGTCACAGAGTACCAGGACCCCTGGCCTCTCGGTTTAGATCTCAGCTGTGACTGAAGGGGCATATTTACTCTTTGGGGGCCTCAGTTCCTTTGCCTATAAAGTGGGCATAGAGATCTCAAAGAGTTCCTGCACAGATCCGGCAAGACAAGGCAGGTGAGCACCCTCATGAGGTGACAGCGTGAGGAGGAGGGGGCGGAGAGGAAGGATGGAGGTGGAAGGACGCTCCCAGCCCCGAGCCCCAGGAGGCACTCTCCAGATTGGCTGCTAACCTGAAAATCCCTCCTACGGTTTCATTCCTCCCAGTGAGTAAGTGCGTCCGATTCTTTTCTTTCCTGGGAACTGGTTTGATTGAAGGGGAGGAGGAAAGAGACCTTGCCTCTCTGGGCCACTGAGGTGGGAAAAATGGGAGAGGGCCCCCCAAAGAAGAAAGAGGGCTGGGAAGACAGCTCTGTTCCCTAAAGACTCCTCCCAGTACCCCGAGGCCCTTCCTCTGGCTACTTCCCAGGGCCCTAACCACTAGCCCCTGTGCCCTGGAGGGTTGGGGCTGTCGGCCCCTGGCCCTTAGACACCCCTCCTTTTTGTTGTCTTAAAGGGCTCCAGGTACACAAGCGAAAGGGCAGGGAAAGGAATAGTGCACACACATTCTCACATGCACAACAACCTCACACGGATACCCTGTCACACACATTACCACCCATGTCAGCACATGCTTACTTCCTGAGAGATGACCCAGAGTCTCATACATGCTGAGACACTGCCCACAAGACACACACACACACACACACACACACACACACACGTTCCTTGATTGACATATACTCAATTCACAGTGTCACACACATACATACAGAGACACAGCCACACATTCTGTGGCAAGTGCTCTATCTCTCACCCACGCCCAGGCTCATCCCAGCAGCCAGCCAGTCACACACTAAGATGTCACACACACACACACACACACACACACACACACACACACACACCTTCCCAGACACGGTATCACATATGAGGTCACAAACACATATGCACTGTCAGACACAATCACATGCTGAGATGTCTCACACACAGTGACACACACAGACAGACTGTCACACTCACAGGGTCATGTACAAGCACTCAGAGAAACAGGCCCGTACAGCCCTTACCCCCTGGTCTGTCTCTCAGTATCTCTCCCTGTTTCTATGTCTCTGTATCTCTCTAACACACACACACACACACACACACACACACACGAGTGTGTATAGAGGCAGGCGGCAGCTAAGGCATCAGAGGGCAGGATGTGATTTGCTGGTTGCTCCTGCCCCGGCAGCCACCTGGGCCCATGTCCAGGAGTGAGCCCAGCTCAGAACAACATCCACGCTGACCGCAGTGCACCCTGGACTCCCTCCGTCCTCCACTGGGGTGCAGAGCTGGGCCTCCACAGCCCCTCTCCAAGCCCTAATCTGCTGCCTCGGGGAAGGCTTCCGATTCCCGAGGACAGTTCTGCCAAGTGGACGAAGCTGCCTCAGGTGCCAGTGTCTCCGTGCTCTGCATACCCTAGTTACAGATAAGGAAACAGGTTCGGGATGGTCAGGTATCCCATCCAAGATCACCAGCTGATAGACTCAATATGTGAACCAGGTTGGTCTGATTCTAATTTGGGTGTCAAAGGCCTCCCTCTCCCCCAGCAGAGAAGCTCCCTCACAGGGGCTTGGGGAGGCCAGGAGCAGGGTGGGTGGGCCTTCCCAGCAGCAACGGAGAGGCCTAGGTTCCTTCCTCAGAGCTCACCACCCCTGCCTGCAGGGGCTGCTTCCGGACCTGACGCGGAGCTCCCTGTGGGACCTGCCTTCAGTCCAACCTGGGCAGCCAGGTACTGGGCGCCAGCCCGGCCCCGCACCCCTTGCTCCTCTCTGATCCTGAACCGTGGGGCCACTTACACAGAGAACCTTCTTTTCTGAGCTCCCCGCCCCTATCAGTGGCCTGGAGGGGGTAGCTAATCTTGCCAACCTCATGAACAGAAAATAGAATGTCAAATTTACCTTCTTTTAGTCTTATATGCAGACATGAGGCTGTCACAATCATTGCGGTCTCATCTCAAAGTCCCCATCCCTCACATCTCCACGGTAGCCGGGGATGCTCAGGGCCCCCCAACAAGAGCACGCCCCAGGCGGCACCATCTCTGCTCAGAGCCTGGCTCACCCTGCCCTTCCCTGCCCCCAGCCTTGCTATGGCCCCAGGATATTGGGCTTTAGCCTTAGCGGGGCTGAGGAATGAGGGGATCAGAAGGAAGGGCAGGTTCAGGGAGCCTGTCTCCTCTGGGGAAAGGAAGGAACTTTGGGAAGAAGACAGGCAGCCTCCAGAACCTCTCCTCTTCCCTGAATCCAAACCCGTCTACACACCCGGCCGGGAGCAGGATGGAGCCCCACCCCACCTTCGCCCAGGAGAGGAGGTGAAGGTGAGGGAGAGGCAGGCCATGGGCCTGCAAGTGCACCAGGGAAGCCAAGGCCTGGCTGAGGGGTTGGGGGAGATGCTGTGTGTGCCCGTGGGGGTGACGGGGTGGAGGTAGGGGGGTGTCTCCTCTGGCCAGAGGCAGTAGCTGGGCTGGGGGACAGGGACACAGAGGGCATCTGGAAAGGAACTTGGGGGCTGAAAATGGGCTGGCACCATAGCTGGGAGGCACATCTGTCTACATCTGGATTCTAAGGGGTGGAGTAGGCTCCCACCAGGGCAATAGCC
>NW_006299717.1:1124056-1125012 GCF_000327345.1 Myotis davidii
CCTGTGGGGGTGAGGGGGTGGAGGGAGGGGGTGTCTCCTCTGGCCAGAGGCAGTAGCTGGGCTGGGGACAGGGACACAGAGGGCATCTGGAAAGGAATTTGGGGGCTGAAAATGGGCTGGCACCTTAGCTGGGAGGTACATCTGTCTGCATCTGGATTCTAAGGGGTGGAGTAGGCCCACACCAGGGCAACAGCCCCTCCTCCTGCCTCCCACCTGTGCTGGGACTTGGGGGCTGAAAATGGGCTGGCACCATAGCTGGGAGGCACATCTGTCTACATCTGGATTCTAAGGGGTGGAGTAGGCCCCCACCAGGGCAATAGCCCCTCCTCCTGCCTCCCACCTGTGCTGGGACAGGTTCCAAGGCCTGTAGGCACCCGCACTCCCCGCGGCTCTGGGTTCGTGGGGTCTGGGGCTCCGAATGGGAGGCGATGGAAGGGACAGTCACCAACACAGGACAGGCCACCCAAGCCTGTGCCTCCTCTCTGCTCAAGCTTCTCACAGCGTCTTAGGGCAGCCCCCTTCCCAAATGCAGGCCGACCACACGGGGCTGGAGATGGGACAGGCAGGGAGGCAGTGGGGGCCATGGAAGGGGCCTCAGCGGTCGGCCCGGGGCCTGCTCTCCAGCAGCGAGGAGGCCAAGGTGTCCGCCTGTCTCAGGATGCGCTCTGGTGTGTGTTGTCCACCAGGGGGTCAGAAGGGGGCCCAGGCTGGTGTAGGGGGGCCTGCTGCCTCCAGGGGGGCAGGAGCCTCCAGCCTGCTTGCTGCAGGGGCTGGGGGGAGTGTGCGTGTGACAAATTCCACCTGCGAGGTCACCAGGAAGGACAGTGAGCAGCTCCGCAGGGTCCCTGGGGCTATGAGTCAAAGGCTGCGCTGGGCGCCCACACCCCGCCTCCTCCCCCGCAGCGCCTTCTCAGGGTCTCAGGGTCTGCGACCAGCCAGGGCAGCTGGGGGTGGCC
>NW_006299717.1:1125539-1136505 GCF_000327345.1 Myotis davidii
CGGGCTAAGGAAAGCCAAACCACCCCCACCTCTCGGGCGCCCAGAGGAAACTGGACCCGAGGAGCCCTGGGACTCGTCCAAGGTCACCCGCCCGCAGACCCCTCCCGGAAAGTGTCACCCCAACACCTGCGAGCGACTGGGAGGACAGACCCACTCCGAGGGGTGCCTCCTTACAAGGCCGCCCCTGACCCAGCTCTGTCCGGAGGGCGCCCTGGGACTCTGGGACTGGGGGAGAGGAAGGGGAGGAGGAAGGGTGGTGGAGCCCTGCTGCTGGGGAGATCTGGGGGGCCCGCGCCTGGGGCCCCCACGGGAGCTCTCAGAGCTCAGTGTCCCGTGATAACGTGGGCCCATGGCTCGTTGCTGCTCCCTGGGACCCCTGCATCCTCTCCTGGCATTTTACCTCCAAACACATGCGGGCCAGGGGTCGGGGCGCGTGGGAGCAAGTGCTGAGCGGGCACTGATCCCATCCCCTACTGCCCACGAGGAGAGGGACGGGAAAGGGGATCCCCACCCCTCCCCCCACCACCACAAGAACTGGACCTGCCCGGGGCATGTCTGGAACATTCCGAAGGGAAGGAGGTTCTGTTGGAGTAGCTCCTGGGGAGAGAACAGAACTTAAAGCCAAGAGGAGGCCTGGTCTAGGGGAGGAGGGAGGGGGAGGGGGAGGCGAGAGGGGGGAGAGGTAGAGGCTGGGGAGAGGAGGGGAAGGGAGACAGCCAGTGGCCCCATTCCATTCTCCTCTCCAGCAAGCTCCTCTCCACTGCCCAGGAGTCCCTCACTCCCGCCTCTTCCCTGAAGTGGGCCTCACAGTCACCTCTGTGGGTCCTGTAGGGTGTTTGTTCAGCTGCACAGGACAGAGACCCCAGGCCACAATGGCAATCAAGGGCTGGGTCCTAAAATCGAGATGGAGTTTCAGGCCAGGGCTGGAGCGTGGCTGCTGAGCACCAGTCCCGGGCTCTCCTGGCCGCCATCTCCTCCTGGTCCCCAGCACCCACCTAATGCTCCAAGGTGCTGCTCTGCCCTGGCCCCAGCCTGACACCCACACTTCAGGCAGCAGGCAGGAAGGGGAGACGGTGCCTCTCCTCCCGTAAGGACACACCCTGAGAGCCACAGCTGTCAGACCCACCCGTTGCCCAGGACTTAAGACACCTGGGCAGTGGAAGGGGCTGGGAAAAGTGCCTTTGATTCCAGGCAGTCACTGGCAAGGTTACATCTTGGGGCTTTTATTACTCTAAAGGAAGGCAAATACAGTTGATTCTTGAACCAGAAGGGTCTGGGGTGCTGACCCACTCAAAGTAAAACAATCCATGTGTAAATAACTTTTGACTCCCCCCAAACTGTCATTGTTCCCTGACATCTGCGTCCCTTGAATCTCTCCTCTCAGAGATGCTCAAATCCCTGGATGCTAAGGTCTCATATACAATGGAGTAGAACAATGCTTACAGTCCGCCCTCCACATCCACGCTGCCCAACCACAGATCAAAACTGCGAATTTCTACCTGCTGTTGGTTGAATCTGCAGATGGGCAACTTGGGGATCGGGAAGGCCAATGGTATAGTTATGGGGGGAAATCCACGTGCAAGTAGACCTGTGCAGTTCAACACTGTGTTGTTCAGGGCCAAGTGTACATCTATCTAGATCAGTGGTTCTCAACCTGTGGGTCGCGACCCCTTTGGGGGTCGAACGATCCTTTCACAGGGGTCGCCTAAGACCATCGGAAAACACATATAATTACATATTGTTTTTGTGATTAATCACTATGCTTTAATTGTTTAATTTGTAACAATGAAAATACATCCTGCATATCAGATATTTAAATTACAAATCATAACAGTAGCAAAATTACAATTATGAAGTAGCAACGAAAATAATTTTATGGTTGAGGGGTCACCACAACATGAGGAACTGTATTAAAGGGTCGCAGCATTAAGAAGGTTGAGAACCAATGATCTAGATGGATAGGTGGTTGGCTAGATGGATGGATAGACAGAGAGACACAAAGAGAGAGAGAGAGAGAGAGAGAGAGCTGGCTATTGAGAACAACTTGCAGGCTCTACTCTGCCAGGGTGGAAGGTGAGGAGAGGACAGAGGAAGATCAGAGGCAAGAAAAGTGTTCAGACTGAACTAGGTCTTCACTAAGAGCTTATCAACCTCCAAGTTACATCTATTCCTATGTCTACTGAACACTGAATGAGGCCCCGCACCCCCACCGTAAAGTGGAGACAGTCTGTCCTCGGGGAGAGTCCACCCTGATGCAGGAGGGGGCATCACACAGTGACCTGGCAGCACGCAGATTGCAGTGACGGTCATGGCCAGCGATGCTCGGGAGCCTGCCCTCAGCACGTGAAGGACCATCCGCCCTCGGCCTAGGCTTTCTCTGACTGGGAGGGGAGCCCTGTGTTCCCCTAGGAGCGGCTCTCGAGCATGAAGGGACAGGAGTGGATCGATAAGTGCCCAGCTCCTCACCACCAGATCCGACAGCTCAGGTGGGTACCACAGTCTCCCCGACACCCCGAGCGGAAACCTGCTCAGGAATGCACCTGCTCTTGGCTTCCTTCCCCAGCCTGTCTCACTTCTCACTTTGCACCCATGCTTCCTGGCCCCCCCACCCCTAAACAGACATAAATCGCTTGCCGTCAGTCCTCCTAGCTGGGCTTGCTCCTGGGAGAGCCCCGCTGAAGACGGTGGGCATCTGAGAGCACCCAGGGAGGGGGTGGCCCCTGAGCCCAGAGACACGGGGAGCAGATTACTCAGCCTCTCCTTCAGCACCTGGGGCCCAAGCCTCTGCATTTGCACCGCCGCCGCCTCTACCTGAGCATGTGCCACCCGGAGTTATCCGTCTCCCCATCACTCAGGCTCTGAGCAGCCACAGCCTGTTTCAGAACTGGCCTAGGCCTGTACCGTCAGTGCCCAGTGTCCCAGTGTTCGCAGACCTCCCGGTTCTGTCTCGGGGATGCTGGGCGATTCCGGGTTCTGTGGGGCGGGAGGGGGGCGGGGTGGGGGTGACGTGCCCTAGGGCTGCTGGAGAAGTGCATTGACACGTGGCAGCACTGTCTCCCCACGTGTGAGGTAAGGGAGCTTCAGAGTGGGCCCAAGGTCTGACTCCTTTCTTCCGCCACCTGCCAGCTCTCCCTCCCTCCTTACCTGGTCTCCTGGAGGGTCTGCTTTCTCAAACCCGCCCCTGCCCTCATCCCTCAGCCTGTCCATTGGTTCCCACCCCCGGGACCAAGTCCTCCAAACTCATTAGCAGCTAAGGGATCAGCTTGGCTCTGCCCGCAGCTTCCCTCCCATCTCCTTGCAGCGTGGCCCCTTCTTTTTGAAGTGTCCTCACCCACCCTGCCCGCCTGATCTCCTACTCAGGCATTGGGACTGGCTCCGGCAGCCCCCTCTCTCCGAAACCTTGGAGAGGCAGCATAGGGTCTTTGGTCAGCCTCAAGCACCCTGGAAGGCCCCCCTAAACACGCTTCTCCTCCACCCTCAAAGCCTCAGTGGAGGGGTCACCCCCACCTGGAAGCGTTCCGTGATTCCTCCCCCTCCTTCAATTCCGCAGAGCCCGGGCCCTTGTGCTTACTGCCGTCTAGGCACGTTGGAACCTCTTGAGTGTTTGCTGGCTAATTCCTTGGTTTCCCCCAATAGGAGTCTTGTTTTACTCCTCTCTGTGCCCACATGACCCAGTGCCACGCTTGGCACATGCGAGGTGCTCTGCGACTCTTGTTCAAAACACCGAATGGAAGGAACCGAGGCACTTACCATGTCCTGTCGCCTTATGACTTTCCCTCCCTAGACCGTGAGCTCCGAAGGGGAGATGCTTCTGCCTTCACCCCTGGACATCCGGCCTCAGCCCAGGCCTGGCACGTAGCAGGTGCTCCATGACGTTTGTCCCAGTGGAAGTGTGTCCATCCAGGTCCAAAGCAGGTGCTCAGAAACGTGTCAGAAGGAGGATGTGCTGGGAGAGAGGACAGATGTGCTGGGGAGTCCGTCCTGTCCCCTCCACACTGGGGGCAGGGCCCCGAGCTCCGGCCCTGCGATGGTCTGAATGTTTGTGGCCCCCAACCCACATGAGGGCAGCGCCCTTTTGAATGGGACTGGTGCCTACGGACTCCCCGCCCCTCCCACCTGCGAGGGCAGGAAGAACAGCCACCAGTGAAGCAGAAAGTGGGCTCTGACACCATTCCTGCCGCTGCCGTGATCTTGGATTCCCGCCTCCAGAACTGTGAGAAAGCGTGTTGTTGTTTACAAGCCGCTCAGCCGGTGGTATTTTGTCCTAGCAGCCCACCCGGACCTGGACAAGCCCAGAAGCTCCCTAAAGAAAGTTGAACAGATAGAATATCAGTTCCTAAACCAACAACAGGCATGCGCAAAAACATAACGACCATTTCCCAAGCCCCATCCTGAGCTGGGTGCTGCTGGGTGCTGGCTGTCCTCTGTCCTGCTCAGGTGATGTGCCCATTTCATGGATGAGGAGACCAGAGCTCAGGGATGAAGAGCAGCTGCTCCCAGAGCAGCCCAGGCCACCTGCCCGCCAGGCTGGAGCAGCAGCGCCCGGGTTCCCCTGGGCCTGTGGCAGCGCAGAGGGTGCCGGCCTGTCTCGGGAGCACCTCCCCGTGCCTCCTCTGCAGCCCAGAGGCCTGGGTCCTGCTCCTCACCCTCCTGAAGTGGGGCCCCTTCCGCTTCCATTCAGAAAACTTGGTTTCCAGGTGATTGTCAGGAACGGGAAGGGGAGCAGCTGCTGTGGGCATCCGGGGAAAAGATGCTGCGAGGCTGGCCCTCGGAGACAGTCCCCTGGCAGGCCACCCGCCTCCTTTGTCCCTGGCTAAGGAGACCGCTCTCCTCAGGACAGAGACCTGGCCAGTGGGTGCGGGACAGAACCTTTCACTAGGGAAGATGGAGAGGGAGGGAGGGGGAGGTGGAGACAGCAAAGGCGGAGGGCGAGGCAGGGAGAAGAAAAGCAGGGGGGCGGGGGGAGGGGAAAAGGACCGGTGTCTCTTGACCATATAGCTTGGGTTCCTTTTCAAGCTCCAAGTTCCTTTGAATGTGTTTATTTTCCAAAACTGAAGATCATATCCCTCTTCTGGGGGACTAGATGGGGAAAGAGCCAACATTTTTAGATGAATATAAACACACATGGTAACACACTCACACACACACACACACACACACACACTTACACACCTCAGTCTTGGGTTCAAATCCACTTCGTTTGCTCACTGAACATCTCTGAGCCTCAGTCTGACCATCTGTAAACTGGGGTAATAAGAAAGGTCACATTTACTGAGCCCCTGCCTTCAGCCAGGCACTGTCCTAGGAGCCACGTGAGTGTTGCTTCATTAATGCTCACCACCCCCCCACACCCCAGTTGTCGTCCCTAGAATCGGAAGACCTGCTGCTGGGAGACGGCAGAGACCCAGGAGCGGGCCCGGAATCTGCCTTGTGCCAGGAGAGCCAGGCTGCCAGCAGCTCCGGGGCCAGCTGTGTGTCTAGGGAGGATGCCCCTTTAGGCACAGGCTTCATCCTCGGCCTCCTGCTTCTCCACTCTGATCCCACCCTTTGCCCCTGACCCAGAGCTTCTAGAGCAGCCCTGGGTTGTGAAGTGGCATCATTTCATCCCCATTGTTCTGATGAGGATCCTGAAGCACAAAGCCTGGATCCCAGAGGGTTTAAAATGGCCCGAGAGAGCCTAGATGTAACCCCAGAGCCTGGCACACAGCAGCCTTCAGTAAATGGCAGCACCTTCACCACTGTCATCCCAGC
Organism: Myotis davidii; assembly: GCF_000327345.1. Taxonomy (NCBI): domain Eukaryota; kingdom Metazoa; phylum Chordata; class Mammalia; order Chiroptera; family Vespertilionidae; genus Myotis; species Myotis davidii. The sequence continues at coordinate 1,131,291 of NW_006299717.1, forward strand.
CCTTGGTCTCCCCAGCTGGGGTTGCACCAGCTGTCCCAGGTCTCAGCAGGGGCAGGGGCTGGCTCAGTGCATCCTTCCCACCCAGGTGGCTACAGCCCAGCCCAGCGCCGGGGGAGGGAGGCGGCCGGCTGGACCAAAGAGGCCCTTGCCTGTGTGGTGCCACCATCGCTGTGCCCCCTCAATGTCCAGCCGAATTTCCCAGGTGCTGGGTCCGGTCCAGCTCTGGACAGCTGGCTGGGGAGGATTTACAGCCTCGAGCTACACTGATTACTGCTGTCTCTGGTGAATGCAGCCGCCGTATTTCCAAAGTGTCACGCATCCCTTTCGTGCCTGGCACCTCCTTCCACTTCACAGCGAGGGAAATGGAGTCCCGCAGAGTCAGGGATGTGCTTGCGCTCAGTGAGCGAGGAGTTGGCAGGGTTCGACCCTCTGGACCAACGAAGAGAAAAACTTTAAGATGAGAAGAGCAAAGTCCCTTTCCCTTCTCCACGTGAGGAGAAGGTGAGAGAACGCCCAGGGCCAGAGGGAGGAGGGGGAGAGGGGCTGCAGAGCGCAGAACCAGGGAGGCACCAGGAGGGGCCTGAGCCGCCTCCTCTCTTCCTTTCGACAGGAAGACTGCGTGGCTGAGCTGGCTGCACACTCCCAGAGGCTGGCACTCAGCTGCTGCGGCTGGTTTCCCGGGGCTGCTGTGACGAAGTACCTCAAGCGAGGTGACAAACGGGGACATGTATTAGTATTGTCTCAGCCCTGGGAGCCAGAAGCCGGAAATCAAAGTGTCAGCAGGCTGGCTCCTTGCGAGGCCGAGGCGTGAGTGGTCTGGCCTCAGGGGGTCCTGGACTCGTGGCTGCCCTCTAACTCCTCGCTAACTGACCTCGGTCTTCACATGTCTGCCCTCTGCATGTCCCTCTGTGTCCAACTCCCCCTTCTGGATTAGGGTGCCAGTCATTTGGGATTAAGGCCCGCCCTAATGACCTCATTTTAACTCAATTACCTCTGTAGAGACCCTGTTTCCAAACAAGGCCACATTCTAAGTGACTGGGAGTTTGGATGTCAAGATACCTTCCTGGGTCCGGCTCAGTGGTTGAGCGTTGACCTATGAACCAGGAGGTCATGGTTTGATTCTCATTCAGGGCACATGCCCAAGTTGCTGGCTTGATCCCTAGTAGGGGGTGTGCAGGAGGCAGCCAATCAATGATTCTCTCTCATCATTGATGTTTCTATCTCTCGCTCCCTCTCTCTTCCTCTCTGAAATCAATTTTTAAAATATTTTGTAAGAAAAGTAAAAGGTACAACTCAATCCCTGACGCACCCAGACCACATCTCCCAGGCTCCCTTGACGCTTAGTGACCCATGGAACATGCAGGAAATTGATAGAGGTTCCCAAGCTTGGCCCAGGAAGCCTCCCACCCAGTCCTCCACTCCTTCTCCCCCCCATCTTCCAACTGGACATGGAAGACCCTCAAGGCCCCCGTGGACACCTCCACAGCCCCCAGGGACTGTGAAACCACAGGACAGAGGAGCCTGGGTCCTGAGTGACCGCTCAGAGCAGGTTCCTGTAACCTGCGTTGGGCTTCATCGTGCTGAGCTGCCGAGATCTGGGAGCTGTTTGTCGCTGCAGTTAGCTCCCCTCACAAACACAGCTGGCAGGCACCCCGTGTCTGTTGGGGGATGGGGCTAGTCCGTCCAAGGAGAGGCTTCTGATGGTCCCCTCTTTGTAGATGCCATGGGGTGAATGGGGCTGCTTCTCTGGGCCCGTCTCCTCCCCTGGTCCCCTTTCCCCTGACAGTGTAGGAAGGGGCTCAGGGTCTGTGGGACATGGCTCCTGGGTCTGGAGAGCAGACCCTTCCTTCTTACCCACATGGCTCCCCCGATGGTCCCCCCTGGCTGCCCCACCTGGCAGCCTTCTCCTCCGGAGAGGCGGGGCCGGGGAGGGAGTGGTTCCGGCAGAGCCCACATCATCCCTTCGCAGAGTTAGAGGCTGCAGGAAGAGGAACCATGCCAACCCTCACACGCCTGGACGTCTGATGAGAAGGACGCGTCACGCTGGCTTCTCACCGTGCACTTTCACAAATCCGCTGTGACCAAAATGAGATTTGAAACCAACACCAGGCCGAGTCTAAAATGAGAGGGGTCATCAGACCGGCAGCTAACCGCCCACGGCAAGCGGCCTCGTCCTGGGAAGCTGTCCCAGCTGCTCCCCTCTCACAGCATCAGCATCTCAGCCCAGCCCGCCAACGGCCCCGGGGCCAGGGGTGTGGGCCACCACCACGGCTGCTTCAAGGTCACTGCAGAGCCTCCTCAGGGTCCCCCAGGGCAAGGAGCAACCAGCAGGCAGGGCGGTCGGGACCAGCAGCAGCCTGAGCCTCCTCCGGGAGCTTGACACTCGGACACTCTCAGACGGATCAGGTCACCCCCTCAGCTCTGCATAAAGGGAATGTGAGAGCCCACCCACTCCCTTCTCCTGAATCGTAGGAAACCAACACCAGACAGTCAGTGCTAGGCCTCCCCTGCCCATCAACCTGCACCATCGCCTGGGTGGTCTGAGTGTGGGCTCAGCGGCCATCCCGGCCCCCAGGCCTCACAGGTCCCACCAGGAGCCGGGCTGAAGCGGCCGAAGCCATCAGCATGGACCCTGCAGATGTCTCCTTCACCTCCCCAGGCTCACAGCCCAGAAGTTTCCACGCCATCTCTGGCCATTCATTCCTCGGACCTGTCTGACGTGTGGGCCTTAGGGGACGCGGGAGTCCCCTCGGTGGCTGTGTTCTGACCGCTCGACCCGCCCGGCAGGTGACATTTCCCTGAGGAGCCGATCCATCCCCTGCTTACCCCTCCCAAGGCCAGGTCACAACCAGCTCCTTCCCTCCCGAAAGCCCTGGTTCCTAACGCACTCGGCCACGCTCCGGTTTCTGGCTCATTTGCCAAACGGGATGGCAAACAAGCTGATGACGCTGCTCACACCTAATGGCTCAGAAGTCCAGTCCCCAGCGGCCCCGCGCTCTCAGGGGAGCCCCGCGGGTGTGTGCGCACAGGATTAATTCCAAGCGCGGCCATTTTCCGTAGGAAAGTGGACAAACACCTCTCCCCTAGGAACGCGGATGATCCGGGGGCTGTGGGGGGCCGGGAGGCCCATGCGTCCGGGAATGAGAGGCCGTGGGGCTTTGGCGGCACCGGCAGGCCGGGCTCTCAGTGGAGGTCAGCTCCAGGGCTCAGACCTTGAAATTCACGGCAGTCAACTGAGGACAAGGAGGGGTCCTTGTCATCAAGCCAGGCTGCCGGGTCCAGGACACAGTGACTGAACCCCTGAAGGTCAGTCTCCTTTCTCTGAGCATCGGGGAGTTGGAGCTCACTGACTTCCTTCGGGGGGTGGCCCTCACAGACCAGGTTGTGAAGATCATGCTCATGCAAACGCAGACCTAGGCTGGCCAGCGGGCCAGGTTCAAGGTGATGGCAGCCACTGGGGACGACAGCGTTCATGTCAGTGTGGGTGTCACGTGGCCCGAGGAGGTAGCACTGCCGCCTGGTGGACTTCACCCTGGCCATGCTCTCCATCTCCTGGCACAGCGGGACCCCAGAAAGCCGGCTCCGCACGCGGCCACTGTGCTGCCCGGCGTTGTCTCGGCCCCTGGCCCAGGAGGCCGCTGCGGACCACAGGCCAGGGCCCTCTCTGCCTGTAGCCACTTCAGCGTCACGTCCAAGGGCCACAACTCTGGAAAGAGACGTTGTCCAAGTCTCCCACCAGGAATTCACTGCCCTCCACCAGAGTATCCAGGGGTGGCCACTTTATGGTGCTTTTGCACAAGAAAACTTGGTGAGTCCAGCAGGTGTGGCTCAATGATTGAGCATCGGCCTATGACCCTGGAGGTCAGGGTTTGATTCCAAGTCAAGGCTCTTGCCCAGGTTGCAGGCTCAATCCCCAGTGTAGGGTGTGCAGGAGGCAGCTGATCAATGATTCCCTCATCATTGATGTTTCTCTCTCTCTCCCTCACCCTTCCTTTTTGAAATCAATAAAAATTACGTTTTTTACAAAAAGAAAAGGAAATTCAGTGAATTCAACCTGAAAGCAAACCAACCAACAAAACCTCCGGACAGGTACTGAGGAGCCAGCGCTGGTAAGGGCTCCCTGCTCCCACCTGCGCAGGGGGAGGCCTGGCCAGGGCTGGGGAAGGCCTGGGCGCTCACCCTGGCTCTTCCTCTGTGTTCCTTCATCCCCTAAAGCAGACTGGCTCAGCTCTCCGGTCTCGGCTTCCTCGTCTGTCTATTAACCTCTGCTTTGGCCTGCTCACAGGCTCGTGGTGAAGGTCAAATAGGATAATGTTGTGCACACGCTTTGGAAACTACAAAGCGCCACTCAGATATAAGGAACCACCCGGTCCCACCCACATCACTCTTGACTCCCGACGCGGCAGGCTTCCCTCCCATCTCTTCCCACCGTCCCCGCGGCCAACGCAGACGTGCTGTGGTTTATACTGGGCTGCCGTCTATATCTAGCCTTGCTCCAGCTGTACCCTACCCCGAGCATGCTCTTCTTCCCTTTTTCGAGGGCATGTGCGGAGGGCAGGGCTCCTCTGGCATCCCACCCCCTCATCACGAGGCGTTGCAGCGAGCTGGAAAGGACCTCAAGAGGTAATCAATGTGACTGGGGCCTGGAGGCAGAAGGTGCGTGTGGCCGAGCTCCAGGGAATGGGTCCATAATCATCTCTTGACAGAGAAGCCCAACTTCAAAGCCTAGCAATTTTAGATTATATTTGCATTGGAGGCTTTTAAAATAACGAAACTTTAGATTTATGTTTATGTGAACAGATGTGGAAGGGAAATCAATTTCTCACAGGATTGGCTTATTTGTTTTTATCGCAGCGCTAAATATTAGGCACCGAGTGACAAATTAATACATAAATCGGCGTGGGGATGCAGCACGCACGGCCCGAGCAGGGAAGGAGTGGGGAGCCGCGGGTCCCTCCATGTGGCAGGTGGCAGGTGTCCACACGCCTGTCAGCCGCGCTGCAGCTCCCCGCAGAGGTGCTGGCGGTGAAGGCAGTGCTGGTGGACAGCTCTGAGCGGGCCCAGCCTGCTCCACGCGAGAGGAAACCCACTCACACAGGTTTTGGGGACACGGAGCACAGGAGGCGGGATCCCAGCTTTTCTGGGACTGCAGGACAGACGTCGGGAGAAAGGGCCAGCGGCACCCTGGCCCCTTTTTACCGTGCCCTCTTCTGGG
>NW_006299717.1:1136575-1140605 GCF_000327345.1 Myotis davidii
AGTGGCCACCTGCCACCCCTGGCGCGGCTCCGGGGCGAGTCCTGTGCACGAGTGAAGTGTGAGCAGGACCTTCCTCCTGCAGGATCTGCCCCTGGGAGGGCAGGTGGGCAGGAGAGGCAAGGGCAGGGCTCATCTGCTCACCCCCTGGGCCACCTGTCCCACTGCCCAGGGTCCCACAGCCAGGGCCCCGGGACCTGCTAGGGGACACCGCACTGACTGCCGGCCACTGAGGACTGGCGGGGCTTCCGGAGAAAGCAGACCAGGCAGAAAGAGCAAGTCTGCTCCCCAGAAAAATTCCGTAAACATGGAAAAAAACTAAAAGTGACTGATTTCCCCAGGAGAGGAGATGACACATAAAAGACAAAGCTTCTGACGTGGCCTCACTAATGCCGGGCAGTTGGTTCTCTGCTCTGGGGAGGGAGGGAGGCAGAAGGAGGATAAAAGAGAGAGACAGAGAGGGAGAGAGAGAGAAAGGGAGGGGGAGGGAGAGAGAGAGGTTTTCTATTTGTCTGGCAGCCTCTAAGGTTCTTATTGTGATGGGCACCGGTGTCCTCTGGGGGACAGCAGAAGAGGAACAATAAAGGGGAAGGGTTTGCATTATCAGGAAGGGATACGGGGAAACCACACAGGACAGATGGGGTCCTTCCGCCCTCAGTCACAGGGTGAAATCCCCAATCACATGTCCGAGGAGGCTCCAGCGACAGAAATACCCCTGAACCTGTCTGGGGGAGACTGGGAAAGACCCCCACAGCGTGCATAACCCATGTTGAGGGAGCTGCGAGGGAGCCAGGAGAGCAGAGGCTCCGGCACGGAGTACCTGCTCCCGGAGACAGAGAGGAGGGCTTTGAGTCAACCAGCTCCAAGGAGGGAGAGGCAGGGGGGCTGCCGCCAGCCCTGTGTGAAGGGAGAGGACTTTTGCTGTGAAGGGGACACCTGTGCAGCTCAAACCGTCTGTAAAGCAACCACTGTCACCCTGCCACGGAGGTGACTTCGCAGGCCCTGGAGGGTGGAAGCCACTGCGGCCCACCTCCCCGGCTCCCGGGAGATGGGGCAGGTGAGCGCAAGCTGCTAACCCACAGCTTCTAAGGCAGGGTGTCAGGCGAAGAGCATTGTCATTTGTTGAGCGTTACTCCTAAGTACTTACGTTCACCTCAGAGTACGGCAATCAAGGGTGGAGTGTTCAAAGATTATGCGGCCGTTTTGCAGTCAGAGCCAGATGCTGGAAGAGGGAAGCAAGGGAATTGACAAATTTTCTTCCATGTGCTCAAGGTACAAAGACATTTTCTAAGGCAAAATACAGTTCTGTCCTTCAGAACTTCTTACGGCGCTGAGAAAAAGAGCAATTAAGAATGGATGCTTTCAGAGCTCAGCTGTCTTTGTGTTGGGGGTGTTTTCCCAATCTGTCCTGTGACTACGCTCAGTCAGGGATCACCTCCCTCGGTCCCCCACCACTTCAGGGGCCCCAGAAACTCCTCATTTCAGGGACATGCAGAAGTGAGAAGTACAGTGGGGCCTTGACTTACGAGTTTAATTCGTTCCGTGACAAAGCTCGTAACTCAAATTACTCGTATGTCAAATCAATTGTGAACAAGTGAGACACGTGATGCTGGGCTGATGTGGTGGCGTTCACTGTGACGTTCACTGCGCCAACTAGCGGTGGGGTATCTGAAGCTGGCTCATAACCCGAATTTTAGCTCGTAACTCAAAGCAAAAAATTGGCCGAGAGACGGCTCGTATCTCGAAAAACTCGTTAGTCGGGACACTCGTAGGTCAAGGCCCCACTGCACCTGGCTGAGCCCGTGGAGATCCGAGGAGGAGTCCATAGAGAGGGAGCAAGGGAAAGCATGCTCATGATTTGTTTCCAGATCAAAGGAGGCGGAGAAAGAGGGTGAGAGGGGACCAGAGAACCTGCGGGGAGAGAAAGGCATGGCCACGGACGTGCTGCCCACGTCCCCCTCGGTCCGGCTCTCCTCCCCGGCTGCTAGGAGTGTCCACTGCCGTGGCCCGGCAGCCCCACATGGGACCTCCTTCAGGGCAATGCTTGCTCCTCCGCTGGGGAGGGCGGTGGCTGAGGCCTTTGCTGTGACTGCATCGCACCCAGCTTCTCCCTCCGCCCAGTCCTGCCTCCTTCCCTCCCCCACCGGTGGGGTCCCGAGAGCTCTGCACACACATCTCCAGCTGAGTAGGTCGGTGTCCAGAGAACCTGACCTAAGACAGGGAGCAGGGCAACATTGGTAGTGTTTTGAAGGGATAGACAATTTATATCAACTATAGAAAAGGCTCACACGCCAATGTCTGTCCAGCCCTGGGTAGCGGTGGGCGGGATCATTATCCATTCAATACCAGGCGGGTTTCTGGCTTTATGCTCTACAGCCAGACCTCGTTTTATTGCACTTAGCTTTATTGTGCTGCGAAGATATTGTGTGTTTGACAAATTGAAGGTAAGAACGACCCTCCACCGCCAAAAAGATTACAACTCACTGAGGGCTCAGATGATGGTTAGCATGTTTTAGCAATAAAGCATTTTCACATTAAGGTATGTACATTTTTAGACATGATGCCATTTACACTTAGACTACAGTATAAATATAACTTTTATATGCACAAGGAAACCAAAAAAATTGTGTGATTCACTTTATTGCAGTATTCGCTTTATTGCAGTGGTCTGGAACCATACCCCCAACATCTCCAAGGTAGGACTGTATGTCCTAACTCTTCCCAGAGTATTGTCAAGTGGCATCTTTTTATATCTAAAGCAGGGTCAGGTTTAAACCCTACAAAAATCACTGAAGATTCCAGTAGACACCTAGGAGTAAGTCGTCAAGTTACTTTAATTGTGAGCGGCTCTTTGGCTTTTTAAATGGAAAGGATCTCTATCGCTCCTTACTTGTTTTTTTATTTTTATTTTATTTAGGTTAGTGAATTGTTTTTTCACTCTTGGCTCTCATTTATCCTTTGCCGAATTGTGTTCTTTAAAATAACATCTCAGTTACTTTTTTTTTCTTTTGCACGTGGACAAGGAAGCCACCCAGCAGGGGTTCTGTGTCCCAGGACTAGACCTTGGCTTCTAGAGCTAATTTCTCCAGCTGCTGCCAATCCACAACTGTACCTGCTGGTCTTGGAGGGTCAAGAAAGCCAGGAAGAGCCCGGGAAGAGTATGCAAAGTGAACCTACTCATTCCCTTAAAAGTTCCTGAATTTTAAATGCGCGTTTGTTTGCACACATGCAAATGCCGATACCTGCCTGGCAGTCTCTCTTTTATGCACGTTATCTTTTCCACCCAGATGATCACAGCTGTTCAAACCAGCGAGTCGGGGAAACATAGATGCACTATTTTCTGTGCACGATTGTGAATTTGAGAGGTTTATGCAATAGCCTCTGGCTTTACAAATAAAATCTAGGCTGCCCTGCGAAGGTCACCAGAGCACGGACCGGAGTCACTCAGCCTGGGTGCAAATCCCAGCTGTCACTCACTGGCTGTGACACCTTGGACGAGTTACTTCACTTTCCTGCGCCTCCGTTTCCTCATTTGTGGAATGGAAATGACCGGACATGACAGGGTTAGTGTAAGGGTCACATAGGCTAATTCAGGTCAGTTGCATAGACCAGTGCCTGGCATTTGGTAACACTGTATTATTAACCCACAGACTTCATCGTGAGCAAAGGCGAACACACAGATGTTTGAATCTTTCTTCAGGGAGCTGGCAGTTATGTATAAGCACATGGCCAAGAAAATGGCTCTTTTCCCAAATGTAATGACAGAAGAAACATCTGACCAGACTTTCCAGGCTATAAACTGCTTTATCTTTCAACCCTTCCTGCTTGATTTCTGAATTCCCAAATTTTACCTCCATGAAGTCTTTCAAATGACTTGTTTTACTTCCAAGCGAATTGTCTTCTCTCTAGTTCCAGCCTCGTTTCCTCTGGTTTGGTCCAAGGCAACAGCCTCCTCACTGGCCTCTCACTCCCACTCCTGCAGCTGCCCTGAGCCATCCACGATCCCTGCTCCTCCCCTGCCCATCCCCCCCCC
>NW_006299717.1:1140686-1146494 GCF_000327345.1 Myotis davidii
CGCCCGTGTTGGACCCTCCCAACATGGCCCACCTGACAGCCCTTCCCTCCCCATCACTGTCTTACATTTACCACTCAAATCGGGGTACGTTCACTGTTCCATTCAATCACCACTTACTGGGGTGCCAAAGGCCAGACTCGGCTTTCAAGCAGCTTGGTATCGAGTGAGGAGACAGATTATGTTATTAATTCCTAGGATTGAAATGGTTACATTCGGTTGCAACCAAAATGCAGCAAGGGCAATAAACCCTACCTGGGGGAGTCCTCACAGAGGGCGGAGAAAGAATTGGGTGGCACAGAGAGGACTTTCTTTGCAGCCTCATTGAGGTATAATCGAAGGACAGTAAACGGCACATTTTGACCCTTGTGAAACCTTCACCGCAACCAAGAGAATGAACACGTCTATCACCTCCAGTGTCCTCCTGCCCTTTTGCAATTCTTTTCCCATGCCACCCCCGGCCCCTCCCAGCCCAGGCAACTGCTGGTCTGCTCTGCCACTGTCGGTGAGCTTGCATTTAATAGGATGTTATGTATAAACTAGAGGACTGGTGCACAAATTCGTGCATGGGTGGGGTCCCTCGGCCTGGCCAGAGATCAGGGCCCATTGGGACCAGCTGGCAGGGGGAAAGGACCACAGGAGGTTGGCTGTGGGAGCACACTGACCACCAGGGGGCAGCTCCTGCACTGAGCATCTACCCCCTGGTGGTCAGTGCGTCATCAAAGCGATTGGTCAACCGGTCGTTTGGTGGACCTGTCTGTAATGGTTGCCTAGGCTTTTCTATATATAGATGAAACCGTACACACGCCCTTTCTTTTTATCTTCTTTCCTCAGCATAGTTATTTTGAGATGAGCATGTTACAGTGTGTATCGGTACTTTGCTTTTGTTGCTGAGTCTACAGAATGGCTGTTCCATAGTTTATCCATTTATCCACGGTGGGCATTTGGGCTGCTTCCAATTGCTGGCTGTTACAAATAAAGTTTCTATGAACATTCATATGTAAGTCTTTGTATGGACATCTGCCTTTATTTCCCATGGGTAAAAGTCTAGGAGTGAAATGCCTGGGTCATATGCTACCTGGATATTTCACTTGAAGAAACTGCCCACCTGCTTTCCAAAACAGCTGTGATGTCTTACATTGCCTCCAGCCGTGTGTGAGAGGGAAAGTCTCCCTTGATAAGGGAGCAACGTGAGATGTTCATGGAACGCCAAATAGTCCTACAGCAGAAGCCATGCAGGGGGCCTGCCGGAGGCCACGGGAGGAACTTTGACTTTGGCTACTCACAAGAGGCTTCGGATGGAAACTCACTGACGGCTCTTGAGAAGGGGACCACATGGCCTGGCCTCCTCTGGGTGTTCCATGCAGGTTCCCACCATTATGCCATGCTCTTCCTCATGCTGTTCTCTTCTTACAACATATCCATCTACTGTCTCGGTACCCACTTGATGCCATCTACTGAAATGTTACCGTTCTTCTTTTTTAAAAATACATATTTTTATTGATTTCAGAGAAGAAGGGAGAGGGTCAGGGAGATAGAAACATCAGTGATGAGAGAGAATCATTGATCGGCTGCCTCCTGCACGCCCCCTACTGGGGATGGAGCCCGCAACCCAGGCATGTGCCCTGACCAGGAATCGAACCGTGACCTTCTGCTTCATAAGTCGACGCTCAACCACCAAGCCATGCCAGCTGAGCGAAATGTTCATCCCGTTCTTCAAGTTCATCCCTCGTCCCTGACTTTCTTTAACCACTCTTGTCCACCCACGGCCCCCAGTCCCACCCACAGCACAGGTCTTGACAGCAGAGAGGGGCTCGCTCATGCCACATCACCACAAGACCAATCCCTTTTGGAAGATGTATCTTTAGATACTTCTCTGCTGGTCTTATTTTTATGCAGAGTTCAAACTAAAATAACATTTCAAGTCTCATTGTTCATTTTGCAGAGACCAAAATGAGACTATGTGGATTGATTCCAAGGAGGAAAAATATGACTGTCTCTCCCCGCTTCATTGGCTTAACCACCTTGTCCCAATTCTTTGCTCTGTTATGCTCACCAGGTCTCCCTCCCAAGTGTGGCAAATTATGTAATTAGTGAAAAGCAACAATTTTTGCTGAGAAAATGGTTATGGGTTTATGGAAGTTCAATGGCTCAAAATGTCCAAGAAAACCATTCAATGGGCTAGCGAAGGAAAGTGGAATGGATCCCAGCCCATTTCTGCAAAGCTAGGGTGGGCTGAGAAGTGCCCGCCATAAAGAAGACCATTTTGAGGCCCATCTTGGGTGCCAGGTGCTCACCCCCAGGTGGCCTTTGCACCCATCTCTCCCTTCGGTGTTGACACAGAGCAAAATAATCAGCAACAGTGAAAAAGTTCCCAGGAAATGGCCCGTGGCTCTCAACAGCCTGATAGAGACTCACACATTTTCCATCTCTTTCCCAATTTTCCATAAGATGTTCAAGTTACTAGAGAACATTGAACCTAAATGTTATTCCCTGAAAACTTACCGTGACATCTGGGGGGGTTAGTTCATATAGGTTGCCTCCAATCATGTTAGCCAAATTCCAGCCTCTGTTCAGGAGGACAATCTTTCCAGAGAGGCCCGTCTCCCTCAGTGTGCCTGCTGGCCACAGAAACGCCCCAACACCTGGGCCAGGGGGCTCCTCACAGCCCTGGAAAGTTCTATGGCTCTGACGTTGGATCAACATCAAAAGCGCACCAGAGCCATCGCTACGGTGTGCATTTCATTCTGTATTTCCTACTGCTTGAAAGTACCCTGGGCCTAGACGATGGTGGAATTCCCGTTGGGGCTTCCCTGGACACCTCACCTGGGCTGCTGGCTGCCATCTTGTTTTGTTCATCATTGCATCTCTGATCAGGGCAACACTTCCCGCCTTCAGAAAAGATGAGGGAATGAGGTTTGTGAACTTGGCTGTGGGCAGGCAAGAGGGTTCTGGGTGGGAGGACCAGGGAGAGGGTTCTGCGGGGACGACCGGGGAGAGGGTTCTGGGGGGAGGACCAGGCAGGGGGTTCTGGGGGGAGGACCGGGGAGAGGGTTCTGGGTGGAGGACCGGGGAGAGGGTTCTGGGGGCGAGGACCAAGGAGAGGGTTCTGGGGGAAGGACTGGGTAGAGGGTTCTGGGGGGAGGACTGGGGAGAGGGTTCTGGGGGGAGGAGCACCAGGTAGAGGGTTCTGGGGGGGAGGAGGACCAGGGAGAGGGTTCTGAGGGGGAGGACCGGGGAGAGGGTTCTGGGGGTCGAGGACCAGGGAGAGGGTTCTGGGGGGAGGACCAGGGAGAGGGTTCTGGGTGGGAGGACCAGGAGAGACACTTCACTTTCCTGAGGCTGCCTGAGAATTCAATATAGGGCCCCATTTGTTTTGTTAAATTGACAACTTCCTTGAGCAGGAAATAAAGGTTCAAACCGAGTTTCAGACTAGCTACAGAGTAAGAAATAGCTTCTCTTTGTAAAGACTTTGGTCTTCAAGGCATTAAGCATGTAACATAATTTCACTTGATGGAGTTTGTTTTTCCTTCTCTGTTGCTGCCTAGAAATGTGTGCTGTGTTATCTCTGCAGAGCTGGGCAGGAGGGGCGAGCGAAGGACAGAGTTCTCTGGGCTCCAAAGTGCTTATAGACAGCACCCAGCTGGGACCCTAGGGGTGCTGACCAAACCGCCCCCCCACACCCCGTTCCCATTTCACAGACACCGACAGAAGGTCAAGCTCCAATGAAAATCATGGACATGGGTAGACTTTACTGAAGGGAAAGTGGAATTTATTAGAATGAAAAGTTTGCATTTACTAGACTCCTTTTAGGATGCAACAAATGAATACTTTTAGATTTTTAAAATCCAAACCTTCCAGAGTGTTCTAACAAGTAATGATGATGGAATATGGTTGCCTGAAATAAACAGCATTACTTTAGAATTATCCTTTGGAATATGGACATGGGGAAAAACACACACACACACATAAGCAGTTAGAGAATATCGACTTTTTAATTTAGAAAGATAACCAAGCGGTGACCAGGAGGAGAAGACACATTTCTGACTCTCGGTGGCAGCGGCCGTCGACGAGGCCCCGGTGCTCTCTGCGAGTGGGAATGAACTTACTTGACATCACACAGGAGGGCCACTCCCCTGAGGATCCAGTGATCTGGGGACAGCACGGTCCGCAAGTACACCACGGTGATGAAGGTGAGGTCGGTACGCTGGGGCTTCTTGTAGATGGGGCACACGTACAGCTTGGGGTCCTTGGGCGCCGTGGAGTTGATGGCGAAGATGTGCAGCACGGGCAGCTGCATGAAGAGCACCTTGGGCGTGGACTCCGTGAGCTTCCCGTTGCGTCTGTCCCAGGCCGCGCCGTCCATGTACAGCCCGTAGATGTACACTCCTTCCTGGAAGAGCCAAGCAGAGGGCCACGGGAGTATAAAAACCAGGTGCTGGGAGTGGGCACCCATCACTGTAGCGAAGGCTGTCCGTTTGGAAAGAGGACACACCCCAATCTTCAGGAACTCCCCAAAGAAGAGAGCCCGCTGGCCACACCACATAGTGAGATAGCAGCCCATTTCCCTGCAGCCAACCTCGAGGCCACAGCCCTGCAGGAATGTTTCTGCTCTCGGTGGGTTGGGCATGGGTTGGGCGTTGGGTGGCCTGCCAGTGACAACAAACTTAGCCAGCACCGAATTGGCTTTGCTGAAGCCTAATAGTCTCCCAGAGGCCACATCCAGGCCCCGTCTGAGACCGGGTTTGAGTTCCCCAGAGACTGGGTCTGAGTGAACCAGAGGCCCGTCCAAGTGTCCCAGAGGCCGGGTCTGAACTGGTGTAGGGGAGGGTGGGAGCAGGGAACAGGACTTGGAGGCAAGCACCATGTGGGACCTCCACCGGCACCAGCCACGCCAACCGATGGCTCCACCGTCATCTCAGGCCCAGGAGGAAGTGAGGTCTGTGCCACCAGGCCCTGCAGCAGAAGGGTCAGACCTCTCTCTCTGCCCAGGCTGGGAGGTGGATGAGACGGGGTGTGAGGGGAAGGGCGGGCACGGTTGGTTCAGCACTGGCTGGCCATCACCTCGAGTCTCTCTTTCACACAGGTAGGACCTGCCCTTGAGATTCCACCATTGAATAGGGAGACAAGACACACACAGAGTTTAACACCAACACGGCACACGTGTGAGAGGGCTGCCTGGTGCACTGTGCGAGGCCCAGTGCAGTGAAAGGCACTGTGGGCCGAGTGCTCAGGGTCTCTGTGGGGCATGTTTCCTTGAAGGGGGGCTGCACACGGGAAGATGGAGGAGAGAAGCTGGGCGTCCCGGGCAGGAGCAATGCTGCAGGGAGGCCGGGTGGGGGGGGCAGCTGCCGCATTTGATTCAGCGGCGGGTACAGAGGTGATACAATAAGTCAGCACCCGAGCAAGGAGAGTCTGGGCATCAAGCTGAAGGGTTTGAACTTGACCTTGTAGGCCAAGGGAGCCACAGAACACATATCCAGCAAGATAAGCCAAGAGAGGCTGAAGGGAATCACAGGAGACTCCAATGATCACGTCAGCTTATAAAGTGTATATACTAACATGTGGAAGATGGTGACCCTTTTTCCATTTCCAGCTTGGACCAGGTAGGGGGAGTAAGTATCCTATATAATAAAGATGTAATATGCAAATTAATCCTCACGCCCTCACAAGATGGCTGCCTATGACCAGGCCAGCAGGAAGGTTAGTGAGGGATGACCAAACAACTGAACAGCAGGCTGCATGGGGCAACCAGGCTGGTGTGGGGGCTGTGAGGGGTAACCAGGCCAGTGGGGGGGGGCAGTAAGAGGC
>NW_006299717.1:1146574-1150606 GCF_000327345.1 Myotis davidii
GGTGACCAGGCCAGCGGGGGGGTGCAGTTGGGGGTGACCAGGCCAGCATGGGGGGCAGTTGGGGGTGATTAGGCTGGCGGGGGCATGGCAAGGGGCGACTAGGCTGGTGGGGGGGGCAGTTAGGGGCGACCAGGCAGGCAGGCAGGTGAGCAATTAGGAGCCAGCGGCCCAGGATTGTGAGAGGGATGTCTGACTGCCGGGGATCGGGCCTAAACTGGCAGTCGGATATCCCCCGAGGGGTCCCGGATTTGAGAGGGTGCAGGCTGGGCTGAGGGGACCCCCCCCATGCATGAATTTCTTGCACTGGGCCTCTAGTAATGATAATAAAAGCCAGCAAGATTATTGCAGAGTGTTTTCTAATAGGACAAGGGCCGCCTTTATTGAATCTAAAACTGAGGTACTTGGTTTGACAGTAAATCCAGGGGCAAGCCCATGGGATCAGAACATCATTAGCTGCTGGGTGATGGTTGCTGTGCGAACAACAGCTACTTAGGTACCATCCGACAGGAAACTGCACCCTTCAAGGCTGCTGTCCATCTCAGAACCTTACAAAGCCGTAGTTAGAAGATGCAGTGGGTTGAACAGTGTCACCCCAAAATCCATGTCCACCCATACCCTTAGAACGTGACTATGCGGAAATAGGTTCTTTGCAGATGTAACTAGTTAAGGTTGTACGGATTGGAAGAGGCAAGTTCCTTCTGGCTGGTGTTCTCCCAAGAAGAGGAGAGGAACGCAGGGATGCACACAGGGAGAAGGCCACTGACAGTGGAGGCGGAGTGTCGAGTGATGCAGCCACAGGTCCAGGAAGCCAAGGATGGTGGAACCCCCCGAAGCTAGTAGGAGAGGTCGGGGGGAAGAGGTGCGGATTCGCCTTCACAGCCTTCACAGGAAAGCAACCCTGCCTGCCCCTTGGCTTCAGGCTCCTGGCCCCTGGGCTGCGAGAGAACACATTTCTATTGTTTTAAGTCCCCTCACTCCCCGTTGGTGGTACTTCGTTACCACGGCTCTAGGAAACTCATGTAGATCTGGGTACCCGGAAACAGAGTGCCGCTGACCAGACACCTAACAGCGTAGACCTGACTTTGCATCGCATAACGGGAAGAAGCTGGGAGAGCTCTGAGGCCCGTGATAGGACCAGCCTGTTGCTGCTGGGCACACAGAGACGAAAGGTGCCCTGGTGAGACCTCAGGCAGGAGGAAAGACCACACTCCTGGAAGCAAGAGGGAAGGAGGTCCTTGTTACAAAGGGGCAGAGGGGCCAGGCCTGGGGAGCCTCATGGTCCACGCCCTCACCGGACAGCTGAGAGAGTGAAAGTCGGAGAGAGAGAAGAGGGAACGAAGATGTACTGAGTGACTACATGGGGTCGGGCACCAAGCCTAAATGATCCCACCAAACTCTCACAACCACCTTCCTGAGGTCGGGGTGCCCTCCTCATTTCACAGTTGGAGAAGTGGAGGCTCACAAAGGTAAAGGACGTGTCCGAGTTCAGAAAGCAGCTAAGTGTCCAGGTAAGATGCCTTTGGAAATTAACCCAGTCATTAATGAACAGGAAAGAAGCAGAGGGAAGGCCAAATATCACAGTTTTCTGTGCAGCTTTGCCGGGAAGCTGCGGTTTAACACTCTCCAGGGAGCCACCGGACTGGACAGGGGAGGAAGAGACACGTGCCCAGTAAAGTCTGGGTGGCACAGGGAAGGTACTAGCCTGTCAATCATAGCTGGGAACAGTTCACTGGCCAGAATAGGTGTGGCCACTGCAAGCGTGGGAATATTTGAGATACTTAAGGTCCTAAACAGAGGAGTTCGGCTCTTGCCCCTTGGTTCGCGATGCTGGCCTGTGGGACTCTCGCGCTCCTGCATTCGCCCACATGGCCATGTGGACCGCACACACAGTGGATTAAAGGGCTACAACCAGCCTAAACCGGACCCAATTCCACCATGGAAAGGAAATTTTGGATGCTGGCTTCTAGCTCTGCTGAATCCTCAATTGCACATGTTCCAGGACCAGATCCAGGGAAATGGGACTTTGGAAACCCAAGGATGTAATTCCATGCAAACAGAGCTTTCTACCACATCCCATCCTCCCGTGGGGGCCTCCAGAAATGCTTATTCCAGTGGTACCCCAAGAACCCACTCCCACCAGCAACAGAGAAAGACCATCCATGCATTTCTCCAATAACACAAACAGTGGCTCCCAAGGGAGTCTGCTCGCCCCGAGCCCCTCCCTGTGCCCCACCCGGGGTCCTGCAGGTGGAACTGGCCCAGCACCAGGCCTGCTGGTCCTGTTGGTCTCTGCCAGGGCCCTGACACTCGCCCATTCCCCAAGCAGCCACAGCAGTAGCTGGATGCCCCTTCCTCACAAACACGGTGTGACCCGTAATGATAAAGAAATGAGTTCCCAGGGCTTGTTCTGGTTGCAAACGAGGAAACCCTGGCTGCAATGCCAGCAGACTGGACTGAGGTGCACACGGGTCAGCTTTAGGCAGAACTTGAACTTGTGCCCCAGCTCCAGCTGTTGTTGCCCGGGGCGCCTACCGCAGGGGGTGCTGCGATCTCCTCCTTGGTCTGCCGCAGAACTTCATTGTGGATGGTCACCGAGTCCAGGGCCCAGCCTTTGTGGGCGCGGGTCACTTCTTGCCGCATGGCTGTCAGGAAGCCTGAAGAAAAAGAAAAAGGATTTTGACGGCGCACGCAGCCCACTTCAGGAACAAAGGGAGCAGAGCTAATTGCTATTTGCTTATCAGTCTCCAAAGGCTGCCTGTCCAAGAGGAGTTGAGATCAAACCTCCGGGGATATTTTTCTTAGTGTTTTGTTTCTATGGGGACCTGCTGTGAGCTCAATATTTTCCCGTGAGCTCACGGCAGAACAGCTTCCTCTCTGCCTCAGACAAGAGTCTTGGTTTGAAATTCTCCTGAGATTCCAGCAACTCAAGTCCTATGAGGATGGTAACCCGGTGCCAGCTCATAGCCTCTATTTGAAGATGCAATATCTAGGAATAACACTGGAATGCTAAAATATTCTGGGACCAGCATTCCAATTAAAACTTGAATCAAGCCATTATCGAGCTTCTGTTTGCTATAACGGAACCATTTCATTTCTTCATAATGTCAAAATAGAAAACCCAACTTTCAATTTGATAAAACAAGGCAATCACGCCGGAGAGGAAAGCTGCATGCTTTAATATGCATAATACAGTTATTTTAAGACAATACATGGCTCTGCATTTTGTGGCCTTTCTTTAAACTTAATGTTTGCAAACGATGCATTCAAATCCGTAAGAGAAGGTTTTCCTGGAGAGTAGCATTTGGTGTTAGAAACTATACCCTAAACTGCAAAATGGACATCAGAATTTTTAGGAGAATTTGCCTGTGACTTATCTATCACACTTAGGCCCCCAGGTTAATACTGACCATCACGCCAGGCCATGTTGCAGACATACTTACAAGCACAGAGCTAACATCCCTTGGAGTTGGGAAGAAAGCACAGGCCCCTAGCCTGGCTCAGAGAGAGGTCAGGCTTTCCCATTGCCAAGCTCTTCCCTGGTTACTAACTTAGACACTTGGCGGGGGGCGGGGGGCGAGGGGCACCCATTCACTTGTTAACTCTCTGGGGAGTGGCCACCAGGTGTACCAGGCACTGGTCCAAGCGGGATGATGACAAAGAGGAAGAGCCACCCAGGGGCCCAGCATTCCAGGAGCTCCGTCCAGAAGGAGGCAGGAGTTACCACCCCATGTCGCTGTGAGCAAAGAGGCGAACAAAGTGAACCACACGAGAATTGAGAAGATGAAACTGAAGGTGACGCTGGAAAGATACACAGCCGTTTCCAGATGGAACAGTTCCCGCTGGAGGAACAGTATGTGCGAAGGCGTGGAGGTCCAGGCTAAAGGTGAAGCAGCAATGGCAGGTAAGGTCAGAACACAGGTAGAGGAGGGATTTTTCAGGGTCAGAGTTTGGACTCGGTTTTGTGGATGGTGGGAAGCCGCTCAGTATTTCAAGCAGGCAAACGATTTGGTTGTATTTGCATCGGATAAGGTT
>NW_006299717.1:1150707-1157202 GCF_000327345.1 Myotis davidii
TAACGTAGTATTTCAAATATGTGAACTCAGATTGGGGGACAAGGTGGGACAAAAGTAGGTGTAGGGTTTTTAGGGGTCAGAGTTTGGACTCGGTTTTGTGGATGGTGGGAAGCCGCTCAGTATTTCAAGCAGGCAAACGATTTGGTTGTATTTGCATCGGATAAGGTTGGTCAGTGCTCACTAACACAGGATTTGGGGCCACAGGGGAGTCCTTGTGTAAATCCCCCCAAAAAGTTCGTTGGTCAATCAGTGAGGGACTGATCCTTCTAAATCTATAGCTTCAGGAAACCACAAGTGCCTGGTAGAAAGGATGATTTTAAGACATGAGAAGTTAACATCAAGGGCGGGAAACATGGCGAAGTTTGCCTGGCAGCAACTTCCGCTCCGTGTGGGGTCATTTGAGGCAATTTCATCAGCATGCGATTATGTGGATTTCCATTTCAAATACCGGAGATCCCATGCTTCAGTAGTGAAACGAACATTCGCGTGCTTCCCAGTCAGTGTCCATATGACCACAATAATAAAGTCCAATTCTCCCTTCATGCCATTTTCATCAGTGATGGCGAACATGACACGCGTATTACCTCTGACACATGAACTCATTCTTTTGGTTGATTTTTCTTTGCTAAATGGCATTTAAATATATAAAATAAATATCAAAAATACAAGTCTTTGTTTTACTATGGTTGCAAATATCAAAAAAGGCACCAGAGTTAAGTTAGGGTTTTTCAAAATGCTGACACGCCGAGCTCAAAAGGTTCGCCATCACTGCTCATGTGCTGTAGTGGACACTGTGTGTCCAAGCAGACTCCTGGGAATTCAATTGACCCTATTTCGTGACATTTTAAAATTCATCACTGAGCTATGAGTGTACCGGTCATAATGCACAAGACGTGAATCCCGGTCTCAACCTCCGCCTGCACAAATGTAATAATTGAATTTTTCTGTGACATTTTAAGTTCCAACTAAATTGTGAATTCAGCCTCCCTCCATATGGCCCTCAGGACAATGCCACAGGTGCCAGTTGAGGGGGGAGCAGGATTCTCTCTTCTGTGACAAGACTTGTCACAGACCAACTCCAGCACAGTTAGGAGAGGCCCCCTTCCCCTGCCCCTCCTCCCTCCTGCTGACTTCAGCGAAGAGCCTCCTGATGCTTAGAATGCCCTTTCATCTGCCCGTGTGTGGCATCTAGAATACACGTCACCTGGAGCTACTAGAAAGGGAAGTGTTAAAGACATGTGTCTGAGGCCCCAGGGCCGGGAGAAGGGGCTGTTCCTGGGCTGGGCCCACTCAGAGAACACGGAGAAGATTTTTTTTCAATTCTTGATAGTTTTCATTTGGCTTCTTTAAAAAAAATGATCTTGTGGAACTCAAACCATAATGAATCCACTGAATAGTTCATTACTGAATTTAAAAAATGACTTTCTTGTAGACTTCTGTCAAGTCTAATGGAAGCAAAATCGATGTTGTCTGAAACCTGAAAAGACCATTGATATATATATATTTTTAAATAAAAGCTTGAAAAGCAGTACTTTTATGTTGGCACCAATGCAGTTTTAATGATTCCTAAACCCAATTTCAGTCACCAGTGGTGGAGAGTGATTCATACATTCATATGTCTGACTCTGAAGGGAGAAAGAAAAAGTTGGGGAAAGTCTTCAATTATAACAACCTTCTATTCTCCCTGAGAGGTAGCCACCCACGTGAAAAGGGGTGATTTGATATTCACATGTGGGAGTCACGTGTGGTCTGAGCGAGGCGCTTTACAGAAATGTTTCCCTTCAAGACTTACACAGCACAATGGTTTCTTAAGACCCGTGTCAAAGCTCGTTCTTTGAAAAACTCACTTTTAAGCAGGAATTACATTTTGGAGACAGGCCTAAAGGAACACTTGCCATGTCTTAATCCACACAATAGCAGTAACCTAACATTTCAGCAAACCAATTACCGCCACTTGGCGGTGCAATCAGTTGGCTTACAGAACGCTGTGGAGTGAGTGCTTTAAGGATCATTCTCACACAGGGTCTTAGAAAGGACGACAGAAATAACTAATCAGGAATACTGTGCTTCCCAATTTTATAAGGAGTTGATCAGCACTCAGTAACGATGGTTCTATGGCCAACACCTTTTCTCCTTTAATAAAGGAACCAGTCCTTATGTAACAGGCCTTATGGGTTGTGCGGTATTTCCTGTCTTATCAGTTACCATGCCTCCCGGTAGTGTCTTTGAAAATGAGGAGAAACGATGTTCTTGCCACAAGTTGAAGACGGGCAGTGTTGCCCCCAATGAGAAGCACATGGAGTTGGCTGGTAAGTTAAAGAAACGATCAGAAACCATTAAACACAGACGGGGTTGATCCACCAGGTGAATAAAAGCACCCCGGGCACTTTTCCTGACTGCTGGATGCTCTAAGGCAGGGATCTTGAACTTGGCTAAACATGAGAAATACCTGGGCAGCCTTTAAAAATCCCGATTCCCAGGCCCAGACCAGTAAAGCCAGGGCCTTCGGAGGTGGGACCCTGGCGTCAGCCCTGTTTACAGGTGCAGGTCTCACCCGGGGACGGAGCGCTCATTACAGTGCAGGCTCTGACTCAGGAGCTGGTCAGGGGTGAGGCCCGGGGTTCTGCCTTTCTATCCCGCTCCCAGGGGATGCCCATGCGCTGCTGATGGACGGACCACGTGACTGGGAGACAGAGGCCCACGCTGAGGTTCTGCACCCGTTAGAGTGGCCAGTGGAGCCTTTAAGAAAGTTAACTGCACAAACGCCAGAGGCCTCCCCTCCACAGGTTCTGAGGCCATTGGTCTGAGGACCCGGCAATCGTATGGACCGAAACTCCCCGGCGATTCTCCCGGCAGGCCGGGCTGAGGACCACGCTCGGCATGAAGATCTGCGCCAGAGGCTGTTGACAGGCCACTGACCCACATTTGTTTTCAAAACAAATCTGACAGCAGGCAGAGAAATGCCCCATGAGACGAGCGCAAGATTAAGAAGGCTGTCAGTGGTACCACCGCTCTCTCCACATCCCCTGAGGCGCACGTGCTCTGCACTGTCCTCCATCCAGGACACAGTTGGCTCCAGGAGAGCCTGGGTAGCAGCTGGACAGCTGGGCTACCACTCCTGGCCAGGCCGGGATCGGCTAAGCCCACCGAGTCTCACCCGCCAAGTGCCAGACTCCTCCCACTGCTCCGCCTTCTCCATGTGCTGCTTTATGTGTCCTTTCCCTCAACCCAACCTCACACTGTGCCCGCCCTCCCAAACCTTCCCACTGCCCCCTGGGGTGGTTCAATGGTGCACAAACTCTTCAGTATTTCCTGCCTCGTCACAGCACATTTCTCCCTCTTCCTGCCCTTAGAACCTGGCTCGGCTCTGAAGATACCATCCTAGTCCTTCTTCATCCTTTATGAGGCTCTCTCTGCTTCCACAGCCACTCCCTCTGGCTACAGGCCCCTCCCCTCACTGTCCCTGCCAAATGCCACCTGCCCTGGGCACTGAGCATCTTGCCATCCTCTGGGTCTCTTGGGCACCCCTCTCAGCATGTTGACCCCTTAGTTCCTTGAATTCATCATTTCTGAAGACCGCCTCCTCCCTTTTCTTCACCTCCTTTCCTGTTTAGTCTGGACGCATCCTTTTCATCACTTGCCCAGCACCCCCTCAATCCTGCGTGAATCAAATGTCCCGTCTTACACCTGTACCAGGCTACGAACAAGCCCGAGGCAAACACACAGCTACCACCAGGCTTCACCATCGCCAGCCTCGACATGCTCACACCACCACAGCCCTCCTTCCCAAACTTCTGCTCCCTCCTCAAGTCTCTCTTCCAACACTTACTGCCTCCGGAGGTCATGCCTCCTCCTTCAAAGAGAACATAGAAAGCACCAGGTGGGAGCTCCCTAACTCCTTGCCACTAAACCTACAAACTCTCCTGCATCCAACTCATTCCCTCATTACTCTTGTTCCAGTAGGTGAGGGCCCCTCCGCCTGGCTGGCTGCATCTGTCCATGGGGGAGCCACCCTCCTGCCTCTTTTACCCTCTTGGGTCTCTTGGCTCTATCTCCCTGTTCCTCTCTCTGACCCTCTCCCTCTCTCCTGGCTCCTTCCCCTTCTCACCAGTATTTGAATAAGCTCAAGTTTCTCCTGTCACTAAGAGAAGAAAGAAAATCCTTCCTTTTTAAATAGACGCCTCCAACTTGCCTCTCCTCTTTCAAGCCAAATTTCTGCGTTGAGTTGATCCGGGTCTCTGGGGTCCCACTTAGCATTCTCCCTGCCGGCCACACGCACTCTCTGTCTCTCCCTCACTCCCCTGCATTGCGGCTCCTCTGCCTTCCCGTCTACTCCACTGAGCTCTCTGGCCAACAGTCTCCTGGCTAACAGGCCTGTCTGACCATCCGGGCCCTATCTGACCTGACCTCGGGGGCATCTGTCACCATTTCCCCTCTCCCCCCTCAGCTTCAGGACGCTATGCTCTCCTGGTTCCTTCCTCCAAGCTGCTGGATGTGAGGGACCATTCATAACAGCTCATGTGATCTGGACAAGGGCGGTGCACAGGCCCACAGAGGAGAATCCTGGCAGGGCTGCTCTGGGAGGAAGATGCCCGGGGGTAGTGCTGGGGAGTCTGCAGGGGAGGGCGCGTCCGACGCTGGCGCTCGGAAGTGAAGGATCAGAGTCTCGGGTTGGGGCTTCAGACAAGTCAGTCATGGGTAGGGATGCGAGCTGCACCGACGAGAATGACTGAGGTCATCCACAAAGGGCTGGGCCAAGGGTGGACCTTGCCTGGGAAGAGCCCCAAAGAGGACAAGAACCAGCCCTCTGGGAGGTGAGAAGAACCAAGGAAGGTCCTGGACAAGCCAGATGTGAGAATTCCTGGAACCAGCATCCCAGTAGAGTCAAGGGCAGTGGGGTTGGTGAGACAGTCAGTATAGGGTGGAGGCTGGCCAGGTGGGTGGTGAGGCAGGTAACCGTGTGCAGAGAACAGAATCATAAAGGCTAAAGCCACTGCATCAAACCCCCTCGCACACAACAACAAGGAGATGGGCTGTTATTCACTCTGGAGGCATTTCTAAGCTGTCACAGCCCTGCTGTCCTGCGATTTGGGGACAGGCAGGTGAGTGCCGTCACTCGGATTGGGGTCCATTCACTCAGAGCCCCTCGGATGTTAGGGACAGCTTGGGTTCGGCAGAAGGAAGCCACAGGGCATGCTTAGATTGTTACTAGGTTGGAAGAAATCCCCTGCCCCTTCAATCCTAAAGTTCCATTAATCATTGGTGCGCTCTCCCACCCAACCAACGCTGGCTGCAATAACTGTCCCCCAGACAAGCCCTCAGACACCGCTGCGCGCTGACGGCACCACCGTGGAGACAAACACCGGCAAGAGGCTGCAGGTGGTTTTACAGGAGCAGGATAACAGGCCAGGCTTATCTGTCCCCTCGCTTCGGCAAACTCCGTCTACTGAAATCACGATCTGTGTTTGTGGAGAGCGGCTACAGTGTTTGGACAGGTTCAAGCCTCAGACTAATGAAAGGGCACATGTGCGTTCTCTCATGGCCACGTGCAGGACCCAGCTTGGAAGGCAGAGCCCTCCCAGCACAATCATAGCCAACAGCTACAGTTGTAAGCTTGAACCTATGGTCTGAACACGTGGCCCCACGTGTCAGTGATGTGGGCTTGATAGAGTTCAGGTGCATGTAATGAGTAGGATCGAAACCCACGAGAATGCTGTAAACATCTTGACCACACCCTTACTTTGCCTCGTGGAATCTGGCTATAAAATAAAGACACGGCCCTGATCACTGAAGGGTCCCAGGTTCGATTCTGGTCAAGGGCATGTACCTTGGTTTCGGGCACATCTCCAGTGGGGAGTGTGTGGGAGGAAGCTGATCAGTGTTTCTCTCTCATCTATGTTTCTAACTCTCTATCCCTCTCCCCTCCTCTGTAAAAAAATCAATAAAAATATATTTTTTTAAAAAAGACACGGCTTGTAGTCCATGGCGCCATCTCTCTCCATCTGAGAGGGCAGCATCCCACTGAGACCCAGCTTTCTTCTCTTGTCTGTCTTTCTAATTCTTCACTGCCCCCACTCGGGCTCACAGAACCTGGCTGAGCTGGTGCGCCACATAAGGTGCCCAATCTGGGGCTGAGTATGCCATGGCTGTGCCAGCCCGCCACATATGTTAACAGTGAATGACAAGTTGTCACCAGTATCTGCCAGCACAGACTGGTGTGGCCTGTCAAGACACTGAGGAAAAACCAGTACAGTTTTGCATCCAAATGGCCTCAAGCTCCAGAGTGAGGTAAACATTTTTTTAATATATTTTTTATTGATTAAGATATTACATATGTGCCCTTATCCCCACGTTACCCCCTACCCCCCCCTAATGCCCTCACCCCCGCGTTGTCCGTGTCCATTGGTTAGGCCTATATGCTTGCATAAAAGTCCTTTGGTTGCTCTTTCCCCCTTACCCCCACACTCCCCCACCTTCCCTCCCAGACTGATTGTC
>NW_006299717.1:1158366-1161148 GCF_000327345.1 Myotis davidii
ATCTTATTTAACTTTCCAAGCAGAGGAGGTGTCTGCCTGAGGTTACCCAGTAGGAGCTACGAAAAGATCTGCAGATCCCCCTTCCTTTTTTGGAGTTTGGAGGTGCCCTGATGAGGCCCAGCTGTGAAGCAATGCAAGCTGCTGTGGGGCCTTGGGCCTTCTCTTGGAAGTTCTGGGTCTGTGGCCCCAATACAGATTTTTAGGTAATTTTCAGGTTTCAGAGGGCCAGGGCATTCATATGCAAAAGCCTCTGCCGCAGCCTGGGTGGGGCGGGGTCTCAGGGAATCAAAGGGCGGAGCAAACAGCTATGGTGGATTCTCAGCCCTGCCCTGAGGGGCCGGCGAGTCTCAGTGTCCTGGTAATTTAATTGCTGCAAGCACCTCTGAAGGAAAGCTGCCCTCGAGTTCCGAGTTCTGCCTGCTGCCAGACAGTCCAGTTTCTCCCCATATGGAGTCCTGGTTCCCCAGAGACTTCCCGGAACCGGAGTTCAGAGCAGTCGGGAGCTTGTGACTCCCTCCCCAGCCGCGTCCTCAGGTACCAGCCCCCTTCCTCGCACTCTCGAGCCTCCCGTACCTTTGCACTTTATTTCCGCAGCTCCTGACCCTCAATGTGGTTTTCTCTTTTCTTCTAGTTGTAGAATTTCCACTCCACCAGCCTTCCTGTAGTTCTGGATGTTGACCGTCCTGTCCTTTTATTGCATTTCTGAAGTTGTAGGCGGCAGCAATCTCGGTGTTCCCCTATGCCGCCATCTTAGTTTCTCCCAAGAATTGAAAAGCTTTTACAAATTCATAAATGCATCCGGGATTTCTGTGCACATGTAAAGGGAAAAGCCCAGTTTAAAAACGAGTGCGCATAGTTTTGAGCTGAACTTGACCTTTTGCTGTGTACAGAATAAAAACCCAAGACTGTTTTGGCCTTAAAAATGGCGGAGATGAACCTGAGAAAGAAATACCGTGAGGTAAACATTTGAAAATAACTATATCCATGATCAGTGTAGTGTAAGAGAGGGCGTGGCCAGTGTAGAGTAGAGAGAGGGCATGGTCGGTGTAGAGTAGAGAGAGGGCATGGTCGGTATGGTGTAGAGAGAGGGCATGGTCAGCGTAGTGTGGCCAGAGGCTTGAGAGCTGGAGAGCACACTGGCCCGCCCCCTGCTCTGCTAGTCACTTTGCTTCGGGTAGTTGACCAGTTTGCAATTACATATATGTATATTGGTATGAGCAATCACACACACACAACACACACACATATCACACACATATCACACACACATCACCCAAACATATCACATACACACATATCACACACACATATCACACACACATATCACACACCCACATCACACACACACACACATCACACACACATATCACACACACACACACACATCACACACACATATCACACACATATCACACACACATCACCCAAACATATCACATACACACATATCACACACACATATCACACACACATATCACACACCCACATCACAGCTGGCCCAGCGCGGCTGCCCTTGAGGAGGCTTCAAAAGGCAGTCAGCACCGGGCTTGAAGTTAGACTTTGCAACTCATAGTCTTCCATTTTAAGCACCCCCCCACATATCACACACACACACACACACACACATATCACACACACACACACACATCACACACACATATCACACACATATCACACACACATCACCCAAACATATCACATACACACATATCACACACACATATCACACACACACACACACATCACACACACATATCACACACATATCACACACACATCACCCAAACATATCACATACACACATATCACACACACATATCACACACACACACACACATCACACACACATATCACACACATATCACACACACATCACCCAAACATATCACATACACACATATCACACACACATATCACACACACATGCACATATCACACACACATGCACATATCACACACACACATCACACACACACACACACACCAGAGTCTAAATCACCTGCACACAATGCTCTGAAAGTCCACACCGAGGAAGCTCTTGGGAGGCACGCCCACACGTTGCCCAAAACTGCGCCACTGAACCTACGTGATAGGATCCTGGGTGCAGAGGGCTTGACCATTTCAACAATCGGATTAACTACCACATGTTGAGCTCGTCAATTGCTACAGAAATGAGAGTGAAGGGGCTGAAAATACCAGGTTAGCTCCCTGGTCGCTGAGTCAGACTCTTCAAACGTGACTGACAAACACCAGGCCACCACAGTGCCCGGAGCAGCACCGCCAACAGCGTGTGCTCAGCCACCAGCCGGGCCACGGAGCCGACACCCGTCCTTGCAGCTGCATGGCCCTCAGAGGATGGAGGTCTGTGGGGCGATGAGCAGAGGAATGATGGGAAACACACCAGACCTGTCAGATGCCACGACACTGTAAGACCACAAAAACGGGCATGCAGCCACAGAGCACTTCAAGCGCGTTACAGTCTGAGCGGCTTTGACAATACATATTTCTGATGCAACTATGGCCTTTTGGTAAATTGCATTGTCTTTTACTTAAGCGTGTGCTTTTTTGATTTAAAATATTTACTTAAATGTTTTGAACTGAAACATTTCACTACAGGGTTCGAGGCTATGAATCCAGGAGATATTTTCAAGTTGAGAAATCAATTGCTGACGTCAAACAGCAGCGGAGAGGCCCCCGCGTCTGAAGGGCTGACCTGCGGGGCACCGCGCTGCTGTGAGCTCCCTGCTTTCCGGATTTGGCCGGGTGATGTGGACCTGAGATA
>NW_006299717.1:1161198-1179309 GCF_000327345.1 Myotis davidii
GGGAAAGCTGGCTCCCTCTAAGCTGCAAAGGAAAGCAATCACTGATAAGGCGCGTGTCTGTGCGCTCGTGCGCGCAGGGCAGGGAGCTGGAACAAGTCCCGGCTCTCCAACACGTGGAACACCCTGAGAGGTGGGATCAAACTTTATCTTGAAACCAGAAATAAAGAAGACAGAAAGAGTTGGATTATTAACAAGTACAGACAGGTAAAAACAACCCTGAGGTGGACACCTGCATTTGTATTCAAGTGAGCTGGCTTGTAACACTCGCAGAAAGTTCCAAGAGAAGATAAATTCGTATTTATATCTTGCTATTTTTAGAGAGGAAGGGAGAGGGAGAGAGAGACAGAAACATCAATGATCAGAGAGAATCATTGATCGGCTGCTCCCTGCATGCCCCGCCACTGGGGATGGAGCCTGCAATCAGGGCATGTGCCCTGACCAGGAATCGAACCATGACCTCCTAGTTCATAGGTCAATGCTCAACCATTGAGCCACACTGACCAGGCTTAAGTCACTTTAAAAAAAAATTGATGTCAGAGAGGAAGGGAGAGGGATAAAGAGATAGAAACATCAATGATGAGAGAGAATCATTGATCGGCTGCCTCCTGCATGCCCCCTAGGAGCCCGCAACCCAAGCATGTGCCCTTGACCGGAATTGAACCTGGGACCCTTCAGTCCATAGGCCAACACTCTATCCACTGAGCCAAACCGGCTAGGGCTTAAGTCACATTTTCAATGAGGAAAAATTACTGAAAGAGATTGTGTGCTGTGATGCCCGACTTAAGTTGTCTATGTCTGTGGAAAGCCAGGGAAGAACCAACCCACTCCCTTGGTTTTCGAATATAAAAAATACACTCAACAACCGTACAGATTTTAAAATCATTGGTTCTTGCTGGTCTCGAAAACTCCAAGCCTGCCAGCACACCTCCCGCCCGGCCGTCCCGCCCCTCCTCCCAACCTGTGCCTCTTGCACCGCTGGTCTGGCACCTGCCTTCACCCCAGCCATTGCCAGGCCCTGCGCTCGCGAGGATTCCGGTTTAATCGCTCCATCCAACCTGTCCCTCCTCGGCACCTGGCTGAGGGGCAGGCTCTCTCCCTTGGACTTGGTAAGGTTTGTGGCTCTGGGTCCACATTGCAGTCCTCCCTCCACCTTCTCCCAGGACGGTCTTCTGAGGGTTGGTGACTCCCAGTGCCTGTATGTTCCAGCCCAGACTCTCCTCTCCCGGGAGACTTCACGCTCCTGCTCCCGAGCTCCGGCCACACTGCCTCCTCCTTTCCCTGGACACGCCTTGCCTTTGCTCAGGCCCTGCTGCCCGCATCCCTGCCTCTGCACACCCTACTCCCCGCCTCCAGGGGAAGCTCTCCCCAAGCCCTGCCCTCTCTGTCCTCTGTCCCCCGTGGCACTGAGTTCTCACTGCAGTAAAGTTCCTGGAGCGTCTGTCTCGCCAATCATGTCACGGGCCCCTTTGGGGCAGGAATCCGGCCTCAGGCTTCTTTCTATGGAAAGCTCCCAGCAGAGAGCTGGCCAACAGAAGGTGGCTACCAGCCTCATTAAGGTAAATGCTATTTCTTCAGGCTCCAAAGCCAGGAATTACCTGGTGACAACTTACTGAAACTGCCAGTTAGTTGGTAAGGAGGAAAGAGACTCACAGGTAGACACACGGAATCTGAGAATCACAGTAAAAAACTTTCCTCCCCAAATCCAATAGAAATTCTGGGAGAAAAAATGGAGAAGTGGAAGTGGGGGCTGTCCTGTTCAAATCCGACATGCACCACCTGGTAAGCGCATAAAGGCCACCGAGGTCAGTGTGTTAGTGTTTTAAATTTAGAAACTATTCGGGCATTTGAAAATGCAGGGCGGGAATGAGTGCATGTACCCGAGGATAATTAAATGTGTGCTTTTAAGGGATACAGTTTATTGACGTATTTCTCATGCAAAGAAAAGTATACAGCTCCATGCATTTCCACCAGGAAATTCAATGTCCAGATCAAGAAACGGGCCATTCCCAACCCCAGAGGCCCTCTTGTGACCTTTGCAATCCCCGCCTGCCCCCGAGGGGAACCGCCACCCTCATTTTAACACCATGGATCTGTTTTGCCTGTTTGCTCTGTACAAATGGAATTGAACAGTGTACGTGCATTCATTACACATACAGCACAGTGTGTGCAATTACAATGAGTCCTGTTTGACTTTCCTCACTTTCCATATTTTATGAGATTCAGCCACACAGCTGTGAGGAGTAACAAGGCATCCCAGCTCTCTAAGTGTGCATGCTTCTTTTTTTTAATGACTACCCTTTTATTTTTTTTCTAGTTGAAATTATCTTTATACATTTTGTATTTACTATTATAATAATCTTTTTTTATTTTATTACATATGTCTCCCCCCCAACCCTTGACCCTTCTTAAATTGCATCGGTAGGGGAGCTACAAGGTGTGGAACCGTAAGGAGTCCACTATCTCTTCAGTTTGGTCAAGAATTACTTGAAGTGACACTATCCATGTTGCAGAGGGAAAAGTTGTATTTCTGAACTTTTTGAAGTCTATGACATCAGTCAGTAATTGACACAGTAAACATTCCCAGGATGAAGGAATAAATGCCAAGCACTTTTCAAAGAAAAAAAAAAGGAGGGGAGGGTGGCAGACTCTGGAGTTCAGGGAATAAAACTTTTGCCACATGACCACTGTTGAAATCAGTCTTATTTCCTGTACTTTGGCAACAGTTTCTGCATATTTTGGTGCTTCATTTTTGTCATTTTTATAAACATTTAAAAACTAAGGTTTGCGTGAAACCTTTTTACTATTTCACATGTTCTGACCAAAGACTGACGGCTTGCTGAAGTGAATGAGAAGAAAAACAAAGGTTGAATTTGCAGAACCAATACAGAAGATCGTCTGTGGTCTCCAAGCTGTGAAAGCACGTGTCCAGCACCCCGCCGGCTGCCCCTCTGTGCTGCTCTATGTGAGACCCATGTACCACACCGCACTGCTGCGCACACGCGCACACCGTCCAGTCTGCCCACTGTCCTGGGAGCACGTACCTTGGGGATTGAAGAAGCCAGTCATCCAGAACACATTGGGCCTCCCTTCAAATATCCATACAGAAAACTGGGAGTTCCTCTCCAGAAGCTCGGTGAACCAGAAGCCCAGGGTGGACGAGTCCCAGGACACCCTCTTCCAGATCTGAGGTATGCGAGCGTCGTACATGTTGTCCAGGGCATCCCTCAAGTTCTGAAAAGGATGAAGTTAAAGAGGTCATCCAAAGGACTTGTATGCATGCATATAAGCCTAACCAATGGACACAGACAAAAGGACACATATGTAATGCCTTCATCAACAAAGAAAAAAATGAATAAAAGATAAAATGACCGAAGGTAAAAAAAAAAAAAAAAAGATGAAGTTCAAGCAGAGAAGCAAGAAAAGCCACAAAAAGAGGGAACGACCATTGAGGAACCAACCGCTCACCTCACTCATGATGATGGTCCCTTCGATGGCTAATTTTAGGTCGCTCAGGCTGCTGCGGAGTATTGTTATCACTTTTTGCATTCTGTCTATTTCCTGTCTGAGAAATATGTTCATGGAGTTAAGGTGTCCCATCTTGACCAGGCGAGCTTTCACCTGAAACAAAGTACAGCACAGGGAGGGAGATTTTAAAAACTCGCCTGTCACCCATCTCCCGACGGCCTCTCCTCTCTCTGCTCTCCCCCGCCCTCCGGCAGCACCTCCGCAGCCCAATACACTCTCCAATGTCCCCTGCAGAACCAGCCCTGCCATTACGTCCCCCATTTTCCGGTCTTCAAACACGACTGTTCAACTAAAACGATTTTTCTTTCCTACTGATTGTACTTTCGTTGATAATTGGAAATAGACTTTAAGAAGCTGAAGTAAAATTGCACCCTTTTCCCTTTCAAATGATTAATGACTAAGTGTCCGTTAAATACTCTTTTGTGATTTAACCTTTGTAGGAGCACAGTTTGGAATACTTTTTTTTCATAATTCTTGCAGAGTTGCTGTTAGAAATGTCACGGACAGGAGATACGGCTGAAATCTTTCCAGAGCAGTCACCAATGGACAGGATTCCGGAGGCCGTGTGGCCTGCGCCAGGGCGCCTACCGGTGGAGGATTTCCCTACTTAACCAACAGGAATATGTGCCTTCGTGGGCGAGTCGGTAGGCACCTGCCATTGGCTCCTTTTGGTACGTCATTTACTGACCATTTTGAAGAGACCGATACAAAAGCCTCAGGTTATGGAAACAATAAAGCCCAACAATTATTGAAAAATACGCCAATCCATGTGCACATTTCAATCTTGTGACATCTGCCCAAGATAAGATTGACTACAAATCCTGGCATGGACTCCAAGAGAGGTCTGACGTTCCCGCTGGCCGCAATGGGAGAGCTGCCGGAACAGGGGGGAGGAGAAACACACAGAGAGGGAGAGAGTTCAGAGTGACGCCCCGTCCAAGGACCCACCAGGGAGCGTGGAGCCGTGGGGTCCTCAGCCGGAGGTGCCCACTGCCTGTCCGGAGTCACGGAATGTGAGGGACGGATGGCGCCAGACCACGCCCTCATCTTACGGGACCCTCTCTCAGGGCACAGAAGTCCCGCCTGGGCAGACTCTGCACCCTTCCAGGAAGCCAGGGTGGAGGTGAGCACAGACTCAGAGGGAAGCAGCTGTGCACTGAGCAGCCTGCACGGCCCTGCTGGCAGCGAGGAAGACTGAACCCCCCGTCGCACCTGCCAGCAGAGGTCCCTAGCCTCCTGGCATTCTCCTAAATTCCTGTTCTAGGACTCGCGTTTTTGCAGGCTCCGCTAGCCCGTCCTCATCTCCAGCCCTTCAGCCTCCAGTGGCCAAATACCTTATATAGCATCCCTTTCACACCATGACAGGGCTGTGGAGAGTCACACTTAAGGGAAAGGGGAAAATGAGGACCTGTACCTTTGCAAGCCCATTAAGGGAAAATCAAGCGCAGGCATTGGTTCCAAGGTCAGAGCAATAGCTCAGTAACTTTTAGCTCGCTAACAGCCCCAAACCAGTGGCCTCACCCCGCTGAGGGCTCAAACAAGAAACTTCCCACAGCAGAGACAGGCTTAGGGAACACTGAGCCGCTGGGAAATCCGATGCTGGTACTCATTTTATTCTAACTATGATTATTGTTCCAGCCTGAAACTGTCTTTTCATTACGAAATGAAAGAGTTGCTGGATCTCGTGGGGGGTTTCCAGTGTCTGTGAGACCGGCAGTCACGGGATCGTTTTCACTGTGGAAGTCAACACTGTGATTATATTTCTGTTTACAAATGTCACGTCACCACAGCATCTTAGAGCACATCTCCTCCATAAAGCAAAGAACATGAGAAAGGAAGTGACCCTGAGAGAGGAAGTGACTGTAGATGCCTTCAGCACTAACTCCCCCCATGGGATCTCCATATATAGTGACATCCCCCCGCCCCCTCACCCCCACCCCGTCCCCAGCTGCTAGGTGGTGGCTGGACAGAGATCCTGGTGAAGTGCCCGGCTAACCCTGAACCTCACGTTACCCCACAGCCTGAGACCCTCCTCCCATTGCGTCAGCCTGTGGTCCAGTCATTCAGAGTAAGTGTCTCTTTCCCAGGCCGGTTTGTACCACCTTTGGAGGCAGGTGCTACCCTCATTCGTCCTCTGAAGATCACTTCCAGTGAACCATTGAAAGTCCCTCCAGTACTTAAAATATTGACTCATTAAAAAAATATGTTCTCGCCTTGCTAGCACTATCTCTATGTGGAGCCATTGATTTCAGAGTCATGGCCAAGTGTCTTGGCACTCATCTGCACGATGAAACAAATCGTTT
This sequence comes from Myotis davidii, assembly GCF_000327345.1. NCBI lineage: Eukaryota > Metazoa > Chordata > Mammalia > Chiroptera > Vespertilionidae > Myotis > Myotis davidii. The sequence continues at coordinate 1,167,027 of NW_006299717.1, forward strand.
CAAGAGGCAAGAAAACGATTTTTCATTGCTGGGCACTCATTACAGGTGGGAGGGCGAGGGGCTCCCAGCTGACAAGCACATTTTCTTAGGCGTGGGGATGCAGGGCAGGGCCACAGTTACACCTGCTCAGGGCATCAGCCTCCACTCAGCCGGTCCAGGACTCAGGCGGCCTCTGACGCCGGCACAGCTGGGTGGAAGCCAAGACAGTGAGGACACAATTGCCCCCTTGGACGAAGCAGGAGGCCAGGTTGGAGGATCTTACAGAACTTTCAGAACACCCGGAAATTTTACCACAAACATTTATCTAGATCAGCAGTTCTCACAGTGTGGTCTGGGGTCCCCTGAGTTCCCCTGAGATCCTTTCAGGGGATCGACGGGGTGAAAGTTTTCACAGCGACAGGGATGCTGGCCTGTCTCAGGCGTGCACAGAGTAGTTTTCCAGGGTTGCGACCTGCTCTCTCAGCTGACTGAACACAGAGGCAGGCGTGGGGCCCCCACTGTCTTCTATTAAACCAGATATTAAAGAGATTTGCAAAATTAAAATGCTCCCACTCATTTCCATGCACTTTCCTGTTTTGAAAATTATATTTATTTTTTAAGTAACAATGCCATTTGCCCTGGCTGGTGTGGCTCAGTTGGTTGGAGTGTCATCCTTGCACTGAAGGGCTGTGGGTTCAAATCCTGGTCAGGGCACATGCCCAGGTTTCAGGTTCAGTCCCCAGTCAGGGAGCATATGGGAGGCAACCAATCGATGTTTCTCTCACATCAATGTTTCTCTCTTTCTCTCTCCCTCTTCCTTTCTCTCTCTATAAGATCAATAAAAAATGTTTAAAAAGTCATTTATGTTAATACATAATGGGTTTATTACTGTCACTTTATAATAAGTTAACATTTTTGAAATTCTCACTTTAAATTTCTAATATATTAGACATCAGCAGTTTACCCACATTTAAAAAAAAAAAGCTATGCGTGGTCCTCCGTCATTTTGTAAAGGGGTCCTGAGGTAAAGCATTTGAGGAAAACTGATTAACACGCAAGCACCTAGGAGGTCCAAGAAGTAGAAAGTTATTGCCATCCAACCTGGGGCGTGAGTTCACTTTCATCGCTTGCTTTCCTAGCACCTGGCTGAGAGGACTAGAAAATGACAAGTGTGGAGGGCAGGGGGCAAGAACAAGGGGCAAATTTAAGGCTGGACAAAGCAGGCTTAGGCAAGAGAGGGAGGGAGAGGTTTCCAGCCTAGAGGGTTAAGATTTCTGGGAATCCAAAGGGTAGAGACAAGGTGACTGAAAGAGAAAGTGGGGCAGAGGGCAGGTGGAGAAAGGTGTCAGAGAACGTGCAGACCATAATCTGCACGACACTGAGAAAGGCAAGGCGGAGAAGACCCAGGGTGGAAAGAACAGCTGACAGTGAAGAGGGGATGAGCAGACAGGGACGGGACTGAAACACACCAGCGGGCACTGAGCTCGCTGGGCTGTGTGGAGTCCCCCCTCCCCCCACCGGCGGCCCTGTACCCTGGAGGTGGGGGAGGTGCAGCTCACCTCGTGTGGAATGTAATCTGGAGGCAGCTTGCTCAGCATGTCTTCTGACAACCTGTAGACAATGGCTTCCCGGGTCTCGCCCACTCCTCCTCCACTCTCCTTGGGCTGAATGTTGGTAATTGTTTCGAGAACAGCGGAAGCAGTGTTACTCTGGTACCTGATGGAGAGAGGGGACTGTTGGGAACGCAGGGAAATGCACCTTCACAGATAATGATCAAAGCGTACACGAAATGATGAATCACCTAAATCCAGCAAAAGGGAAAAAAGTGGGGGGGGGGGGCTTTACCATAAACCAATAGGAATGAGAGAAAAAAACCCAGAGATCCATTTTACTGTCTCCCAGTGGGATATCAAGGACATCACAGAAATGAAACTCCCCTCCTCGGGGAAAGAGATTCCACAGATGTCCCTGATGGTCCAGAGTGCGCCATCAATCTCCTCGCTCGCAGCTGGCCTCACCACCTCGCGCAGAACAGCGAGCCCACCTGCTCCCTTCCGCCCTGGCTTATGCACTGGTCCTCAGAAGCTGCCATTCTAGGACAATTTATTAGATCAAAGAGCACCACTCACATTTGCTCAATGAGTTATAAACTATTAAAATTTATTTGGTCTTTTCTCTTCTGTGTTCTCACTTTCCCACGTGCGTTATTGCTTCCAAGGTAATCTATCGGCATCCACCTGCTCCACCTGTCTGACTGCCGCCATCCATCTTTAAAATCCATACATTCAGGAAAGATTTACTCCATGCGAGGCACTGAGCTAGGGGCTAGAATTCGGTGACAAACAGGTCCCTGCCTCGGTCCCTTTCTCTCGTGGATGAGGGGACATTAGTCAACACCATTGTAAGAAATTCTGTGGAGAACCAGAACAGATGTTTAAGAGAGTTTAGTCTCTCTTTCTCTCCCTCTCCCTCTGAAGAACGTGGAGAAACTTGAACCCTCATATATTGGGTGTTGCAAAGTGGTGCAGCCACTTGGAAAAACAACTTGGTAGATTCCTAAAATGTTCAGGGTAGATTAATCACATGACCCAATAATTATATTTCTAGTTACCTATCGAGAGACATAAAAAGACATGTCTACACAAAGACTTGGGCATGAATGTTCAGAGCAGCGTTATTTATAGTAGCTAAAAGGTGGAAACTACCCAAATGCCCATCAACTGGTCAATGGGGAAATTAAATGGGGTCCATTCATGCGTTGGAATACCCTTTAGCAATAAAAAGCAATGAAGTACTGATACTTGCTACAACCTGGGTGAGCTTCAACAAGATGGTGCTAAATGAAGAATCCATACACAAAGACCACAAAGCATGTCTATAGGAAATGTCCAGAAAAGGCAGATCCATAGAGACAGAAAGTAGATTATTGGCAGCCTGAGGCCAGCGCTGGGGCTGGGCATTGAGATGACTGGCTACAATCGCATGGTACAGAGACAGTTCCAGGCCATCCATTCTTTGTTGATAACGCTGGGTGCACACAGGCGCAGAGACGATCTGGAGTGTTTTGGTAGTGGGGCCTTTGTGTGGTGAGCTTTTGCTTCAATGATTACTTTCTATTGTCTGTACTGGCTCTTTTTCTCAATGAGGAAGTATGACTTTTCTAACAAAGAGGATTAAAACCATTTACATTTTGAAAAATAAGAGGGGAAAAAACAAAACACCTGAGAAGCAAAGCCCATAGGGGTCAGGAACTCAGCAGAGATGAACTGGTGACAAATGTTTGGGTTCTGTGAAACGCATCTTGCAAATTCCTACTAAGGTTTATGCGCTGCCAGAAGTGTCTGCCCTACCCCCCCCCCGCCCCGCCCCCGCCTTTTCTCACAGCACATGGAATGAGGGAATTACCCCTCTCTCTTCGTGCCTAGGTGTGAATTAAACAACCTTTTGTGGAAACAGCTCCTGCTAAAATTACCCAGGCTTTTTTTTGCTTGTGAAAAAGCCAATTTTGTGCAAACTGAGGACTCCTGAATTATTCAGGTGACCTCTGGTTTAATTAGGACGCCAGCTTAAGAGTGGAGCGGATGTTTCTGTCTTCAGCATTTTTATTTGACGATCTGGGCCCCAGCCTGCGTAGCCTAACAACCGCATCCTCCCCAAGTCCCGGCTGAGGCAGACGCCCCTGGCCCCCCGTGCTCTCCATGCCGGGCTGCGGGGGAGGATGCGCAGTGCTGATGAGGGCCCGGGGACAGATCTGGTGAATGTCTGCAGCCCAACCAGGGCTGGGGAAGCAACTCCATTTTACCTTTAAACGTAAGAATTTCACCATAGAGACCAATAGGCAAAAGCTGATTTTAATACCTTAAGATGGATTTTGTATAACTTTATATATAATTTTTTTAATTTTATTATTTTATTACTCTTTGGTGAGCAACCTCTTTCAGAAGCGGAGGTTTTAAAAAAAAATATTCCAAAAGGCATTTATTTAAAGAGTTGAAAGATGAGCATATCAAACCCATACGCACACAATTGAACGTATGAATAGAGAGGAAAACATCCTAGGAAAATGGCACACAAGGCCCTTGCACTCCATTGCCTGTGTTCTCATTACTGGTTTTTGAAGTATGGCGCTATCTCAGTTTTTAAAAGTCACATAAGGAAAAGGAAAATACAAGTAACAGTGCCCTGTGCAGACCCACAATTGCCCCTTTGATAATAATACAGGGTGGGGCAAGCATAGGTTTATAGTTGTGAGTACAAGAAACTTGGAGTTTATTCTTATACTAGAGGCCCAGTGCACAAATTAGTGCACAAGTGGAGTCTGGCCAGCCTGCCCTGATGGGGGCCGATCGGGGCCAGGCCTGCAGCAGGGGAAGTGAGAGGTTGGCCACCGGCCCCACCCCTGATCGGGGCCCAATTGGGGCTGGGCCAGCTGGGTGGGGGGCCCCATGGGAGGTCAGCTGGCCCCGCCCCCAATAGGGGGGCTGATCAGGGGCAGGGCTGGCTGGGGGAAGGAGCCACGGGAGATTGGGGGGGCCAATCAGGGCCCCAATCAGGCAGGTTGGCCGCTACAGTGCACAGCATAGTGACCGGTCGTTCTGGTCATTCCAGTCATTCTGTCATTACAGTTGCTTGGCTTTTATATATGTAGATTATTGTTTATTAATAGCTGTATTATTTTCCATATGAATAACTGTAAACCTTCTTTTGCCCAACCCTGAATGTAGTGATAGCTGGTGTCGCATGAAAATAGCTGACGTGACAACAAAACGAAGTTACCAACAGTCGAGGACCCACATGTTATGGAACAGAGATTTCATCAGAAACGTAAATGTGTGTGATTGCCATCGCTCGGCGCCCTGGTTCTGCGCGGCATGCCAGCTCGCAGGGAGCAGGGTGTGTGGGTGACGCTGTGCTGGAGAAGATGCAGGTACCACGGGGCCGGGGTCCTCGGAGCCAGGACGCTCCAGGCAGGTCCGATAAGGCCAAACCTCTGACTCTGTCATGGACTCCGTGCACCCACATCTCCACGGACTCCCAGAGCTCTGTTCTGACACCAGACAACTCCTGCCCTGGTTTGTTCTAATCCCCCCTTTCCCTCGCCTGCGCTAGCCCTTGCACCATCTCCTTTAACATCAGCTAGGCTCGACCAGGGAACTTCAGAGAGGGCTCCCCCTGTGTCACTCCCCAGCCTCTCTCGGTTTCCGAGTCCTATTTCCAGATCATGCCTAGCACCATGTAGAAGCGTCCAGGATCCGTCTCCTTCCTGCCTTTGGAACGGCCCCAAACCCTTTCTCAGGACTCCCCGCACCTCCCAGAGCCGGTCTCTGCGATGTGTCAGCATCACCATCACGTTGCTTTTCCCTTCGAGCCTCCCCCCCCCCCAACCCCCACCCCCAGGCTCCCAAACATCCCACACACTTTACAGCTTCCTGCCCCTCCTCGGGCAGCTCCTTCCTGCATGTGCCCTCATTGATGCTTTTGTCCACTGTGCTGACGTGTCGTTTTTTAATCGTGTTTAGGGTGCACAGGTTGATCTGATATGCAAACACAGCCTCCTCATCTTCCTCTTTCTTTGTACTCTGTCCCTCTTGCTGGTGCTGCAGCCACTCCTCCCCACCCCCTCCCCATCTCCATCCTGAGAGCCCCCACAGGTCCTTAAGGCACAACTCAGAGGTGGCCTCACTCCCTCACTAGCTCACTCTGATCCCTAAATGGAAATTGATTGCTCCTTTGCCTTTGTTCTCAGAGCAATGTGTGCGTGTGCGTGTGTGTGTGTGTGTGTGTGTGTGCGCACGCGCCCCTGTATGTCCTGATTTTAGAGTTTACCATATTGTGTTACATAACGGTCTGCCATTCATTTATTTTCTCTGATCGATGGTGAGCTCCAGGGCAAGGTCTGTGACTTACTAATCCGCAAACTGGCTGGAGAGTAAATTCTCAGTAAATATTTGTTGGGCTTGAATTTTATTAAGCCTCACATCTAAAGGAGAGCAGTCCTCTGATATTTAAAGGGCATGAAAATGTAATTATTTGTTTCTTCTTATGGTAAAAGTATATTGTCATTACCGTGTGTCTCTCTCCTGGCACCTTCCCACCTAAAGATAAATATATCTCAGATCTTTAAAGGTCAAAGAGAAGAAAACCGCAGTAAATGTCCATTCATGCTAAGGAAACCCTGATTTATTCTTCCCACCTGTTCTAGCCACACAGGAAACGGGGAAGGAACCCCTATCTCGGATTCTCAGGCGCTCCCCTGGCTCCCTGTCAGCTTGCATCCTCTTTGGAAACGCTCTGCACCAGGGCTGCGTGCCAGCACACACACTGCAGGAGGGTGCAGCCGCCTGCTCTGGCCGCCCGCCACCCTGGCCAGCACTCCAGGAGGCCCGTGGAGGGGCCACGGCGGGACCTCACCTGAGGGATCACTCCCACGGTGGGCCATTTAATTCATCTTTTGAGGTGATTTGAAAACAGTCCCTGAGACACGGCTGTGGAACGAATCCCTGAAAAGCTGCCCCATTTTGCATAGGAGCTGGACAAGCTCTCGGATCGCCTCCCACCACACGTGGGCCACCGAATGCCACGATGTACAACCTCCATTTCCTTCATTTCTTTCTCCACAATGTGGTTCTAACTTTGCAAAGACAGGAAAGGCAGAAGCCTACCTAACCAGCTACCCTGGAGAACTGCAAATATCTCCATGTGCCTCCAAATCCCAAGGGCTCCCAGGGGAACAGTCCCATAAGTAAATGCTCTGAGGTGAAGACAGGGAATGGTGATACTCCATGTGCTTTGGTCCCAAGTTACTTCTAGAAGAAATTTCTCCTTGAAGTAAACGTGGGAAGAAGCTCTTACTGGTCTTGTCACTCGGTGGTTTTGGGGAGTCATCTGGGTCATCTCTATTGGGTGGTGATGGGCCATACAAATGCAAGACAACTGACAAAGAGAGCTACCTCTAAAATAATTAACCATTTCCTGAAATGTTAGTTCACTACCACATCCAAACCAGCCCAGATTTATGTACATCTTTGTACATGAAACATAATGTGCAATGAGCATAATTTTTAATTCATTTTAGAGACAGCGAGAGAGAGAATGAGAGAGAGAGAGAGAGAGAAAGAGAGAGAGAGAGAGAGAGAGAGAGGGAGATGTGAGAGAGAAACATCAATCAGTTGCCTCCTGAAGGGGCCCCGACCAGGGATTGACCCCAGAACCTGGGTATGTGCCCTGCCTGACTGGGAAAAAAATCTGCCACAATGAGCACAATCTTTTTTTTTAAAATCTGAAACTTAGCAGTGCCAGCGAACAAAAAAAGAAATACAATTAAATTCTAACTGTGTCGGAATGAATACAAAAGTTGTAATAAGACATTTGACAAATTTCAGAAGATAGAACAATATGCAAAACTGCTAATGAGAAAAAGAGTGAAAATAAATAACTGTTTTTGACATTGAGATAGTTGAATTTGCAATGTCCTTGGTACCTTATAAATCTAGATAATAAAACTATTTAAACTATGCATAGTGATTAAACTATGCATTTTTATGCTTCCTGTCACCAAGGTATCTAAGCTCTTGGGAGAGATTTTATTTATTTTAAAGCATTTATTCAACCTGATTTTCCTCTTCTACTTCTGCATTCTTAAGCAAGGATGGGCGGAGGGGGAGACGTGTGGTCCCCCTTCTCAGGCCCCCCTCCCCTCTAATTTGTGGGTGCTAAAGTCAGAGTGCAGATTCTCCACCCCAGCCCAGGGGCAACCCTGAGCCAGTCTGGGAGCAAGAGCATTTTTGAGTGCCATGGGCAGTCAGATACATTAAGAAGGACCCTCTTGGCTGTGACAGTCACATTGACTCAGCCAGTGCGTCTCAGACAGTCCACGCCCTCTCGTGTCTTCAACTGTCCTCTTGGGAGAGTTCTACCTGGCAGCCCTGGGAAGGGTGTGCTTGGGGGCAGGAGACAGGACGGGCTGTAGCTGGGAAGCTGCGTCCGTTTTTGCTTACTGCCTCCTGGTGGCTGGTGCGGGAACAGCGCGGGGTTGGAGTGCAGCCCCCCAAGAAGACTCAGTTGCCAGGAAGAGTGAGGCTGATTCTGGATACCGGGTATTTCAGAGCTCAGAGGAGAAAAGGCTCCAGCTTAGGACAGAGATTCCCTCGACAGAAAATGACCAAACGCAGCCTGCGGGACAGAGCCCACTGCCTGAGCAGGCACCGAAAGGGCCATGGTCGCCAGGAGGAGGAGAGCAGGGGTGGGTGGCGGGAGAAGAAGACCCTGGGACAGACCAAGCGGGAAGTTAAGGATGGAGAGAAATCCCAGGAGGGGGCCACAGGGCTCAGGGGCCAGCTGCTGTCTCTGGCAGGAACAGTCCATCTGAGGCACAGGTCCCGCTGTTCTACCTGCCCTCACTCAGTGGGATGGGAGCTGGTGAGACCCTGTCAGTTAGTATGGGAAGGACAGCTGTGCCAGCCACAGCAGGCCTGCCAGCAAAGGCATGTGAGCTGTGTGCAGAGCTGTGGAGGGAAACTTGAACCGGGACAAAGGCTTGCCACACCCTCTCCATTGAGCAGGCAGCAGCAAGGAATGAATGAAACCTGTAGAAGGCTCCCAGCCTTGTTCCACACTCATTCATCTTATCAGTCCCCCTCTGGGACCTGTCTGCAGCTTCACTCCACCTCTGCAGCCCATCACCGGCCTGACTGCAGCCTACATCACACACGGGGCCTCCAAGGTGGTCGATTAGTGCAGATAGCCCGTAAATGTAGGCAAATGTGCTCAATTTCGCTCCAAATGAGAGAGAATAAATTAAAACCATGCTGAGGCACCATTTCTCACTGCCGTCCTGGTGACAATTCAAAACTTCACCACTGCTCTGTGGGTGAGACTGAGGGGCCAGGCACGCCCGCACTGCTGGAGAGAGTAACAGCACAGGCGATGGAAGGGACTCCAGCATCATTCACTAGGCCTCGGTCCAGCCGGCATCCCAGCAGAGCAGTTTACCCTGAAAACACATCCCCCGCAATATGGGAAACTGCACGCAGGAGGTGATTCACTGAGGAATTATTTGGGAGAGTGAAGCACTGGGAGCAGCCCTAAATGCCCACCCTCAGGAGAAGGATGCAGGGACGATGGAGCATGAGCACCCAGGGGCCTGCAGCTGTACAGTCATGAGGATGGCGTCTATGAGCTGAACGGAGTGGTTATAAGGTACACTGTTAAGTGAAAAAGGCAAGACACAGAATTAGTATGGCAACTTTGTTTAAGAAAGAAGGGATCATGAGAATATCTAAGTACATGTGTATGTATGTCTGGGCAAAAAGAGCACAGGGGAGATAACCCAGAAATGAATGCATTTGGGTGCCTCTAAAGAGAGGAGGAAGTGGGTTAGAGATGAGATTTCTCTAAGAACAGCTTACTATCTAGTTGTGACTTTCAGCCATGTTCACGTTTCACATAATCAAAACAATGGACAGCCCAGCTGGCGTGGCTCAGTGGTTGGGTGTCAACCTGTGAACCAGGAGTTCATGGTTCGATTCCCAGTCAGGGCACAGGCCTGGGTTGCGGGCTCGATCCCCCGTGTGGTGTGCAGATGGCAGCTGATTAATGGTTCTCTCTCTTCATTGATGTTTCTAGCTTTCTTGTCCCTCTCCCTTCCTCTCTGAAATCAAGAAAAATATATTAAAAACCCATCATGAACAAAGATGGAAAAAAACTAAAATGTAATACAATCAAAAACGAAGTAACTACATATCAATGGATGGCACAACCACACAGAAAATCATCGGCGTGACTTTTGAGCAGAGCACCCTGTGCGCCCTCAGTGGGATCTGTCCTAAGGGCAAAAAGGTCAGCAAAGAAACCTTGACCTGCACTTAGGACATTGGGGTGCTGGTGGGGTGTTCGGAGCAAGTGAGTAAAGATATCGAAGTTGCTGGGAACTGGAGTTCTCACCCTGGGAGGAAAGAGACAGCAACATGAAATGAGGGAAGACCAGGCACAACCCTGAGGTATACGACTGGACTCGGACCTGTTAGTATCGGCCTATGATGTTTTAAAAAATACTTATTTCCTAGCTCATCCACTGAGAGGGGCTACAAGCAGAGGGAGAGAGAGGAGGGGGGGTGGAGAAATGTGCTTATATGTGGACGTAGCTGTAGACATATAAATACACAGAGGTTTAAATATAGAAAAAGAAAATGCAAATGGAACCAAATGTGAGTTATCAGTGACTCTCAGTAAAGGGTCTATGAGAGTTTACTGCGTACTTGCAACTCGTGTGAGGGCTTGTAATAGCTCCAATAAAAGTCCAGGGAAAGTCTCTTTCTGGCTTCGCATTTGAATTACACTTTAGTTGCCCCGCTTTGAGCTGTTCTGAGCTTCGGTTTATCTTCCCTGCGAGCTGGTGATCAAACTGCCCGCGGTGATGCGGGTGCGGGTGCGGGTGCGCGTCCCGTCCTAGGGTGAGATGCGGCCGGCCTTGCTCTGGGCTCCCAGGCACCAGCTCCCACGGCTCCAAGGGCTCTCGCCAAGGATGGAGCCCAAGTTCTAAGCCCTCATTCGCGACCACGTCACCTGCTCGTTTACAAGTGCATTACCACTGACTGCCCATTTCCCGGCCCGCTCACACGCATCAGGAGACCTTCCTATGGACTAGCGCTAGCCCCCTCATTAGGTCCTCCACAACCTGAAGAACGGCGTATGGCAGTCGCAGCCAACAAATGTGCCCTGCCATCAGGCTCGGGCTGGCACGGGGGGAACAGCAGTGAAAAGAGGCAAGAGCGTCAACAGAATGAGCTTATGTTAAATGACGGCAGCCAGATGACAGCAAACAATACATACAGATGTGACAGCTGGTGAGAAAACCTATAGAAAAGGGCAGACAGGGAGGATGGGAAGTGCAGGTAGCCTGTGGTGAGAGCCTCGGGCCTGAGGGACACCTCGGGCCTGAGGGACAGGAAGTAGCTGGAGCTGGTGGCCACGGGGAGGTGGGGAGGCGGGGTAACAGAAACAGACCAGCCAGGGGTGGGTGCAGATGGAATTATTGGGCCTTGGAGGTCACCTGGAGGTCACTGTTGGCCTTGGACCTTGACTCAGAGTAAGATGAGCCTTCAGAGGGTTCTGGGCAGAGGCCTGATGCGGTCCGACTCACATTTTTAAAAGTCTCAGCAAAAGCAAACCTCTTTCTGTTTTCTCTTTCAGATAATGTTTAAGTTGACGCGCAAATGGGTCCCTGAGGAATCCTTTTAATTGTTTCCTGCCTCCAGCTAACTTTATGACGGCTTTTATTCTTCAAAGAGCAGCCAGCGCAGCCACCAAAGGGCCATCGGCTCCTCCCGTGGGGTCGGAAGGGAGCGTTAGCCATCGGTGGGCCTTTGGAGCCACGCTCACATCTTTAAAGATGAAAAGAACATGAGAGAGATGAGAGGGAACGAAGAAGTTAGAATCAACGTGGGTGACAGAGGCCAGGAGGCCACGCCTGGTGAAGGGTGAGGCGCAGGCAGGACTGGAGGGCACGGGGGCTCCGGGGCTGCCTGTGAGGGCAGAGGACCAGGTGAGGACCTGGGGCTGCAGGGGAGTGACGGGGAGAGGGCACACGGCCATCTCAGTCATCACAGCTTAGAACCTTCCAGGGGGCTGTCGGTTTCTCTCTACTTCCTAAAACCTCCCTCCTAGAGTAGACTTTGTGGCCTTGTGTCAATGGGCCGGAGGAGCCCACCCAGAGGGGGCTGAGCTGGGGCCTCTCCGTGGAGCCGGAGGCTCGGTCTGCAGGTGGGACTTCCGGGGAGATGAGGGATGTGACCTCCTCCACAGGGGGGTCCTGGAAGGGGCTTGGGACCTGGATGCCCCTCCGACCTCTTCACCCGCCTCCGGCCTGTGGGACTGGCGCAGGGACCTCCCTCGGAGCCCCGACTCCCAGCCTCCCCTCACCCGCCCTGTGCGCCTTGCTCGCTGCCTGGTGCCCTGTGGACGGTTAGCGACAGAGATGGCCGTGAGCAGCCAGGGAGCAGATCAAGCACAAGTACCACCGGGCCCTCCTCTCTCGCCCGTCCTGTCCCTGCTAGATTCTGCTCAGGACCATTATTTTTCATGGACTTGTTTGAGGTAAGAGGCAAGGACTACTGTCCTATCCGTGGAGAGCATCGGCGCCAATCACACCAGCTGGTTTTATGACACGACAGAGAAGTAATCAGTGCATAAATTAGAGCCTTCACGCTGCCATAAACTCCGGAGCATCGGGATTTAGTGAGCGGAGAGCTGCCAAGATCCGACAAAGTTGTAATTGGGAGACAGAAAGTGACACAATTTTTCATAA
>NW_006299717.1:1189260-1216466 GCF_000327345.1 Myotis davidii
ATGAACAAAGATGGAAAAAAACTAAAATGTAATACAATCAAAAACGAAGTACCTACATATCAATGGATGGCACAACCACACAGAAAATCATCGGCGTGACTTTTGAGCAGAGCACCCTGTGCGCCCTCAGTGGGATCTGTCCTAAGGGCAAAAAGGTCAGCAAAGAAACCTTGACCTGCACTTAGGACATTGGGGTGCTGGTGGGGTGTTCGGAGCAAGTGAGTAAAGATATCGAAGTTGCTGGGAACCGGAGTTCTCACCATGGGAGGAAAGAGACAGCACCATGAAATGAGGGAAGACCAGGCACAGCCCTAGGTATACAACTGGACTCGGACCTGCTAGTATCGGCCTATGATGTTTTAAAAAATACTTATTTCCTAGCTCATCCACTGAGAGGGGCTACAAGCAGAGGGAGAGAGAGGAGGGGGGGTGGAGAAATGTGCTTATATGTGGACGTAGCTGTAGACATATAAATACACAGAGGTTTAAATATAGAAAAAGAAAATGCAAATGGAACCAAATGTGAGTTATCAGTGACTCTCAGTAAAGGGTCTATGAGAGTTTACTGCGTACTTGCAACTCGTGTGAGGGCTTGTAATAGCTCCAATAAAAGTCCAGGGAAAGTCTCTTTCTGGCTTCGCATTTGAATTACACTTTAGTTGCCCCGCTTTGAGCTGTTCTGAGCTTCGGTTTATCTTCCCTGCGAGCTGGTGATCAAACTGCCCGCGGTGATGCGGGTGCGGGTGCGGGTGCGCGTCCCGTCCTAGGGTGAGATGCGGCCGGCCTTGCTCTGGGCTCCCAGGCACCAGCTCCCACGGCTCCAAGGGCTCTCGCCAAGGATGGAGCCCAAGTTCTAAGCCCTCATTCGCGACCACGTCACCTGCTCGTTTACAAGTGCATTACCCGGGCTGGCAGGGGAACAGCAGTGAAAAGAGGCAAGAGCGTCAACAGAATGAGCTTATGTTAAATGACGGCAGCCAGATGACAGCAAACAATACATACAGATGTGACAGCTGGTGAGAAAACCTATAGAAAAGGGCAGACAGGGAGGATGGGAAGTGCAGGTAGCCTGTGGTGAGAGCCTCGGGCCTGAGGGACACCTCGGGCCTGAGGGACAGGAAGTAGCTGGAGCTGGTGGCCACGGGGAGGTGGGGAGGCGGGGTAACAGAAACAGACCAGCCAGGGGTGGGTGCAGATGGAATTATTGGGCCTTGGAGGTCACCTGGAGGTCACTGTTGGCCTTGGACCTTGACTCAGAGTAAGATGAGCCTTCAGAGGGTTCTGGGCAGAGGCCTGATGCGGTCCGACTCACATTTTTAGAAGTCTCAGCAAAAGCAACCCTCTTTCTGTTTTCTCTTTCAGATAATGTTTAAGTTGACGCGCAAATGGGTCCCTGAGGAATCCTTTTAATTGTTTCCTGCCTCCAGCTAACTTTATGACGGCTTTTATTCTTCAAAGAGCAGCCAGCACCGCCACCAAAGGGCCATCGGCTCCTCCCGTGGGGTCGGAAGGGAGCGTTAGCCATCGGTGGGCCTTTGGAGCCACGCTCACATCTTTAAAGATGAAAAGAACATGAGAGAGATGAGAGGGAACGAAGAAGTTAGAATCAACGTGGGTGACAGAGGCCAGGAGGCCACGCCTGGTGAAGGGTGAGGCGCAGGCAGGACTGGAGGGCACGGGGGCTCCGGGGCTGCCTGTGAGGGCAGAGGACCAGGTGAGGACCTGGGGCTGCAGGGGAGTGACCGGGAGAGGGCACACGGCCATCTCAGCCATCACAGCTTAGAACCTTCCAGGGGGCTGTCGGTTTCTCTCTACTTCCTAAAACCTCCCTCCTAGAGTAGACTTTGTGGCCTTGTGTCAATGGGCCGGAGGAGCCCACCCAGAGGGGGCTGAGCTGGGGCCTCTCCGTGGAGCCGGAGGCTCGGTCTGCAGGTGGGACTTCCGGGGAGATGAGGGATGTGACCTCCTCCACAGGGGGGTCCTGGAAGGGGCTTGGGACCTGGATGCCCCTCCGACCTCTTCACCCGCCTCCAGCCTGTGGGACTGGCGCAGGGACCTCCCTCGGAGCCCCGACTCCCAGCCTCCCCTCACCCGCCCTGTGCGCCTTGCTCGCTGCCTGGTGCCCTGTGGACGGTTAGCGACAGAGATGGCCGTGAGCAGCCAGGGAGCAGATCAAGCACAAGTACCACCGGGCCCTCCTCTCTCGCCCGTCCTGGCCCTGCTAGATTCTACTCAGGACCATTATTTTTCATGGACTTGTTTGAGGTAAGAGGCAAGGACTACTGTCCTATCCGTGGAGAGCATCGGCGCCAATCACACCAGCTGGTTTTATGACACGACAGAGAAGTAATCAGTGCATAAATTAGAGCCTTCACGCTGCCATAAACTCCGGAGCATCGGGATTTAGTGAGCGGAGAGCTGCCAAGATCCGACAAAGTTGTAATTGGGAGACAGAAAGTGACACAATTTTTCATAATAAAATGAAAAGTAGGGAAATGAGAGAGACTGAGAGAGGGAGGAAATGCGTCGTTATTGCCAGGCTGAGTTACAAATGACTCCTTCAGATTTCAAAAGGGCCAGGAACTTACGTGATGTCGGCATTCGGGTGAAGCCCAAAGACCTCGGGGTTGTCGAGGGAGGGCAGCGACTGGATGTACTCGAAGTACTGGTCCAGGGTCTTGCAGAGGGGGATTTTATATCCGGTGTAAAAGCAAAACGACGGCTCGAACATCTTCTCGCTGAACCAGACCTGCATGGGAGAGAAAAGAGAAGAAATAAAGTCGATAAACATCTAAATGAAAACTGCTACTGGGGAAGAGAAAGGGTTGCCTTATTTCCATTTTAATAGTTTTTAATATTGAGGCTGAAAGCACCCAAATGCGGCCACTGACAGAATGATGAGCTCGCAGATGAAGAAAAGAGGCCGGGATGCAAAAGCAATGGAGCCCCAGCCTGTTCCACAGCAGAGAAGATAATTGCTGACAGTGAGAGTGGAGCCGGCCTCGCAAGTCTGCTCCTGGATCCAGTACCTCTGTGTGACCCGCCAGCCCTCTGTGTGTGTGTTTTAAGATTTTTAATTTAGTTTTAGAGAGAGAGGAAGGGAGAAGAAGGGAGAGAGAGAGAATGAGAGAGAGAGGCATCCATGTAAAAATGGAACATTGATCAGCTGTTTCCTACATGCCCCCTATTGGGGATCGATCCCCCTACTGGGTCCTGTGCCCTGACTGGGAATTGAACAGGCAACATGTCTGTGCGCTGGCCAGGACTCGATCCCTCTTTTAAAGAGAAGTGGCAACACACTGCAGAACAGATGAGGCAACACACACACACACACACACACACACACACACACAGGAGACAGTATCTGGCCTTTTCAGTGCCGCCCTTCTCCCCCCAGCGGGGCTCCTGCTGGGGGGCTGGGTCTGTGCTCACTGGGGCTCAAAGCAGCACTGAGCACAGCACGAGGCCAGGAAACCTTCCATGCCTCTCCCTGCCCACCCTGCGCCGGAGAGCTCCCCCGTTAATTAAGTTCTGTCCTTGGCCACAAGAAGCAAATGTATCCAACCGTCTTATTGTTCGCTTAAGGACATCCTTTTCTCATTCCATATGAGCTGATTAGGTGTAATGTAGCAGCGAGAGCACAAATATATACTTGGTGTGAACAGACTTATTCTGAAGAGGAAAAAATAATGCTGAATGCCTACCAGCCCGATTTGAGACAATGACTTTAGTGTCTAACGGAGCAATTTTCCCAGTCGGAAGGGAACTAATGGGGAGACAGGGGAGCAGAAAAGCAGGCGGATGTCTGAATCTCTCGAGGACGCTGCGTGGAAAGGGGTGGGGCTGTGCTTACTCAGGCTAACCACACCTGCGCCAGTCTCTTTGCTCTACAGCCTTCTTCCCACTCTTTTTAGGGCCAGCGATTGTTCTTAATATGAAACACCCCGTGTACCCGTTCTCCTGGTTGCTCCATTTGCCAAAATCCTATCCTATTCAACTTCCACACATGAGGCACTGAGCTTAGAATGAGAACAGAGTGCAAAGACGAGGCACACACAGTCCTTTCCTTCAAGGAGCTTGTGACCCAATGGAGGACTCAGCCGATTACATAATAGCCACAGTACAAAGGGCACGGAGACAAGAGCCGGGGAAATAAAAATAAGCCAAGTACCAAGGAGGCGTAAAGCAGGAGGAAAGCACAGCCAGGCCTGTGTGGGAGAGAAAATAGAAGTAATACGGGAAGGTATGTCAGGTAAGGCTTTATCTAAGAGCTGATTTTGGAGGTAAACCTTGAAGGGCAGGATTGTGACAGTGGGACTTGTGAGGGGGAGACCACACAAGCAAAGGCACAGAATAACTAGTGCGCATGTGAGGCAGGTGGGGGAGAGGACGAAGGCTCGGGTAAATCTAGTGTGGTGGTGAGAGAGGGCAGGAAAGGTGAAGGGGGGCCCTATTATGGATGACTGAGTTTGTCAGGGTGGTGACATGCTAATTTAAGAAGTGGGGAACAGTTGGAAGCTATTAGACAGCACAGTGCCATGATGGTGGTCATTCTGAGACAGATTATGTTCTTGGGGATGGGGATGACGAAGCAGGGGAAGGCCAGGGGCCCTCAGCACATAGACCACCAGTGACCACTGTGAGCTCTGTGTTGTCAGGTGACATCTGCATATATAAAAGTCTAAATGACCGTTACGCACTATGATGCGCACTGACCACCAGAGGACAGATGCTCAATGCAGGAGTTGCCCCCTGGTGGTTAGCTCCCACAGCCAACCTCCTGGGCCAACCTCCAGCAGTCCCTCCCCCCAGGACTGGGTGAGAAGGCCCCTATTGGCCCCCATTGCCACCTAGGCCAAAGGACCCCACCCATGCATGAATTCGTGCACCAGACCTCTAGTATATTTACAAAAGCAAATAGAAGTCTCCACCTGTTTTTCCATTAATTTATTTACACGCACACAACTAGTTGGATTCACTAACACAAATAGCTGAGTTTCATCCAATTTGGAGGCCATTTTGGGGATATATTACAAATACAGAATATGAAGTCTACATGGAATTACTGTGGGAGATTCTAGAAGGTACTTTACAAAGACACGCAGTCATACTCCAAAGACAAAAAAGGTTCTACAATTGTTGGTTTTAGGAGAGACACACCATAAGATGCTGAGAATAGAGAAAAAATTAGCCTCAAACTGAAAGTCACAGGAATGGAGGATCCCACTGGAAGGCACTGATATACAATTAAACCAATTCTCTCTCGGACAATGCTAGGTAAGGTAGGGTGAAGTGACAACAAAGAAGTTAGATCTCCTGGTTAGAAGATAAGATGAAGCGGAGGTTGCGATACCCTTTTCTCCTTTGAGCCTCGGATACAAAGGTGAGTTTATCATATTCTTTGATTTTATTGTTCTCATGAGTCTAGGCACCTTTCACCTTAGTCTTTTCCCCATTCAGCCCTGCTATCCACTCCCAGTCTCCTTCCCTCTGAGGGCATCTATTTAAATGTCCTCGATCTATGTCCTCAACGATGCATTTATCCTTGTGAAATACGCACGTATAACTTTATAGATCTCATTTGATTTCATTAACCTCTGCCCTCAACAGTAAGTTTGTAAGACCTGTGCATGCTGTCACACGGATTGCTTCCTCCCAGTGCTGCGTTGTGTCCCACGGCAGGCGGCCATGGCATTGAACTCCTCCATCCCCATGAAGACTCCTAGGTTGCCTTCAACTTCCCACATAGTATCACCATGGGCATTTGTCAGCATATCCTTTTGTAGACTCTTCCTAGAATACTCTGGGATGGACCTACCCAGGATACTTAATTTTAGTAAATTTTGCCCAACGGCTTTCTGGGAGGTGTGGACCGGTCTGACGTCCAGCAGCCTGACTCCTGCCTTCACCATCCTTACAGACACACACCTCTCCACACACGGCTTCAGAAAAACGTGTAAAGGGTTGAAGGAAACATCAGCTTCCTGGTAAACCCCCAATTTACCAAAGTAACCCCAAAAGCATGTGTTCTTAATTTTGTTGAGGTTTTAATTTTGTTTAGAGGGGGAGAATCATTGACACAGAGAATTACCAATATAGATTCTAATATAAAGAATTCAAGTAACCATAAAATACATATCTGGTTTTCTCACACTTAGGTAATATATATTCCATCTTTGACATGTAAAAATTTTAAGAAGAGTTTGAGTCTGATGGGCTAGTTATATTATTCATCCTTGATGTGAAAGGTGAAAGCGATAATTGCTAAGAACAAGCTCTAGAAAATGTTCAATATGATATATGTGGGTTTTACTGGGCACAGAGAAAAAAAATGAGCACTTCATCAATTTTCAATTGTCTGTCCTAATGGAAAAGATGAGAAAACTCAAATTATGGTTCATTTTCCAATCAGTTATTTTTGGGGCTTAAAATCGCTTTGCGTGGTTTCAGAGGAAGAAGCAGGGAAATTATGTGCAGTGTTTTCAAGGAGGAGAGGGTGGGGGGCCCTGGGCATGCGCAGCTCATGTATACAGAAGACTCACAGACCACAAGCAGATTGCTGGTTGGTTTGGCTTTGGTTTTAACTTTGTTTTGTTGGCTGACTCTTTGTAGCAGCTCGGCTCTGTACCTTCCCCGCCCACTCCCTCCCCCCTTAAGTTTGGCTCATCTATTACCAAAAAAAAATGTTTTTGCTTAAAAGGAAAATGCAATAAAATATGTCTCCATGCCTCCCCCCCACCACCACAATTGACTTACTCTAGCAAAGCAATTAAGTAGACGTTTATCAAAGTCGTCTGTCACTCTGCCTCCATATTGCACTTCTCCAATCATGTACCGAACGGTACTCCACGATACACCCTGCGTTAGGAAGAACAAAGAGTGATTCACTGTCCATCCAAACAAAAACTCCTAAACATTTCGGGTCTCTCCCAGGGGCCGAGGTCTGGAAGAGGAAGCCCCCGCTCAATGGCAGAAGCTTCTCGTCGTGTTGTATTAACAGATCTTTTGCGCTTACACGACGGGAACGGCCACAGTTTGTTCACTAAAGACAGCTCCACAACACCACATAGCTGTGGCCGTGGCGCTCACCTGTGGTTTAAAACAGGAAAAAACACCCCGTTTTCCACTCTGTGCTTGTAATCACCTCTCATGCTCATTACAGTAGTGCTGAGCTGTTACAGAAGGAAAGGTTGTGTTTAGTGAAGAAAAGAAAAATCAAGTCATCAACGCTCTGATATGCTTCCTTAGCAATATGCCTTCTGAATCAGTGCGGGAACAACTCGGAAACTACTCACAAGATGTTTCTGCAACGAAACCCTTTGGTATCTCACTCTGTGAGCGACAACTACGTTAAAGTATGGATTAATGTCCATAGCCATTTTATGCTCGCAATGCATTTCAGATATTAAGAGTGGTTTTTTTTTATTATTTAAAAAACCCTTCAGTAACATCTGAGGTAGGAGACGTAAGGATGCTTGATTTTTCTTTACTTCCTCTTGCTTAAAACTTTACTTTTCAGCTTGGTGGCCTTTCAAAGCAACTATTTCAAGTGCACTGTTGTTTGTATATGCCGAAAGGATCATTGCAGAATATGAACCCAATGTGATACAAGTTTTCATCAAAACGTCGTAGTCAGTATATTATCCCCTTGTAGCAGCAAGGAAAAACGGTGGTTTGACCCTGGATTTCCCACCGGCCCAGATGAAGATTCCCCGTGGCTCACCATCCCCCCGGTGCCCTGTCTATAATCTTCCTCAGGACCTACTAGGAGGAGAAGGGAGCGGGACGCTGGCGCTTTGAGCCCTACTAGTACCACACACTGTGCTGTCACCGTGCTGACTCATTTACTCTCCACAAAAGCCAGAGCCAGGACATAGGGGAGGAAACAGGCTCAGTGAGGCTCAGGAACTTGCTCAAGGTCACAGAGAGACAGGTCACGGGCCTTTACAGCTCCCACGTGAAAGGACAACAGGTTTGCATTCTCAGTCCTGTGACCTTGAGGAAGTCCCTTATTCTCTTTTGTCTAACGTTTCATCAGTAAAAAGGGGCTTCTGTGTCTGCCCCACGGAGCTGTGAAAATGGGATGAGGCCCTGCCTGTGGGAGCACTCTGAAGACCAGAGTGCTCAATAGGATAATTAGTGACCATTGTCAGGAATTGTTGCAATTCGTATGCGAGCTTAAACCTCCCTTCAGATGTGATTCACGTGACAAAGGACTTGCCCGTGGCTGGGAGATAACATGTCACTTCTGCGGAGATACAGGGAGAGGAAGAAAGAAAAGTGTGACTTGAGGTGTGTTCTCTCGAAGCACCCTGGGGCCCTTGGCTGTGATATGAGGACACGAGGGTGCGAGAGTCCGAACGCACTCCTGGGGGCAGAAGGGAGGGAGTGGGAAGGGCTGATGGGAAGGAGCAGGCTGTGTGCAGGAGCTGGGGGACCTCAGCAGGCTCTCTGAATATCACACTGAAATGTCTATAGAGGCTTGATTAAGGACAGCGGTAAAAATAGAAAGGAGAAAAAATATACTCACCTTTTTAATGTCGCATTCATCAAGGTGATTCTGAATAAACTGAACGCTGGCTGTAAAGTCGGCAGAATTGAACTCATAGGGAATATTCCATCCCAAGGGGCCGAATTTGCGGCGCTCCTTAAAAACACCAGAGGAAAGTACTGAGTGAGGTGTTTAAAGTGCATGCAGCTGATCCCTTTTGATTGTTACCATGTAAAGTAAGTACAATTAAAGCATGATATCAAGACTGATGAACAAAAAAGAACAGTTTTCAATTTGGGGTATAATAACCTTCCAAAACGTTATTCTGTGGCTCTAGAGACAGATGGCTTACAAGAACGAATCGCCAAATACTTGCTGAATTGGTATTCTTGGGTTTAGAGAAGTCTAGGTCTCCACTGCCAACTCAAAAACAAAAACAAAAAAACAGGTGCTCAAAAATATCTGTTGAATGAATTATTTATTCATTGTTTATTCTAAATTGGACTCTTGGAAGTTTCACATGTTAAATGTAAAGTTTTGAATTTTTGTTTTTCAACATGGATAACTTAAGCACTCACACATTTAGACTCTGCTAGTTTCACTTTGTCATCTTGCAATTTTGGCTTCTGAAAACCAAATATCTCTAAAACATGGCACATCTTTCTGTCTCAGAATGCTCACACTGCCCTCATTCACACTCTCCATCTGCGACGCTACTCACAGTGACCCACTGCCTTGCTAGTCTGGAGACCACTTTACAGCTGTGCTGTGTTAGAGCTGGTATTTCCAGGCCCGGACCACCGAGCGAACCACCCAGGTGAGCTCAAATGTTGCCAAACCTCAGCTTCCCCTGCCTCAGCACACCGCCAGCCTCTTGGAAAGGTCCAGTGGTTTCGTGACCCCACCATCTGAGGTGAGGACCCACGTGGAGAGTAGAATCCTGGTGTATCTGTGGGGAGCTGTGATCACACTTCTCTACCTGGGAATGTATTTTTTGTCTCTTCTGCTTTCCCCAGCCCAACTCTCTCCCTCTCTCTCTCTCTCTCTCTCTCTCTCTCTAACTTGAAAAATGAAGATCCTTCCTTCTTCAGCTGCTTCACGCTTGCATTCTGACGAACACCACCATTGAAAGGAATCTAACTGAATGTTAGTTTTGGACATGTTCGTGGACAGGTCAGAGAAGAAACTCAGAAAGCATGATGGTTTTAATTACTGATTTTCAGGATACACTTTAAAATATTAAGTAAACCATGAAAAAGTAATTTGGGTCCAGATGTCCAGCTCTAGGAGATCAGATAAAATGTCTACTCCCATACTTTCAGATCTGTACTTCTTTAGGTTTGGTTGTCAGGCATTCGACGTTTCTATGGTGTGACTCCCAGCCTTGTCCCTTAGCGAATTCTATCAAATATAGAAGTCAGTCTAAAAAGAGCCAACCAGATTCCTTCTCCCAGGAGTGTGGACTTGGGGTTCAGAACTGCTACTGGTGTTTACCCTCATGCTAGCTCCCCTAGGGAGACTCAGCCTCAGGGCCTGGGAACACCACCTTCCACCTTGACACAGAGAAGGGGAAGGAGCAGAGGTGTGGCCTCAACAGGAGGAGAGACATGTGGTGTTGTTCCAGGTGTGAGAAGGGAGCACTGGGTCTCAATGGTGTCTGCTTCTCTATTTAAAAAAATTTTTTAATTGATTTTAGAGAGAGGAAGGGGGAGGGATAAAGGTATAGAAACATTGATAGACTGCTTCCCACACGCTGGGGATGGAGCCTGCAACCCAGGCAAGTGCCCTGACCGGGAAGCAAACTGAGACCTCCTGGTTCATGGGCTGATGCTCAACCACTGCGCAACACTGGCCAGGCAGCATCAGCTTCTCTTGATGGCTTTCTGCATCATAGTCTCAGCATTCCTGTTGCCTTGATGAGTTTTCTAGCTATTCATAGTCTATACTCAGTTTTGAGCCTTGGCAGTGAAAAACATCTCCCATTTTTGTCTCCCCTTTTACACCTGTGTTTCGGGGTAAGGATCATGGCTGCCTAATAAGCATCTATATATATAAAAGCCTAAGTGACCGTCTGACCATTCAACTGTCTGACCAATAACTATGACATGCACTGACCACCAGGTGACAGATGCTCAATGCAGGAGCTGCTGGGCTACAGTGATTTGGCAGCTGCGGTTCTCGGGTGATGCACCCAGAACCAGAGAGGAGGGAGCCTGATTCCGGGATGCATCATGAGAACTGTCCTCTCGCAATCTGGGACCCCTCGGGAGATGTCAGAGAGCCAATTCCGGCCCAATCCCCTTAGGCCAGGTCGAGGGACTCCACCGGTGCATGAATCCATGTACTGGGCCTCTGATTAGTTAATAATGATCAGAATGAAAGGCACATTTTCTCAAACCCTCTAGGGGTGGGGATAGGGATCAATTCCAAGGATTTTGAATTTCTTGAGTGGATCCCAAAAACATTGAAGCGAGCCTCCTCCAGGTTATTCCAGAGCAAGTGTGCATGGGAAGGGCCTATAGAATATTAATGTGAAAATGCATTCAGCTAACCCCCGACTCCCTGGAATTTCTTCTATGTTGAGGTCTTCAAAGAGAAGAATGCTAACCACTTACTGGTGAAATGCAAATGTTTTCTCATTTATAAAAAAAAAGAGAATTAAATCTAAAATAGCTTCACCTATGTTTGACTTAATTTTTAAAATTAACTGCCCAATTAAGACAGAAGACTGAATAAAGAGTAATTCTTTCCTCCCAATTATTGCAGCAGCTTAAATGGACTCTATGGAAACACTCCCATTTATAACCACCAGGCAATTACAATTCAGTTGCTCCTTAAAAGGTGATCTTTGAAAACTGCTCCAAATGCTGAGATTTGCCTCACTTCATTTAAAGCATTCTCTCTCTCTCTCTCTCTCTCTCTCTCTCTCCTTCTCTCTCTCTTTCTCTCATTCTCTCTCTCCCCCTCCCTCCCTTCCATGATCAGCTGCCTCCTGCACACCTCCTACTAGGGATGTGCTCACAACCAAGGTACATGCCCTTGACCAGAATCGAACCTGGGACCCTTCAGTCCGCAGGCCGATGCTCTATCCACTGAGCCAAACCAGTTACAGCAAAGCATTCACTCTTTAGGTTGGTTCACTAAGGCTATAAACTGTTTAGCTCTTAGGGGAAAAGTCACAATCTTGGTGGGTGTCTTTTCTTTCACAAATAAAGTCATTTCACTTTCTTGCTATTTTTTTTTTGTACTTACTAATCTCTCTAAATGACAATAAAGAATAAACTCTGAACTATCACGTTGGAATGCTATCAGGACAGACAACCCATTAGGACCTAACAGGTCATTTGGAAGCTCAAAAGCAGGAGACTTTGCTAGAATTTGGAGTACTGAATTATCTCCAATACGTATTTTTGAAACCATGGGATGAGACCTATGTGATACAATAGAAAAATATTTAAATCAATGTACTTTCAAGAAGTGTTAGCCTATTTGAGAAAATAAGACTTGAAAACAAGGAAAGGACAATGGATAGCGAGTAAAATTGACTGTCAACATTTAACGGATGATAATCCTGAGAAAAAATGTTCCATCAGTGGGTTCTGGGGAGAATGAAACTGAAGAATGAAACAGAAGCCAGACTTGAAGGAGGAAGAAAAGACTGCCGGGCTGGCAATGTCCGAAGGCCACGAGCAAAGACAGAAGGCAAAGCTCGCTCCCAGGAGGCAGAGGTGGGCGTCCTGCTGCAGCAGAGGCGGCCTCTGTGAGCAGCGGCAACTATGCGCCCAGGGGCTGCTTCAGGGATGGAAAGCAGACAGACCTGAATGCCAGGAGAGACCGCTGAAGCCGCTTCAGCAGAATGGAGTTAGCACCCATTGTGAAGTCGGAGAGTGGCAAACTGAGGAAGACTAGTCTACTCACCAAATTTACCCAACCCGGTTCCCTCTTTTTATTCCAAAGAATATACAAAACACAGAATTAGCAGAGAAAACTTGGAATCCTCCTTGGACCACGAAAGTAGAATTGCTCAGCGGAGTCATACTTTTAATAATGTCAAAACTATTTCCCATTTTATGCTAGATTCTGCCTCAACCCAGTGATCCCATCTCCCACAGCTCAATGCAGAATCCCTTCACTTGCATCTTCAAAACAAGGCTCTCCTTCGAGCATCGCACCCTCGCTATTTAATACCTGGAGGTAGCAATAAGATGAAACATGCAACCCACACTAGGCAATGTAAGGGAAAATTTAATAGTAAAAAGAAGGAACAGAAATTGCCATAACCTTCTATAGAGGAAAATGTAAAAGATCTTTTTATTTATATTTAATGACTTTTTAAAATATGTTTTTATTTATTTCAAAGAGAGGGAGGGAAAGGGAGATAAAGATAGAAACATGGATCAGTTGCCTCCTGCACACTCCCTACTGGGGATCTGGCTCACAACCCAGGCATGTGCCCTGACCAGGAATCGAACGGGAGACCGACCTCCTGATGCACAGGATGACACTCAACCAACTGAGCCACATCCGCCGGGCTAAAAGATCTTTTTAAAAACCTGTATCCTATGATTGAAATCATGGTGAGGACATTTAAACTAGGACCTGTACAGTGACTATTACTTTTGAAGGGAGTGTCTGTCAAGGCTCAAACTTCAGGAAGAAAAATGTAGACGAAGGAACATTTTTCTGAATGAGGAACTGCTAACAGGGGAACCCCTGGGGCCTTGTTGATATGGCCATTTTTATTTTATTTTTCAGATTTTTTTTTTATAACTCAAGTTCAGTTTCATCTATCTATCTTTCCATCTATTTGTTTATTTACTTTGTAAGGGCTCACTGAGGATATTTTTTCCACTGATTTTTAGAGGCAGTGGAAGGGACAGGGGAGACAGAGAGAGAGAAACATCGATGTCAGAGACACACATGATCGGTAGCCTCCCATAACTGGGTCTGGGATTGAGCCTGCAACTGAGGTAGGTGCCCGGAATTGAACCCAGAGCCCTTCAGTCTCAGGGCCAACTCTCTATCCACTGAGCCAAACTGGCTAGGGCTGGCCATTTTTATTTAATAGTTCAATTACTTTTAAGAGCCATGATAAAAATTCCAAGCCATGAAAAGGATATAAAAATGACTGAAGACTCCTCCCGTAAGAGCAGTGGCTGTTTGGCAGTTATTCTCAATCCCCGGTGCATATTAGAACCAATTGGGGAGTGTTTAAAAGATTGCCCGCCCCACCCCCGCCACCTCCTCCCGGGGACTCTGGGCCCAGGCAATGGCTGAGAGCCTTTGCTTGAAGTATTCCAGGGTCCAATGTGCTGGGCAAACGAAGGGTTCACATTGGCATCAACAGGAAAAAAACAGACAATGGGATTCTGATCTTCTGCAGGACAGAAGGAGACTACATGTTGCAAGGGGACTACAAATGTAATTGTTGAGTTTCAAAGACCAAGACTTTGGAGGAAAATATATTTAAAATGCAGATCCTGAGCGGTGAATGTGGGCTTGCTCTGAACGCCAGCAGGGTGCGATGATGGAGTTTCTGGGAAACCACAGAGGGATCATACTGAGGCCAGCAGAAGAGGATGCCAAGTGTTCTCAGGGGCAGTGGCCAAATGAGCCGAGGCGTGCACCAGGCCGCTGGGAATGAATGGCTCCTGGGGAGGGCAGGAGGGCTGGCTGCAGGGGCGAGGCCTCACCCGGCTGCCATGAGAGCCAGGGCCGCTGCTGCAGTGACTTCCTGGCTGATGTGGAGGTAGGAAGCTCTTGGAGGAGGAGGAAGGGAACCTGGGAGGCAGCGGGGAGAGTTTGGAGGAGCAGGGCTTAGTGCAGATCTGGCGTGGGCCTCTCTGCGTGTTCCCGTGGAGGCACCCAGGGCCCTGTCCTCCAGGGTGAGCTTGCTCCCACCTCAGTGACAAAACAAGCCACACCCTCCACCACTCTTCTGCCCAAGAAAGCTGACCAGCCAAATCCACTTCCCCTTCTGACAGGAGAGGAGGGTGTTCACTGCGTCCTTTGCAACAGGAACCGGGTCCACGTATCACACCCAGAGCTGGGGTGAGTGGCTGGCATGATGCCAAACCACGACTCAGTAAGAGAAACTACGTGGAGGGCGGTGGGGGCACGCCGAGGTTCTGCGTTCCGCTCTACGGTGGAGCCCAGCACGCACCTCTCACCAGCTCGGAAGCCTCACATTGTGACATGAACCAATTCCCTGCTGTTTTTCAATCTCTGCAGGGACACAAGTATATACATCATGTTTGCATAAAGCAACGATATCTGGATTCACTTGGATGAATAAATCGATGAACAAATCAGGTTTTTGGCTATTATGTCCAACACTAGAAAAATATGAGCCACAATCCATCCAATTCAGACAGACTTTCCTACATCAGTTACATCCTAGGCTCTAATGTTCACACGCATCACTTGGCATCTATTACAGGCAGACTCTGCTTCAGGAGGTCTAAGGTGGGGCCTGAGATTCATCTCTTACGAACTACCAGGTGGTACGGTGCCGCTGGCCCAGCTCCGCAAGCCCCTGAAGAACCCGTAGGTTTTTCAGGCAAACTAGTCTCTCCTAATCAAGTAAAAGGAAATATTTAGGTAAAAGCACAGTAAACAATTCTGATATTAAAAAATAAAACAAGAACAGAGGAAACTATGCTTGAATTAGCTACACTCCCCGTAGAGTCATAGAACTAGTAGCAGAATTTTGGAAATGGGGGAAATCGTGAAAGATGAGCTCCTTCGGCCTCTCAATGCCCAGATGGGGAACCGGGGACTCTAAGAGGGGCCCAGCTTGACCCACTCCGCTCACACAGCTCACTGATTTCGCAGCGAGCACTGAGGTCCAGGCTGCCGGACACGGCGAGGGCTCTTGCTCTAGCTTGCGAGGATGGGATGGTAAGAGATGGCCAACCTTCTTCTCATACACACGCCACTGATCGCTTCATGGCCCGAGCAATGACGATTTTTTTTTTCTGTTTTAACCTAAATACAAATCCTGTTAAGCGCAAGTGCACTTCAGCCCCACGACCGGACCACAGTCCTGTGTTCTCCCATTTAGCCCTTGGATCACGGCCACTAGCAACACGGGCTGCCGCACTGACCATATGGAAAATATCCCAGTCCTCGCTCCCTGATAAGCACGGCGGGAGAGTTGAATCATCGCCGCCAGGAACCGAATCATAAAATATATTATTTGTGAATTGGGAATTAAATAGCAGAGTTAAAGCAATATTTGTATTAGAGTGTGATAAGGTCTGGCGAAGCGAACAATCCCCAGATAGGAACGCGTGAAACAGGCTTCAGAGTGATTTACAGCCAAAGGCCACGGCGGGCCTGGCGGGAAGGAACCACAGGGTTTGACCTGATGTTAACTCTCGGGGACAGATAAACACCCACCCTCTCCACTGGGCGGTGCGGGAGCCCTGCAAAACGGTAGGGACAACGAGCCCGAGGGCAAACACCCCAGCATGTTCTGGAGTGACACTCAATCCCCCTCCACGTTTGGGCTGGGCGGGGAGCGGAGGGCTCTGCACAAGCCACAGCTGAAGCCTGGCTCCGGGTTCAAGCCTCCGGGAAAGGAGGGTGCAGCGAGCGGGGAAGGAAGCCTCTTCCTCTCCCTGTCAAGTGAAGGAGTGAGCCCAGGATGGCTTTCAAATACGGAACGACACCCAAAACTCAAATGCAGAACAAAGCAGTGCCGGAATGCAACCATCCACAGACAAGGTGCTGGGCAGCCACAACATTATTAAATTGCTGTGTAAGTAAATGGTGAAAGCCTGGCAGAGAGATAACCACCGTGACTCCTGCCGACAGCCACCGCTCTCACCAGCGGGAGCAGGGTCAGCCCCTGCACCCAGGCGGCCAGTGTAGTCCTACAAGTGGACTTAACCTCTGCGAGTCTCCATCTCCTCCTTTAAACATGGCATCAGCCTACCTTGAAGCGTGGTCGTTAGTGTTACGGAGACGGTGCACAGAACATTCGTGGCCGCCACAGCCACGTTGGAAACCGAGCTCTCACCTAACTGATCCGTTTGCTCATCACACAGACGTTATTGAGCTCGGGCAATGCCCCCGCTGTGTGCCAGGGACACTCAGCCGTCACCAGGCTGACACCCTGCCCACCAGGGGAAGATGGGGGTCGGGGGGAGAAGACGGTGAACAGATAGACACATATACACTTGGCAGGTGGGGAGAAGTGCCCGGAAGGGAGAAAAGCAGGGTGAGGGGCCAGACAGTGTGGAGCGCGCCCTCACAGAAGGGCTCTCCGAGGAGGCCCCGTGACGGCACCAGCACCCCGGCAGGTGCCCGCTGCTGCAGACGGTACCTGCACGGTGGAGTGTAAGAACGCCACTGTGTAGAGCATCGGCTTCCACATGGGCAAGTTGCTGATGTCCAGGAGGTCTTGGTTAATCCCGGCGAACGTCCTCTTCAAGCCTGCGCGGACCCCTTGGGGCGGCTCGTTAGTGAATTTGAGAGAAGTCTGTGGTGAAAAGCAAAGGGTAATTTTGTTTCTGTAAATGACTGCCAAGGATAAAGCAGAAATTAGACGGCAATATGCTTGTGGTACCCAAAAATGGGACATTGATCAGAGCCGAAACCCAGTAAGTCAGCCCCAGGTCTCAGAAGTCCTCCGTGGAAAGGCTGCTATAACCTGGGTGATTACAGGGGGAGATCTTGCATGGCTGCCTCCACTGCACCGGAAAGCCCTGCTGTGTCCCCATCCTTTGGTAACACCCGCGATGCTGCCTTTATTTGTGTAACTCTCAGGGGAAAGGCACTCATCGCCTAGGAACCAACCTGAAGCAAGGTGATCGGAAACCGGTCGTGGGGCTCGGTGGTTATCCACACACGGAAGGACTCGTCGCTGGCTTCGGTGGTGATGATGGTCTCCAGCAGCTCCTCCATGAATTCCAGGCCGAGGTGACAGTTTTGCAGCAATACCCAGCCCCCCTGCATTCCAAAGTGATTTCATATTAATTTCTTATAACCTTTTGGCTATGATGTTAATAAAAACAAAATGGACAAATCCTTTTCAAACCTTTGCTTAGGGAACGTGAATATTCTATTACTATGTTTTTAGTAAAATTATTATACGTCAATGCAATCATTTCTTCTGCCCCTGATAAAGCTGTTTACTTGGAATCGAGCGCGCTCCCAGCGACTGTATCCTGCCACCCCTGGCTCAGGAGGGAACAGGAATGAAAACTTGTGGTCAGACTTGTGTAAATATAGCGTGTGCGCCATCTAATGGCAGGAATGGGGATTTCGGAATCTGTACCTTAAATTGTTCTGCCTACAGTCAATCAGAACTGACTCGCCCCCAAACTCTAGTTACAAACAGAGGTACACATTTCCTCATGAAAACTGGAGACAGTACATTCGGTGACATTTGCTACCATAAATATGAAGCCTCAGTCTTTGTCATCACGCTTCCCATAATTCCTGAAAGCACCGCATGTGTTGAGCACGCTCTAAATCAGGGGTGGGGAACCTTGGTTCTGCCCAGGGCCACTGGGATGTTTATAACATCATTCGAGGGCCATACAAAATCATCACCTTAGAAGTTAGCCTGCTCTGTTTGGTCAAGCATTTAATTAACTCTCCCCTAATGCCTGGGCAGGCCCAGACCAGGTGATTCTTAGGCCTTCCACGGTCCTTGGGCCGGACCTTCCCTACCTCTTATTATCTAAAGGCTGGATAAGACTAGCTTTAACACATAAGTCACACAACCATCACTGCTGTGTGCGGGAAAACAAGTTTATTAACCAGACATTTTGCTACCCTTATATGATGGGATCAGATTAAAATCGGCTACAAAATATTGAGCACAGTCAGTTTATGATAAAGCTTGTGTGTTATGCTTTCTAACGTGAGAATATATGGCGCCTGCTGGCTTAAACGGCAAGGACGACGTGCTGGTCTCGACCACAGGGGAGTCTGGGGGAAGGCGGACTTCAGTTTGTTTGTGCCGTCATGGACCCAGGTACCGTCCGCGTTCCACAGTGTCAGCTTTATCCCAAACCCAGTGCCCTGCTCCCGTGGCCGTGTGGCTACACCTGGCCATGTGTGTGCTTTCCCCCAATGATGCCAGGATTGTCAATGCTGCTCCCACATGGAGAAAGAGAAGATAAAAGTTATGAAAGCCAGTATTCCAAAGAAGGTTAATGTGAATGAGGTCTCCACAAAACTTCTCACTCGTGGAAACTCAAGTAATTATGTAAGACCCAAAGTTCAACTGTCAACTCACTCTACAGAGTGGATCATTTAGTCTGAATAAAAATGATTATATGTAATTGCTTTGAATAGAAATTAAATACAATATATTATTGAATTTGATTAGGTGATAAAAATTAAGGCTTAGAGCACTTGGGAATTAATGGCCAGGTTGAAAATTTGATGACCCAGGCAGGGTTTTAGCTCATTAGCATTCTCTAGTCATTAATTCCCAGGCAAAACGGCGCCAAAGTTGCTACGAACATTATGAGGTAAAAAAAGCTTAAAAATAAACCAAGACCTTATTTTATTTTCATAAATGGTGCAACTTCTTATTACGGCCGAAATTGCTATCTCCCAAGCATATCTAGAAAATTAATGTCCCGTGAATTTATTAGGTGTGACAGAAAACATTCCTCAACATTCCATCCAGCTTGCGATTTTCAATAACAACCGTCATCAATATTTAAACTAAAACATCCTCAAATATTTATTTGGCTGAAACCACCCATTAATGAAAAATGAAAGACTAATTTTAACCAAAAATTGAAATTTAACTGTCTCAATCTGTCACTTCCTATTCACACTGACCATGAAATTGTAAGATGGTTAGGAGCTACTAGGATACCCGTAGGGACCCGAAAATGTGTATGCCAAATTGTCCAAAAAGAATTAGTGAAAGTAGAATGGAGCACACACTCTGGAAAATGAAACAAGCTTTTCGTGGGGATGTCAGAAGCAAACTCGCTCGAGGTTGAAGATTCACAGGCAATCAAAGGTTGACTATATTATACACATGAACAAAGTGGGAAGGGCGACTGGGCCTCAGGCGCCTGCTTCCCCTGCACGGCGGTGGTTCTGGGCTGGCCAACGGCCAGAGGACATCGGCGAGAATGTTGCCTTAGAAGCGCTTGCCCCCGCCACGTACCTGCTGCATGGACATCTGAATCAGCTTTCGCGCGTGCACTTCTTGGCCTTGCCCCATGGAGATGGTTCTGCATTCTGTAACACAGCAGAAGGTTCCCCATGTTAAAACATACATTTTATAACAGGATTGGGACAAAAAATTGATTTCTGAATGGCCATAGCCTCCCTCCAAGGAGCCATTGTTATTCAAACAGGCCTGGCCTCGCGTTGCACTGATGAGAGGCATCAGTGGAGCAGGAAGTGGAGGGACCACCGGGAGAGGCAACAGGCCCAGCTTGGGCTCCCAGTGCCTGGGGTCTGTGGAGATAGGAGCAGGAAGGCTGATGTGGGAGAGGCGGCTGCAGTGTTACTCAGAGGGCAGGAGGGGTTCCAGGGGCTCTGTTTTGGTGAGAAGCCTCCCTTGGTGTTTTACGGATGCTCGGGGGAGACTGAATGGGGTTCCCACTCTTTCAGGACGTCAGGCTTGCAGCGTTTTCTGTCTGTTTCGTCTGCGTTTGCATGTTTGTCCGTTGCTGAGATGGAACTTGAGGTGGCCCGGCCCTCTGAGGGCTGCGTGCAGGGGTAGCGGCTCCTTGGGTTAAATGGACACCTTGGCCGTGAGCGCAAAATGCAGGTGGAGACACTCGGGATCCAGAGTGTGGTTCTGATCCAGGAAGAATACATAATATGCTCCTCTCATAAGGAAATCCGACGTCCCGGGCGGAGAGCCACACCGGTGTCCTGCCATTGGAATTCACTACATTGAAGAAGCCTACGGATCCTGCCTGTGAAACTCGGATTGGAAATTAACGTTTAAGCATGCCTTCGTGGAGCCGGATATTCTTGAGTTTGGGAGGCCTGATCCTGACGCCGGGAAAGGTCGGTGGAGACTTGGTGAAGCCACACAGGCCTGGGCCCTGCTCTGCTGGATGGGCCCGAATCCTCAGACACATGGGCTGCCGTGGCTGGGCAAGCAGCGCGGCTGGTCCGGGAACTGCTCCGAGAGGCTACGAGGGACGGGGGAGGCTCCCGGGGTGGGGAGGGGACTGGGAAGGCGTGTCCAGGGTACACCATCTAAATGGCACTGTGTAGTTAATGGCCAGGGATTCCATTAGGGTTTGGAGGGTGCAGCATTGGGGTTATTTGTGGACTCAGGGCCACAGGGAGACTGGATGGGCGCCTGAGAGAGGATGGATGAGTGCTGGGGTCCAACTCCAGCAGGTCCAGGGGTCCCCAAAGGTGTGGACGGAGTCGGTGAAGAAGGAATGACACAGAGGCAGTGTTCAGGTGATCATCATAGCCGGGTTCTCTTGTCAGGGTCTCCAGCCAGGTTCTGTAGCCAGTTCTCCAGGCAAGTTCTGTCTAGGATCTCCAGCTAGGTTTTCCAGCCAGGTTCGGCAACCAGGTTCTGTAGCCAGGTTCTGTCTCTCGGTTCTTCAGCCAGGTTCTCTCGCTAGGTTCTGTCTCTAGGTTCTGTTGCCGGTTTCTGTCCAGGATCTTTTGCCATGTTCTGTCTCTAGGTTCTGTGTGTAGGTTCTGTCTTCTAAGTTCTGTGTCTAGGATCTTCATCAAAGTTCTGTGTCCTGTTGTCTTGTTACATCTGTATTTATACCAGTTGATTCCAATCCTATCAATCTCTATTCCAAAGGTTAGGGTGTTTCTTATCTCCATTCCAGGGAGTAAAGATTATGTAGCTTAAGTGTGATGGTTTGTAGTTAAAGAGATTAATTCCCCGCCTGGCACTTAGTGAAGGGGTTTTATTCCCTCCCTGACTTCAGGGGAAAATCTCTATCTGGGGAAACAACCTTTCTCGGAGAGGTGACCTTGGTTAAAACACATAGCACCAAGAAGGTGAGCAAACATATTAAGAACAGTATGCCATATACGCCAGGTCCCTTGAAACAGCAAGGATGGACCGGCTCCCGGTAGATGAGGAATTGCTACAGGCCGGGGGTTACGGAACAATTGGCCCCCTGCCCCTGCCCCCACCCCTGCCCCCGCCCCTGAAAAGGCCCCATAATCTCTCCTGCTCAAGAGGAACCAGGCCCAGGGGCCTGGAGAAGAACGCACACACCTACAGAAGGAGAGGAAAGGGGAGTGGGGCTTGAATGGGAGGCGGCTCTGGATGGCACAGACACCCTGGACATCTCTTACGCGGGAAGAAACACAAATGTTCGGCGGGTCAGCGTGGGAAGGCCGATGTGGACAAACATACTAACATGTGCATGTGAGCCACAGTCCATCTCCTCCCCTCCCTACTCTTCCGAAATGCACCCTCTAAAAAGAACTGGTTCAGGTCACTGTAAGACAGGGGGCCTCGGTTTCTTACAGTGACCCAGGTAACAGGTCGGGAGGAGACTTGGAGGCAGGATCTGACCGCTTCCCAACATCTGCACTTCTCCCCCCTACTCCCCCACCCCCCGCCCCACACACACCTCCCCTGGGTCTAAGTGACCATACCCTCTTGCCCGGATTTTTGCAGCAGCCTTCTAACTGGGGGCCTCACTCCCACTCCTGCCCCCTACTAGCTTCTTTTCCCACGGCAGACAGAGGGATTCTGTCCAGCCCCGACCTCCGGATTATGTCCATCCTCTGCTCAGAACCCTCTGATGGCTTCCCATTTCATCCACAGCAAAACCCAAAACCCAATCCAAAGTCCTTACCCACAGCCTCCAAGGCCCTACACAATCGGCCCCCACTCTGTGTGTGCACGCACACACACACACACACACACACTCCCCTTCTCTTATCCCACCACTGCCCCCCTCACTCATTCACTTTTCCACAGCCGCACTCGCCTCCACGCACACTGCGGCCTCACTGCTGTTCCCTTGCCGGAATGTGTTTCCCTGTCAGGGCACTGACTCCTTCCCTCCACATCTCAGTCTTCCTCGCCCTCCCCACCAGGCCTTCCCTGATGATACAGCCACCCCCTCGCTCTGCCCCTCACCCTGCCCCTCACCCTGCTTCTTTTTAGCTTATAACTTACTCACTTGCTCATCCATCATTGTCTGCTTTGCCCCACACTAGAATGTCAACTCCGCAGGAGAAGGGACTTAGCTCTGGTGCCTTACCCAGCACTAGACAATAGCTCAATAACTATTGAGATGCTCAATAACTGTCTCCTTATGCTTTTAAAAGTGATACATAATTCACATATCCGGTTAACGTATACAATTTGAATTATGTTTTTAGTGTATCCATAAGTTGTAGAACCATCACTATACTCTAATCTCAGAGCATTTTCATCAGCCCCAAAAAGAAACCCCAAACAGTCTCTCCCCATCGCCTGCTCCTGCCCCAGCGCTCACTAGAAAAACAACAGAGAATCAGCAAATGAAAAGCACAGATCTTCTTTGAAAAGATCAAGATTGGCACCATGTGGGAGGTTCTCAGAGCGTCCTGTGGGAGATGCTGCTGTAGGCAACGCGGCATAAATTACTCTTTGGTGGTCTCGGGTTTGGTCTCGTTTTTTTATTTTTTAGTTGTTTCTATTTGAGAGACTTTAGTAAGATTTCAACTGCATTTCCATTTCCTTCCCAAATTAGGCTTGTGTCTCCTCCACTTTTCCTCTTCCTTTTAAAAACAAACAATTTATTTTTAATTAAGTAATATATGTTCATAGTGAGCGCCTTGGAAAATGTAGAGCATAAAGAAAAAATAAAAATCACCAATATCCCTCGCTAAAAACCTTCATTCTAATCTTTTTTAATATGCACAATCCACAGTCCCTTATGCTCAAAATTCAAAACACTTTAAAAACTGAAAGTTTTGCCATAAAATTAATTTAGTGGCAAAAGCTGACCTGGATGGATATGAATCTATTTATAGCCTGTATTATCACTATCTTTATTAATATTAATACTCTTATCTGCAGTGTATTATATAATATATGGAATACTACCTGCCTAAAAGCTGGAAAATTCTGATTTCTGAAACACATCTGGCCCCAAAGGTTTTGAATAAGGAATTGTACACCTACCTATATTAAAATTTTTTTATGTCTTATGTGTATGTGTGTGTTACAGGTATACATATTGCATTACATATATGTACATATGAAATAACATACATGTTACTTTCTGTCTCTACTTCTTAACAGTATGTTGTGAGCATTTTACTGCCATTAAATGTCATTGGAAAGCAGTTTTTCATGGCGACACAGTCTTCCACTCTGCTGGTCATTCAGCCACAACCCTTTTGCATGTTTAGGACATTTCCAATTTTCCAGTATTATAACTAGATTAAGCATCCTTGCATATAAATCTTGGAGTGTATCTCTCAGTAGGTTCTTGGGGAAAGTTCTTACACATAGAACACTTGGGACAAAGCATGAATCCTTCTTGAGGAGGACTGGTGCCATATTAGTACACAGGGAAGGACGGTCGTGGTCCCAGCTCAAGTGGAATGTGTACTTCCTGACCCGCACTCCGACCCACGGCTGCGCTGTAACTCATGGTGCTGCTGACGTACAGAAGTTTTACAACTTTGTGCAGATGATCCATCTTGTCCCCTGGGTTGGGACCCTGGTATTATGATCAAGGAAGCCACAGGCACCGCAATACTACATAAGTATTCAGGGCATTCCTTTTATTCTTTTATAGCTTGATTTAAACCATTTAAACACCTAATCAATGCAGAATTTACTTTGGGGTTTAATGTGAAGGTGAAATTCTTTTTTTTCTGAAGGTAGCCTGCTACCCCAACACTGTTTAAGTAATTCATTTTCCTCCACTGACTTGAAAGGTGAATCTCATCATAGACTAAGCTACTATATATACTAGAGTCTAATTTGGGGCCTTGTATTTTGCTCTGTTGATTTGTTTACCTATTTTGAGCCATCTCCACACTTATTGAATTATCTCAATTGATGAAGTTTTTAAAATCTGGTGGTATTCATTCCCCGTTATTCTTTTTCCTTTCCAAGCTTTCTTGGTTATTTTTGTCCATTTATTGTTCTAGATGACCTAAGATCCCTCTCCTATCCCATCAGAAATAAATAACTGCTGGAATTTCAATTACACTTGCATTCAATTTATAGATTAATCTGGAGACTATTGACATCTTTACAATATTGAATCTTTATACTGGGAATGTGGTTTAACTGTCCATTATTTTACCCTACTTTTATGTCTCTAAGCAAGTTTTATAGTTTTCTTTTAATGGGTATTTTAAAAATTATTTCTCAGTTTTACTTTTATTGCTATAGTGAATGGGACTTTTACATTTTATTTTACAAGACGCTCCATTGATTTTTTAATATATTTATTTTGTGATCAGCCACCTTACTGAACTATCCTGTTAAGTCTGATAGTTTTTCAGCTGATTCATTTGTTTTTTTAGTTAGACAATTACACTGGCTGAGAGTAATGGTGATTTTTGCCCCTACTGTCCAGAAATTATATCTTTTATTTATTATTCTTACAATACATTAGCTGTATCTCCCACAACAGTGCTGAATAATAGTGGTGAGGGCAGACATCTTCATCTTCTTCCTGACTTTAATGGGCATGTCTCCAGTCGTTCATCAACAAGTATGATGTTGATGTTTGAAGTTCATTATCACATTAACAAAATACTCCTCTATTTCTACTTTTTAACAGCGAAAAACAAATATTAAATTTTTTATAAAATGCTTTTTTTTAGCCTCTACCAAGGCAATAATATGATGGCTTAAGGAAAAGTCTTTCACTTATTGTTGTGGTAAGATTTTTTTTATTTTATCTTTTTTATTTCAACTATGCATTCCTACTTGGTCAGGGCACATTATTATTATTTTTTGCAAGTTATTTCTTATAATATCACATTGAACTTTCCTTGCTTGCATTTTAGTTAAGATCCTTATATGTACAGCGATAAGCTGATCAATCTGTGGTCTTATTTCTTTTATGCAGTTACTATCATGGCCTGTTTTCGTTATCAGGATAATGCTGTTCCCTGAAGTAAAGAGGAAAATGTATCCTCTTTTCCTCCCCTCTGGAATGGAATACAGCATGCGAATGTTGTAAAGGACTTATCAAAAAGATCACCCAAACCCACAGCCTTTGTTGAGATAATCATTTCAAAACTTCTAATGTTGCTCATCTCCATGATTAATCTATTCAGGTTTTTCTACCCTTTCTGAGAAAATTTTGCAAATTTGTATTTTCTACAAATTTGCCAATTTTAATGAGATTTTAAAGTGTGTTGCCATAATTATGTATCTTTCTTATTATTTTTAAAAATCTGTATACGTTGCTATACCCATTTTCATTAATTCTTTTGTGTATTTGTGAGTCTGCATTTCATTTGTTTGCTCTCTTTATCTGTGCTTGGGTCCTATTTCTAAACCTGCCCTTCCTCTGGGACCCTCTCCCTCACCCCGCCCGAGTCGAGTTCTCATGCTGAATCCACGCGTTTCCTACCCGCTGCGCGGGCACCAGTGCTTCTGTGTAGAATCCATCCCTCCGCACCTCTCACTGCAGAGCGTGGCAGGCACCAGGCAGCATCCACAGTGCGTTTTCTTTCTCCTTTTTTCCTGCAAAAACTTGTTTGATTTGGTCCCATCCCTCGAGTTGCTGTCAGGTAACGGGTTAATGCAGCCAATAAGGCAGTGAGAGAGGATGAAAGAGAGAGACCACTGAAGTGGGGTTTCCCAGTGAGCCCTGAATCAGATCTGTCACCAGCGAGCTCTCTGGCCTTAGCCCCAGACCTTAGTTTCCCAACCTGGAAAATAAGGGAGTTGGATTTCAAGGTTTCCGGAGTCGAATTTTCCTTGAGCATTCTATGATGATCTGTTATCCAGTTACCCACATGAAATATTTCTACTTAAGACTAGATGAATATGTTATTCTCTCTACATAATAGTTCTATTTTTACAGCTATTTTTGACCCAAAGCAGTGAGTAGCATGTGACTTTCTAATATTCCTAAAAATGATTTAGCGAATGGTTCTTTATGCTTTGGGTCCTTCAGTGTCAAAATCAAATCTACCTTGTTTTAGTCTCCTAACAAAGTAACCAATAGAAGCTTGAATTGTTGGAAAAATGAAGTAGTAGCAAGAAATGGAAATCACCGAATTGCCAAGCAAAGCTGTATGATAACAGGTAATAACACTAAAGGTGATAGCACAATGCTGGCCTTATGTATTTATTTAATGTCATAGTAAAATTTCTCCCAAAGAAGATCTTGAATTTCTTACTTCTGGTTTTGAACCGTAGTCCTAGACAGCAGAATTATTAATATTTGAAAGGGAACTCTAGTGGAACATGCTCTTCTCCTAGGAACGGTATCCCTTTCTAAGAATTGCCCCCTACTCAAGCTCCATATATGGTGTTCCTGCTATGAACCCATCCCCACAGCAACAGTTCACTGATTGGCCTAGAAAGGAGCACATGACCAAAGCAAAACCAATGAATTTCTTCCCTGGTTATTTGGACTTGGGACCAAGAGAGTAAGGAGACTTTCCCTGGAAGTGCTGAACTTACTAACCATATAAAGCCCAGGAGCCACCAGAGGCCATGAGTTCTGTCACATGGAAATTGGTTGTGGCAAGAGAGAAGTTAAGAAATTTATGTGCAGAGAGAAGTGGAGCATAGAAGCAGCTGGACAAA
>NW_006299717.1:1217384-1233023 GCF_000327345.1 Myotis davidii
GGGGAGGCACCTGAAACCCAGGCTTCCCTCGCAGCCCCGGCTTCATCCGGAAGGTCATCTGGAAGGAATTACGGTCTATTTAGCATATTACGTGTTTATTATTATAGATGGCAATATAATCTGCTCTTGTAAGTTCATTCTTGCTAATCTACTCTCCATGTAGCATAGCCATCTGCTTACAACTTTCAACAAAAAAAAAACAACAGAATATGGTAGATGAGTCTGTTCCTCTCTGCACAAAGATATCTCTCTCCCAACCTCACTCCAGGAGGTCTGAAGAGGGAGGAAAGAGTTTAGTACTTTTTTCTAACTCAGTTTTACAGGGATATTCCTAATCAGTTATAAAGTTATGAAAGGCAAAATTTGAGGCAAAAGTGTGTGGGGTTTGCTAAATGTCATAGCCTGCTGCTCATACCTAGCTTCAGCTTCTTGGCCAGGGCGTCGATTTGAATGGTGGGGTCGGACCCCATGGACAGGAAACATATCAGAGGTGTCCGTGTGTCACTTTCTTCCCAGGTTTTCTCCAGGTTTAAGATAACTGGCTCTGTGTACTTCTCCTCCAGGGAACTTGCAATGTACTTTCTTGCTTGAAAAACAGTGCGATCTGGGCACCAGGACCTAAAATGGACACGAGTGAGAGGAAGATAACGTAGTCTCTTCATTTCTTATCCTATCTCATTCTAGGCACGTAAAGAACGTATTTAATTAGCAAAGGACAAAGAGCTAAATCTCCATTGTGCGGGTCTGAGCAAGGGCAAGGTCTTCTACCCTGGGTGAGTGCATATTTGATCGTGTGGTTTTGGTGCCAGGCATATTCTGAAATTTTAACTGGCTATTTTAAAAAGCGCATCAAATGATTGTCCCTGGTAACTGGGGCTATCGCTTCAGGTAAGCAATTCATCATCCAAACTAACACACAGGAGCACGTTGATCTCTGGCGGGATCGTCATGAAGCGCCTGCTGCACGACAGGCCGCTCAGCGGGGAAGCAGGAGGGCCGGCCTGCGCACACAGGGAGCTCTGCAGGCGTCAGGGGGCCAGAGCGTGTCCAAGTGTCAGAAGAAGGTTGACCAGCAGGCACTAATTTAATGCCATCTGTGTGGCCTACGTTGAAGTAGGTTCTAAACACAATGACACATTAAATAACGTCATTTGATATTTGATATTTTAAATCACAACTTCTACAGATTATAGTATTCATTAGGCAAAGATTCAGTTTTAGAATAATGGATAAAAGATAGACACATCTATTCCAATAAAACCAAGTAGCTCTTTCAGCCTCTGTAGGTCATGAGGTCACCATTGCTGTGATCACTCGCAGAGAGTGACAACATCCAGGAAATAACTTTTTGTAAGAAATGCAAGCTCAGGTAGGGCTATAACATTGGGAAAGATAAAAACTACTCCAAAATTACCCAACATCTTTTTGTTAATCTTTTGATGGTTTCATCTGCCCCCAATGCCAACCTTGCCCACCAATCTAATCTCTCCCTCTCTCACTTTCTCTATCACACACACACACACACACACACACACACACACACACAGACACACATATACACACATACTCACACTCTAATATAGAAGCCTTCTTTAAGCTACTGGATATTAAGAAAATATGAAAAGTGGGAAGGAAAAGAAAAAAAAAATGCTCTTCCTTAACATCAATTTAAAACTTTTGCTTCTATTTTAATAGTCAAGCCTGCATTACACATTTTAATAGCGTAATATTTATGGGTTTTTTTTCTCAGACGAAATTGAATTTCAGCTTATAAACTAATTGCTTTATAACTTTGTGAGTTATATTTATTAAAGAAGTAAATTCAACAATAAATAATGAATAAAGGGAATAATATAGCATATTTTTCATGTCTTTTGGCTAAAAGCACTATCATCAATACGTTGTCAAAACATACCATTCCCTGCCACCACCATCATTCTATTTGCTTGTCAAGGAACTAAAGAATTGCCATCCCAAGCTGCAGTGTGAAAGCACCTACGTTGCTTATAATAACTACTGGGACACGGGGAAGTAAACTCCCCGAGGTGAGTTCCGTAATTTGACAATACGATGCCTCCAGCTCTGAGCTACCTATTCTCACCTGATGAGTAAGAGTTTGTGGCAGGTATCCAGCGAGTCGTTATATCCATCAGGGATAATTTCTTCCTCTGGAGCATCTTTGTCAAACCAGCTCTTCCATCCCTTCTCATTACGAGATATCTGAGGTAAACAAGCCAATTAGCAAGCCACAGGAGTACGTGGAGTTGAAATAATATACTGGGGAGGACGCCGAATAGCCCAGAGGGTCGTTCTCTCTAGGCACATCATTTTTCAAATATGACCACGCTTCTACATTTTTCTTCAAAATCAATGACTCAAACAATGTGGAGATTACTATTCTCTTTCAGTTTTCCCATTGCTTTTCTCCATTTTCACTACGATTAGGACCATGAATCAATTACACTAAATGGCTGGGCAGGAAAAAATCACAGACCAGGGTTTCTCGACCTACTGACATTTGGGGCCAGTTATTTTTTGTGCAGGGCGCTGTCCTGTGCACTGTGGGGTGTTTGGCAGTATTCCTCACCTCCACCCGCTAAAAACCAGTAACACCGCTCCCCCAGTTTGGGAAAAAACCAGTAACACCGCTCCCCCAGTTTGGGACAATCAAAAATCTCTAGACATTATAAAAGCTCCCTGTGGGAGGTTGCGGGTGGGGGCTGGGAGTATGGAGAGGAATGGGCACAAAGTTGCCCTGAGTTGAGAACCACTGATACAGACCACTCTGATAAGCAAACCTCCAAATGGTGACCTCTAGGTTACATACTGATAGATGGCACAATCAAAACTTCCATGTTCCTAGTGACCCCTGCCCTGAGGCATTAGACGGGAGGAGGGAAGAGGTCTCTCCGGGAGCTGGTCCCGGGCACCTGCTCTTGCAGAGCATGGGGAGAGCTGCGGGGTTTCAGAGGCATCACGGTGTTCGGTGAAGCCCGGCCCCGTGAAAACCAGGGTCAGACGCTGCATGATGGCGAGCCTGGCATCTGCCGGCAGCCTGGTTACTTGGGCTGCGTTGGCAACCGTGTTTAAAGAGCAACAGTCAGGTGAGTGCTCACAGCAAACAGCAAGTCAGCACAGAGCAGAGGCTGCGTGCCACCCCGAGCCTGGTCCTTTCTCCTCTGTTCTCCCCGCTTTCTCCAGAGGCATCGAGAGTAATAGCTGCCCAAAGCCCACAGTTTAATAGCAAAACAATGAACCCAGTTGCTCCAACTTCGTCCCTGGGACACTGAAAGGTGCAGGAGGATTTCTGAAATGTTTCACAGCTGCCGTCTGTCTCCGGGCTCCCCCTAGCTGGCTGCTCTCACAGAACCAGCTTGGCACAGGGCCAGCAGGCCTGGACGCTGCTGCGGCCCACCCTACTGCCCTGGCCCCAGCGCACTGCCACTCACAGCGCCCCCTGTAGACCTCCCCCACACTTGCAGCCAGAGAGAGGGAGACAAGAGGGTGTTTATTCCCAACCTTCCAGCTGCTGATTTTGACTCTTCACAGTAGCGCTCCCAGGAGAGCTGCACCTATAAATGGGCAGTGGGCTGACTTCCAGCCCCTGGCTGCCCACCTCCGTGTCCCACTCCTTTTCCTGGCCCTCTCTCCTAGCAAAGAGTTTGTTAACAGTTTGGCCTGAGAAGCCAAGGCGAGGCCGCTGCTGTTCCAGGCTATTTTTGTTTCAATCGCTGACACCACTCAGCTGGGAGGCTCTCCCCTTCCTTCCCACAGACAGGCCAGCGCGGCCACCTGGTGGCAGGGCCCCGTGAGCTTCTGCACTGTCCTGAGAGCAGCCCTTCCCCTCACACCAGGCCCAGCTCCGGTGTAAAAGGCTGCGGAGAAATAACATTGCTGTCAGGAAAGAGCATGAGGTCCAATGACAGCTTTGCCCTTCATCGGTCACGTGGGGACTACTTAACCTCTTTGAGTCTCGGTTCTCTCATCTCTAAAGCGGGATCAGCAATGCAATGAATACACATCTATCAACAATTGAATCTAAAAAGCAAAATAAACAAGCAAGCAATCTAATGAACAAAATAAACTGATGAATAAAACAGAACCAGAGGCGTGGAAACATGGAACAGCCTGACGACTCTCAGAGAGAAGGGGAGGGGTGGGTGGGAAGAGGCTAACCAAAGAACACATATGCATTACCTGTGGACTCAGACAATAGAGAGGTGAAGACCAGGGGGGCGGGAAGCAGACGGAGCAGGTAATGGGGGCAGGGAGAGGGAGACATCTGTAATACTCTCAACAATAAAGATTTTTTTAAAAATCAGAGGCAGAAGTAAAAATGTAGCAGCATCAATACTCTACAAAAAGGACCCACCCCTGGTTCCGATTCTGACAGTGATTCAAGCAGCTGTGAGTGACCCACACCCAGCACAGAAGGAAAAGGCAGCTGCCTGCACGTCCAAAAGGTTCCTTCTGAGAGCCCCTCTTCCCCCCCCTCCCCCACTCATCCCCCTGTCTA
Organism: Myotis davidii; assembly: GCF_000327345.1. Classification (NCBI taxonomy): domain Eukaryota; kingdom Metazoa; phylum Chordata; class Mammalia; order Chiroptera; family Vespertilionidae; genus Myotis; species Myotis davidii. The sequence continues at coordinate 1,221,901 of NW_006299717.1, forward strand.
TGCTCTCCCTGGCAAGCCACGGAGCCTTAAAGCTACGCCATTGTGTGGACCCTTTGTGTGAGGACTTGTCACCAGGAGGTCTCCAATTAAAATGGCCTGGGTGGCCCTTAGCCGGTTTTCCCAGTGGTTAGAGCGTTGGCCCTCGGACTTCAAGCCTCGGGTTTGATTCCGGTCAAGAGCATGTATGTGCCCCGGTTGCAGGCTCATTCCCTGGCTCAGGTGTGTACGGGAGGCAGCCAGCCAATGTGTCTCTCTCACATCCATGTTTCTCTGTCTCTACCCCTCTCTTCCACTCCCTCTAACAATCAATGGAAAAAATATCCTCGGGTGAGGGTTAATGACAGCAACAAATGGCCTGGGTGTGTCTGGGTGTCGAGATCTGCGCTTTCCCGCCCTTTATTACCTGGTTCATGATTTCTGCGAATTGCGGGAGCTTGCTCAGCTCCACGAGGTTCAGCCAGGTCATGTCGAGGATCCAGCGGAAGGGCTTGGGAGGGCAGGCCTTCAGGTCCAGGGCCGCTCCGCCTGGGGGAGGGGACAGCGGAACCAGGTCAGGTCCGGCTCCATTTTTAGAACTCCCCTTCCCCCCCAAGTCATAAAAATGAGATAACCATATTACAGAAAAATATGGGAAAACTGGAAAATAGTCACATTACAGAAAATGCAGTTATCCTTTTTGGGTACATTTCCTTCATGTCTTACTGTTTTATTTACTGATTTGTTCCGTCTTATAAAATACAGATGGTGGTAATTCCTTGTCGTTTTTCTCTGCAGAGAACCGTTCCCAGGTGGTTGCGGTTGTTTTACTGTGTTTTAACAGTCTGCAATGTACCATTTTGACATCAATGAATAGGCTGATCATCCCATGTGTGATTTTAAAAATCACTTCTAAGTCATCACCCCTCCAGAAGTTTCATATTCAGTACTATTTGTTACCAGGTCAAAAAGATGAGTAGATGGATAGATTGACATAGTACAGCTGTGGGGTTTTAAGGGGGTAACTAATGATCAAATCATTCATTCATTCATTCAACAAGTACTTATTAAGCGTTCCCTGTGTATCTGGCACATTCCAGGCACCGGGAATAAAGCAGAGAAAATGAGCAAGGCCCTGGACTCACAGCATGTGAACAGCATGGGTCGTATTATGAAGCCAATCACAAGTCAACGAGCATCCCCACTGTGACCAGCTCCCACCCAGTCACGTGACTACTGTTACAATTTAAAAATCCCTCTGTTGCATATCTTTAGTGATGTTTTATCATAATAATTCCAGCTCTGTTTTTCATTCAGATTATGCAAAAACGGTGATTCTGCCACTTTCAAATCCCATTATCCTGAAGAGCTCCTGGAATCCCTCCACTTCATAATCAACACTTCGGGGGTGGGGAGGGGCACAGGGCTCTGCTCCCCCTCCAGCACCTTCCTGGGATGGGGCACGAGCAGAAGTACCCCTTTCATGCACGCCCCCTTTGTTCTACCCTCGGGGCAGTGACTCCAGGCCACCATGCCTTTAGACCTGCAACCGTCCTCACCGCCTGCCCTGTGCCACCTGGAGAGGGAGAAAGCCCTGCTCGGCTCTGGTTCTGCCGACACAGAGGTTACCAGGAAAGCAACCCCTGGAGTCGGCTGCGGGCCTAGGGGACTCTGCTTCTCTGACTCAGCGACAAGTAACTCATCCTTTTCTTCTCCGTTGTTTCCAAAACAATGCATTCCTGGACCATAAGCCTCAAAGGCACCAGCAGAGGCGTTTAGGCTGCAGCAGAGTTTCGGGCACGTGCACCTCAACTAACCGGACAGTCTCTCCCCAACACCCACTCTAATACTCGCGAGCGGCAAAGACGGGGACAAAGAACTCAGCCTCTGCCTCCTCTTCTGCCACGAGGCCTAACAACGGAATCTGCCAGACGGGGTGCTGTGGAGATTACATACGTGTTTGTGTGCAGAAAGCTTAGGACAGTCTTGGCCCACAGTAACCGCTAGGCAAGCATTAGCTGTGGTTTTGACATTAACTGTCTGATTTGGAACTCAGGTCCCGTCCAACCCGGAGGGCAAGGGCACACGCCCTAAGGTGTCTTTTGTCCGTGGTTTACAACAAAAGAAAGATGACATCTTTCTACAGGAACTGGGCAGGGAAACAGCATGTCGATTACTCTCTGCTGCAGGATTGCCCTGCTATCTGCTTCATGTTTCACGGTGTCTGACACTGTCCATTGAAACAGAACGTCAAAGGCACCTTCCAGAGACCGAAGGAAAGAAGCAGGAGTGGAGGCAACGGGACGGCCCTTGCGGGGAAATCGAACACTTCTGCTGTGATCAGTAAGTCTTCCTTCTCCCCCTGAAGCACTGGGTTCAAATGATTTAAAAAAAATCAGTGATCTAAGGACCATATGTGTTAACCTTGTAAAAACCATTAAAAACAAAGTCAAAGCATCTTTTTAAAAAATAATTTGGTCAAAATGTAAGCCGGTTCAAAACTAATACAAACTATACAATAAGCCAGCTTTGGGTTGTTTTTTAAAAAAAAACACAAAGCCTCTTTTACTGCTGAGCTGACTATACTTTTGCTAATCAACCTATCGGACACTCCCAAATTCATCTTCCTGAAGCACCGCTCTGTTCGCACGCCTTCCTGCTCAGGAAGCACTCGAGGGCTCCCTGTTGCCCACTAGATGCAGCCCCAACTCCTCGAACTGGCGCTGCTGGCCCTGTGCAATCTGCTTCTCCCTGGCTCTCAGCTAATGAAACGGGCACAGATGTGTTCTCACCACCACCCCGATGTGCAGCCTTCTTTTTTTTCTGTGTCAGATCTAATTCTCCTCACAGATTCCTTCCCCGCTGTGTTGCTGTGTTTCTCAGCCTCGCTGACTTAGTCTCCCAGAATCCCGCCTGTCTCAGGTAAGAGCACGGTTTGGCTGAGTTTGCTGGGTGGAGAGAGGGGAGGAGGGGAGGGGTGATTGTGTCATGACAGGGAGGGGCCTCAAATCTGCACACACCCTCTGGTCTCTGCCAGTCTCAGTCCCAGGCTGGGATCCTGCACTATCCCCTCTGAGCACGTCCTGTGTGAGCTGCAGGCGCAGGGGGCTGTCATCCACAGGGACTGGGCCTGTCTCCGGTCAGAGGTCCCAGGCCTCTGGTGTGCACCAGCCCCTCCACATTCTATGCCCATGTGCCTGCTGCCAAACCTCACGCTTATCCGTCCGGCCACTCCCTCACAATGCCCACAGCCCCCCAGACTCGGGGGACCGGGTCGCTCTCTGAGATCACTGCTAGGCCGGGGCAGAGTCTGCTTGTTCCCGGTTCCAGCTCTGCACACGCCGTACGCACCATGCGGCCTCCAAACGCCCACATACAATTCAGACACCAGCTCCTCCAGGTGTCCCAGGCCTGAGAAAAATACGAACCCCAGGACATATTCTCATTTCCTTTAAGCTACAAGAAAGAAAAAGTCAAAGAAGACATTTCAGTGAGAACGCAGAATGGTTTACAACGTTTCTTATCCGGGAACCTAACCTGGGCCTGAGGAAGAAATGAACTAAAGAACACGGTAGAGTCGCCCGGCCTGGCTCCTGCCTGCCTCTCGTCAGCTGGGCACTGAGGATAAAGCGCATCAGGTCCCTGCCCCTTGCAGCGTGAGCTTGGAAATACTCCGCATTTTCCTCCCGGGTGGTCTCTGCTGACCCATGGCCTTGGTTGTTACCTCTACACCCAATGTGGCCGCTGTCTGCCTTCTTATCTGTCCAGCCTGCCGTCTGCCTGCTGGGTGCCTCACATCCCACGTGCCTGTGCAGTCACCAGGCCTATGGGAATGCCCAGTCCCCTGTCCCAAGCCCATGGGAGCGCTGCAGCCCCTGCTCTCCGTGAAGTTAGGTGTGGCCACATGTCTTGCTTCGGCTAATGAAATATGAGCATTAAGTGACATGTGTCCTTTATGGGATAACTTCTAAGGGCCAGGACATGACTTGCCACATCCGTCCATCTGCCTAGTGCTTATGGAGGCAGCTGGGATTCCTGGGTGACCATACACACATGTTGGAGCAAGAGTGGAGGGGAAGTAAACCTTCGCTGTGTTGAGCCATTGGAATTTGGGGGTTGTTCTTATGCCAACTGAAAAGTAGGTCCCAAACTCACACTCATTGTTCCCCGACTCTGACACGCCTGAACTAGCTCCTCTCTCAACCAGGCGGACGGGAAATCTCTGCACAGACCAGAACCTCGGTCTGACCCCCCTCGTGGCTCTGGTCCAGTGCCTGTCCCTGCTATGACCCTCACCTGTTTCCTTCTTCCTACTCCCATCGCCTTTACCGCAGGCTGCGGGAGATTGTAACAGACCCCTCCATCCTCTGCTCTCTAGCCCATGCATGTCTGCCCGAGTGACCTTCCCGGAGGACAAGAAACGGTTCTGATCGGCCCACAGCACCACCTCCACGATGCCTGGCTTCTCACCAGATCAAGAAAACCCTTCCCCTGGGAACTGAGGCTCCCAGTTCACGCACTCCCCGCCTTTCCTCCTCACGCTTCCATCTCTACCGTCAGGGGCCACTCAAACACCACTTTCTTTTTTGGAGGGTGGGGAGGAGCAGTGATTTATTAAACTATATACAGAGGGCAACACCATAAAGAAAAGATTGAAACATTTCCCCATGCGTCAAATAACCTGACAAATTCCTGACTTACCCTGCAAAGGTGTGTTTTCCAAGGAGCTTTTCTGATCTCACTAAGCGCATGTAAACCCTCCCTCCTTTTAGACCGAACATGTTCTTATCGCTCTCATCACTCTTGGGCGGTTCGGCCTTGTTTTGCAGTTATTTCATCCCCTGTATGAGGCTGTTATTTCTCTTAAAACAATGTCTGCTTCATCTTTGTATCCCAGACACTAGCATGCTGGGTGTGCATAGCACTTGTTTTGCTGAACTGAATGAAAAGACTTTTGTCTTAGTTACACTTTAACGTGGAGATAAGCAATGAATGGGATTAACTTCAGCTATGAGCCCTCACATTCATTCCTGCCTGAGGAACCCCTCTCCTGCAACGGAACCCTCACCACCAGCGGCACTTTCCCACCCCTCGGCATCCGGGCCTCCTCACCGCGGGCAGCAGTGACCAACCTTCACGTAATTACATAACTGAGAATCATAGCGTTAACACAGCCCTGAAGTACGCTACCTTGAGTAACCGGAGCACAGTGAATGGAAATCAGAAAAAAAAGGGGGCATAGATAAAGAGCTTCACTTTCCTGACAACGTAACTGCTCTACTATGTGGTAAAAATTCGTTTACAGCCCACCCGAGAGCGCATCAGAAGTGATATCCTTTACGTCACATCCATATTCCAAACCCTTCACCTTTGATGAGAGCGTGGAACTCTCGGTGCTTCACTGTTCCTCTCTGGAGGTCGATCTTCAAGGTCATGAGGAGCACAAAGAGGAATTTGTGGTTTTCGTACAGGCCTCTGACAGAGTATGTAAAAACTTCGTATGTCAGGTACTCGATAATATTTGTAATTCTCTTTTGAGGGAGTGGAGACTTCTCAGATCTGCAATACATTTTAAAAATCAAAGAAGTAGGAATATAAACGAAAGTGTTTAAGTTGCTGCTCCGGGGGGAAGGTCGCGAGGCCCACCTGGCCATGGACTGGTCAAACAACTTCAAGAACTGGGCCAGGGAGGTCTGGTACATGATGTTGACCATGCTCATCTCTGTGATGAGAAAGTAGAGGATGCTCCCGCGGGTGGCCGCCGGCCGGAACTCCTCCTGAGCCAGGTTGATCTTGATCTCCGTTTCCGCGGCCACGTGTAGCTTTTCACTCACTTCAGCTGCTGTCAGCTTGGTGGTTCGGAGGACACCGATGAGAGACTCGTCATCTACCAAGGAGCCTAAAAACCAAACAGGAAGAGGGTGGGAACTGTAGAACACAGACGGGGAAGCTGGCAAGCCAGGTGCCTCCGTTCAGAAACCTCCCCATTTATTTTCAACCCCATTTCTTCAGAGCTCAGAAGGCTTCTAGTCTAGCTACCACCCGATGCCTGAATTCCTCCAAACATTCCTGCAAGGGTTGTCCCTCTCGCTGCCTAGAAGTCTGCATCCCCAAGGCAGCCCACCCCCAGGGGCCTCCGCTGTCACCTCCATCGTCACCCTGATGGCGCCCTGCAGTGTCATGAGCTCACCCGCCCGCCCAGCTGGGCTCCCAGCGGCACTGCCCCGAACGCTGCACACCAGCTTGCAGGCTAAGGGTGCACTCTCCACTGCTGCCTTAGAGAACAGCCCTTCCACTGGCAGGAGTGTCTCCCCAGGAGAAAGACCCTAACTTTATTTTTACCCCGCATTATTGTTTCTAATAGATAGAACATGCTTGTGACAGTGAGTTTGACTTTAAGACACGGGAGGCACTTTGGACATGCTGAGCGAATGGCCACGATGTCTGCAAACAGCAGTGCTCTGGCCTAGCTGAGCATTCGGGGAGAGGCCTGAGCAGCCGGAGGGCTAGGAGCTGCTCTGATGGGCACTAGGTCCACTGATGGAGTCCAACTTGCGGTTAACCTCACAGGAAAGAGACCTGGAGCCAGCACACTCTTGGCCCGGTCAGGAGAGGAGCCCTCAGCCATCTTTCCAATATTTAGAATCCCCAGAGGAAACAAATGGTGGGAGAACGCACTGCACCAAGAGACAGACAGTGCAATTAAGGCAGAAAATGGGACTTCCGTTCAGGTCACCTGGAAGGTGATGCTAGGGACTGCTGTGAGAGAACGCATAGTGTCCTTTTGGGAGGTTAAGCTTTTTTTTTTTAATCCAAGGATTAAAGTGCCATTGGGAAGTATTCATCATTAAACTTCTAATTAATGGTAGCATTTACATGGCATTAAGCTGCCTACTGTAGTGTTTGTTGATTTTACTTCCTTGGGATAAAATATTTTTACATACTCAGAGAGAACACCTCCCCAAATCAGGGGGTGGTGCGAGGATCTGACTGCCCAGGCAGAACCTGACTTCTAAGTGGGAGGTCAAGGCAAACCAAGCGTAAGCTGGGTCCTCGCGGGTTTGGCTCAGTGGATAGAGCGTCGGCCTATGGGCCTGGGTTGCAGGTTCAATCCCCGGCCCTGCCCTGGTTGGGGCATTGATCTCTCACATCGATGTTTCTCTCTCTGTCTTTTTCCTTCCCTTTCACTCTCTAAAAAAATAAATGGGAAAATATCCTCAGGTAAGGATTAACAACAATAATTTAAAAAAGGGGTCAACAGGGCCTTGGGTGCTGAAGTGCCTCCACCACAGATTACACACCTCAGAGCCCAGGTGGTGATTACATTTCAACGCCAGTTGAAAGCGTGAATCTGAAAAAATAGATGGAGCCCATTCGTTTCCGTTGGGCAAGCAAATTAGCCTATTATGAGTTACCTAGCTCTACTGGGAGCCCTTCCTTTCTCAGGAGAGAGCAATTACATCAAGAAAACGGTTATTCTCAAACGCGCAGACCTTGTTTGCTAATTCAGTAATCAGGTTCCCTGCCGCCCCTCTTAATGTCTCCGTGGGAATTGCCTCGCATTGATAACCATTTCCTAACATCTGTCATCCTGGGGCTGCTGAGAAGAGGATACAAGAAATCCTTCTTCAGAATCCATTATTTGATCATGTCGTGATAACACAATACCTTTTGTAGCACTTAATTTGTAGAGGAGGTTATCTTCAAGTTCTTTCATCTTCCGCTTATTGAAAGTCACGTCCTCCAAGAGTTTAACCCTCTCAGCCTCTAGCTCCTGTTATTAAGAGACACAAAACAACCTCGGAATGTTACCAGTTATTACCGTAAAACCAGTTTACTAGTGTTTAGTACAAACTTTTAAAAGTTTAACCCCAAATGCCTTTTGAATGACAAGAAAGTGCTACCACTAGTCAAACCTATTTTCCCATATTTTTGTTTCTCTAGACAGGTGTTTTTTTTAAATTATGCCCAGTAGCATTTAGTTTCCATAGCACTTACACGGGCGTGCATGTGATTACCTTGCTAAAATAATTTTGTCCAATTATCCCCAGCTGTCTTTCCAGCTCTCAGTTTATTTAAATTAGAGCGTCCAATTCTCTTGGCCCTGTGTCTTCATTGGCTCTGGGAGAAATGTTAACTTTATTTGCAGTCAGAAGTGGTAGAAACAAAGAGGTATTAATTAATACCAAGAAACCACAAGGCAACCCAAGCCAAAAGTGAGCTCTTCGCCTGGGGCCTGCCTATAGGGACTCCAGGTACCTGGTTTGGCATAGCCAGTTGCCAATACAAATCCATTTTCCATTATTTTGCAGCTCCTTCTACAACAGGGGCTAAATTGGATGTTTGGGGGGTATATTTTTCATACATAAATGATGTGTTTTTTTAAAATTACATTTTGAAAAATTTCCAGCTTTCAGAAAAGTTGCAAGACTGGTACAATGAGCTCTCACAAACCCGTTACTTAGGCTCACCAAATAGCATTTTGCTTTATCACTCTTTTCCTCTATATAATATTTATTATCATCATTGCTGAACCATTTGCCAATGTCATGATCCTTTCTACCGAACATCTTCATCAAATCTCCTAAGATCCAAGACACTCTCTTACATAACTGTAGTGCAATTTTCAAACTCGGAAATTTAACGTGGATATAATGCTCTTGCTAAATATAGAGTAACCTTAAATAGTCTCAGTAACATTCTTGATAGCGCACTCTTCTGATTTTATGCCGAATCACAACTTGTACTCCAAACTGTGTTTTTAAACTACTTAGTTGAGGAAGTTTCTTGAAAAACTGCTCTGGAAATTCCTCCCTTTTCAGAAGGTCTTCCTAAACCAACCCGTCAATCAAGAGCCACAGCACAGCACCCATTGGCATACCTCCCACGACGTGCGTCTCAATTAGAGCCGTACATCTAACGGGCAGGGACTTGTCCTACGCGTTCTTGTATTCTTGGCAGCACTTACCTCAAGGCTTTGCAGAGAATGGACTCAACCCAATAAGTATTTGTTAAGTTGAAATGTGCTGAATTTATTCGTCAACTTTATTTTACGTCTGGGGAAACTGAGCACCCAGAAATATTAACTCCAAATAGCATTTCAGTATAATATGCATAGCTAGCTACTGTCAGAGAAAGGCCTAATAGCCTTGTTATTCAACTCCAAGACCAGCGTATCCAGTGTACAATACCATTCACTATCAGGTTTGCAGTATGTGATGAAGTGGCAATGAAGAGCTGAAGAGCCTGGCTTTGTTTGCAGGGGAATAGCTAATGCATTATTTTCATTAGCATAGTCACCCCTGGGTGGCAGTATAGGAACACGTGGACAAAGTGAATACCGTTAGCTTCCCTGTCAGTTAAGATACAGAAACACAAGCATCACGGTACAGTGGATGCTGTGAGCTTTACAGCATGACCTGTAATGTTTACCAAGGAGGTCTGGCAGGGCGGAAAGCCTGTGTGCTCTCACAGGTTAAGACCCTATTCTCCCTGGTCTCCACTTGTGCACCTGTAAAATGGGTTTCAGAGCAGGTTGTTAGGAGGGTGAACATAATGGTCAGGAGGTCTCCTGCAGACTGAGTGTGCATTTTGTTTCTCTAGCAAGCCCGGTGTGAACATCTTAGCACATCATTTGAAGAGGGAGCTCAGGCCTAGGAGAATGAGTATAGGCGCTCTGGGACATGGAGGGGCCCGCCTTACAGAAGCTAGTGTAGCCTACATGGGGGATCTGGACCATTGAGGAATCATCCTGGAGCAGACTGACAGTACCAAGCAGGCCACAAAGGAAGGACTAGTTTTTACCAGTTGACACCACAAGGCCTTAAGAGGTAATGGAGGGGCCCGTGCTCTCTCTGCCTGGCTGTGGAAGTGGAATGGATTCTCTTTCTGGATTGCATAAGCCCTGGGTTGTTTGTTGTTAACTAGGATCAAATGAGCATGGAAGCTGGGACTGTGCCCTTCCCTCCACCAGACTGGCTGCCCTTCCAGGCCTGCGCCAAGTGACCATCTCTATGAATGAGGTAGGATTTCACCTCTCCTTTCACTATCTCTCTTTTTTAATTGTGTGTGGTCAGTGTCATTCCTCCTTCCGTTTTTGAATGTCTTTCCTCTCTGTTTGTGTCCATCTGTTTGGATCTCTTGCCTTTTTTCCTTTCCTTGTCCTGTCTTCTTCTGCCATCTTCTCACCCTCCCATTTTATGCCTCTCTGGCCTTTCTATTGCTAACCTTGCCTTTCCGCCAAACCCTTCATACCAAAATTAATTATATTTGTGCAAATATATTTTATATTTGCAGGCATAGAAAATTATATTTTATGCATAGCATTTAACATTTTCTGACATTTATCCTAACAATTAGTTTAATCTTATTTTAATTGCTCTTAGAATCACCCCATCTAAAGTGGTTCTTTGTTTGATTAGAACCCTCAATTATACTTAAATATGTTCCCTGCTTTAGTGCAAATTTCACTTGATTAAAATAAAAGTATGGCTCCCTATATTATTAGATTATTAGATTGTAGTGGTTGAAACTACTACAGTGGTAATAATACTCATTCAGAGCAATTTCTTTTTCTCCGGAATCATTATTTTATCAAACTTTTCAGTTATATCCAAGACCATCCATCCACAGGACTATAGAGATGAAAGTCAACATGCCCGAAGGTTTAAAGTCAGATGTAAGAAGTGGAAATAGGGGTGTGAATGTGTGAGTGTGAGTGTGAATGTCTGTGTGAGTGTGCGTGTGAATGTGTGTGTGAGTGTGCGTGTGAATGTGTGTGTGAGTGTGAGTATGTGTGTGTGTGTGTGTGTGTGTGTCAATTTGGGGGAAAGGAGAGGTGTGTGTGTGTGTGTCTGAAGTTGGAGGAGAGGTAAGTTAGTCACATGATTTCCTGACAGAATTTGAGACTACAAAACAAATATTTATGTTAACAAAGGTAAACAGGATTTATTTAATTTTTTTGTCCATAGACTTAACAATTTCCCAATAAAGTTTAAACATTTATTATAGTTTAAGTCAAAGTTCTTTACCTTGAGAAATTATTACCTGTTTCTCTGTTAGAATTACTCTCCTTAGTAACTGATTCTCAAGTCCTTTCATCGTAACGGTGAAGTCAATGACTGATGTTTTAGCATTGATCTCGGGGA
>NW_006299717.1:1234312-1238839 GCF_000327345.1 Myotis davidii
TAAGAAAATATGGTAAAAAAATATGGTTTATAGGAAGACGAGTTACAAACTGTTTTCATAACCAGCATCAAAAATACTATATAGAACCAAATAAAAAAAATTAGTCTGAAAAAGAAACGTTTTTAACAAAAAAATTATTGGGGAAGGGGTTAACAACAAAAAAAAAGTCACGTGGAATTTATAACATTTCTAAATGAATTAGATTTTAATCTTAATCCACATGCTAGGGGGGCTAGCACATTCTCAGGCAGCAGGCCTTGACGCTGCGGTTAAGAATTGGGGGTCTTTTAAAGGACTTTCAGGAATGGCGAGTCTGTAACCTCCTTTGGCATATTAAACATGGCATATAAAAGAACTCACATTATGAAGGAGTTTTTTCTACATAAATCTCTTTGTTTAGTGAGGAAAATTTTCAAATTTCAAATTTTATTCACTGATATTCATAAAATTAAGTTGTCCAAATAAAACAAAATTCAACCAGAAAGGCTGTCATTCATCAAAAAATAAAAATCCGAAGAAGCCTAAAGACAGAGAATGACCAATGGAAAAAAAAAACCAGACTGAAAATAATTATAATAAAAAATCAGGAACACTATTCCATAGCTTCCAGCAAAGTCCATGAATTTAGACTGAACGTTAAGAGAGAAATGAACAAATCAGTGTTCATAGACTTTATTAAAATGCCATTTTCTCCAATGAAATACAGGTTTTATTGTATAGATGTATATATGGCTTATAAACCAATTTTCTTGGAGTTGCTAAAATACATATAATAATACCTTATTATTATGACTACACAATGTCTTTCCTTAATATATTATTTAGTTTCAGTGAAATGACTACTCTTAGCAAGAAATTGCCCTCCCCCTATATTTTTTATTAAAATATATATGTGTATCTATATATTTTAATATTGTACTACAGTATGTATATATTTTTACTATATATATTAATATTTTTATTGATTTCAGAGACGCTCCACACTGAGAATTGAGCCCACAACCTGGGCCCATGTCCCGACCAGGAATCCAACCATGACCTCCTGGTTCATAGATCAATACTCAACCACTGAACCACACCAGCCAGGCTATTACTATGTATTTTTAAAGGAAACACTGAACATGAGTTTGGAAATTATTTTTTCTAGGATACCAAATACTTGAAAGAAATTGCCTTTACTGCTATGCTCAAAAAGATAAGTAGATGTCACCATTATTCTTTTCTTTCTTTCTTTCTTTTTTTTTTTTACAAAGCTCACCTTGAAATGCGTGCCTGATTTAATGAAATTCTTTTCTAACACATTGTCCAGGGCCGGGTCCAGCTCTTCACGAATGTCCTCGATGAGCAGCGGTCGGCCCAAGGAAAGGCTGTCCTCCAAGTGTGTGCGGAAATACTTATGGTTCAGAGATGTCACCTAAAAACAAAGAGCTCATCACTCTACAAATGGCACAAAGAATGTGCCTCCTCCTCAGTGGAAACCAAGAATTGACTACAAATTTTGAGGGCTATTTGGGAAGCCTTGTTTAGAAAAATAAAAGCAGCAATTTTCAAAGCTCGGTGAGTCGTGGCCTGTGCAAGTCCTGGGTGTGTAACGGGCTCTCTGTGATGGAAAGAGGAGGAGAAGGGGTGCTCCTCAGACCCAGAGAATTCTTGACAAAGATAGTGTTGGATGTGAACTTTGAGATATTTAAGATTTTTACCTGCGACATCAGGGAAGTGGGCAGTGGGGTGGAGACAGACATCCTTATTAGGAGAAATAGCATAAGCAAAAATATGGATCCAGGAGGCTTAGAACACTGTCTAGGAAACAATGAACAGTCCGTCTGGGAAGCTGAATTGAAAGATCAATGGTGATGCAGAAACCGGTTTGGCTCAGTGGATAGAGCGTCGGCCTGCGGACTGAAAGGTCCCAGGTTCGATTCCGGTCAAGGGCATGTACCTGGGTTGCGGGCACATCCCCAGTAGGAGATGTGCAGGAGGCAGCTGATCGATGTTTCTCCCTCATCGATGTTTCTGACTCTCTATCGATTTCCCTACCTCTCTGTAAAAAAATCAATAAAATATATTTAAAAAAAAAAAAGAAAGAAAGATCAATGGTGATGAGATTCCCCCAGGGAGTCAGGAGGGCTGGAATCCTGCCCTTCATTTTCAGGAATGAAAATGAACACCTTATTAGACACCAACCCCAACACTGGACCCTCGGATGCTATGTAGTACCGAGTGCCTGAGCGAGTAATGCAGGTGGCCTAAATCACAAGTTCTTTGGCTGCTTTCCTGTAAGCCCAGACTCGAGGGCCAGGATAGAAGCCATATCTCACATCCACAATAGAGCCAGGGCAACGGACAGAGAGGGGAGAGTGCAATCAAGGGAGAGCACAAAAGAGAGAAAATTGCAAAGCCTTTGCCCCAATCCCTCTGACAAAAACTCAAGGGTGTAAATTAGCAAACAATTACAGAGATGACAACTTTATGACTGGCAGAGTCAATGGAAATTTGGGGGATATTTCATGATTTCAAGATTACTTTCCCCTGCACCAAATGGCACACACCTGCAGGTCATTTTCTTTTTCCTTTGATTTAATCCAAGTTTTGCCTTGAGTTTGTGGATCTATGAGGAGTGGGTATCTGGTGGCCTTCGTCACAATAATGCCATTCTGAATCGAGAGGTCATCTCCTGGTAGGCCCTGCAGTCCCCACTCGCTAATCTGAGTGACAGGAAGTGGACATGGCCATGCGAAGGAGAACGAGAAAGCTTTCATTAGTAGTTAAAAGCACCACAATATAAAAGAATTTAACATTTGGACATTTATTTTTCCATTGAGAACGTGCAACAGGTACCCAGAAAAAAAAACCAAAAACCCAAATTTGTAAATGTGAACCAAGTAATATTAAATTTTTTAAAAAACAGTAATAAATAAATCCTTTCTCTCGTGATGCAAGACTAGGTTTAGTTCTGTATGTTATGTTTTCATGCTTGAGTTAATATTGTTAAATTGATTACATGAAGCTTGGTTGCTGAGCATTCAGAGAACACAGGGGCTTAAAATATGGTGAGGTTGGCTTTGTGGATGGGGCCCAGGCTGCCTAAAGGAGGCAGAGATGATGGTTACAGGTGGTAAGATGTCAGAGAAGCCATAGCCGGTTTGGCTCAGTCGGCCTATGGACCAAAGGGTCCCAGGTTTGATTCCAGTCAAAAGCATGTACCTCAGTTGTAGGCTCCTCCCCAGCCTGGGCCCGGGTCGGGTGCGTGCAAGAAGCAACCAATCAATGTGTTTCTCTCACATTGATATTTCTCTCTGTCTTTCCCTCTCTCTTCCATGCCCCCTAAAAAAATCAATGGAAAAATATCCTCGGGTAAGGATTAAAAAAAAGAAGAGGAAGAAGAAAAAGAAAGGTGTCAGAGGAGATAAGCCCTGGATAAGCCCCTGAAATTTCCGCTTCCTGCCCTTGGTTCTGCTTTCGTGGGGTCCGGGGTTGCGTAGCTGGAGGGAGAGAAGTCAGGAGAGACAAGATATTATATTGGCAAGAGCTCATCAATGACATTTAAAAAAATATATTTCGTGTCCAAAATCAGAGAGAATTGCCAGCCTGCCTCCACGTGTCCATAAAATCACCCGAGATCCCACAAACCAACCAGCCTCCGCCTTCAAAGGCCATAACTAATAAAGAATAGCCTGGCCCACAGAGTCTCACCAGTGACCCACTATATTCAGTACCTGATCGAGTCCCTGTCAGGACGTCCACATTGTTTGAATTGGAAAGACTAACTGTTAAGTAGAGAGAACATGCAATCAATAGCATGGCGTCTCTAGGGCAACTGGGGAGCATATTTACAAATCAGAAAAGCAGCTCAAGAATACAAATGGCCTGGCAAGCGTGTACTGCCACCGGAGCCCTGCAGGGGGCACTGGCAACGGGCAGAGGCGCCAATTCCCCACGGGGGAGGGTGGGGAGGTAGGTCACGCTGTTCCTCGGTGACACGGAGTGTGCTGCTAATAAGGGATCGCTAATGACCAAGAGAAGGTTAATACCAGTGCTTGGGGCCTAGCTGATTGTCTGCATTGCCTGGGATGTTTGCGAGAGCACGTGGTTTAGTAGGATGGTGTAAACACTAAAGGGCTGTCAGGAGAGCTCACTATCCGCCTGTCTGTAACTCACAAATGGCCTTTTAGTTCACAGCAGTGCAACTGGGACTCACTGGAAAGGAGGATTTCTTAAAATGCGGAGTAACTTTTACACAACAGAGAAAATCCAGTTTTGGAGCTCGTAAGCATTTTCAAACGATCTTTTCAATTAAATGAAAAGAAAAAAACAAAACAAAGTAGGTGTACCTTGATTTCTTAGTAAGAAATAAAATGAGACTGAAATTCAAATAATGTGATGAGGACAGAAACACTCACTGTGGGAGGATCCACCAGCATTGAAATGAGATTCAGGTTTTCACTGAAAGGAATCTTCCGCGCCCTCAGCTCCAGCTCCCACAGCTCTTTAAGCAGATAGTTCCTAAATATCTGATTGAAAGGCCCG
>NW_006299717.1:1257660-1260770 GCF_000327345.1 Myotis davidii
AACCAATCAACTTGTTTCTCTCACAGTGATATTTCGCTCTGTCTTTCCCTCTCTCTTCCATGCCCCCTAAAAAAATCAATGGAAAAATATCCTCGGGTAAGGATTAAAAAAAAGAAGAGGAAGAAGAAAAAGAAAGGTGTCAGAGGAGATAAGCCCTGGATAAGCCCCTGAAACTTCCCCTTCCTGCTCTTGGTTCTGCTTTCGTGGGGTCCGGGGGTTGCGTAGCTGGAGGGAGAGAAGTCAGGAGATACAAGATATTATATTGGCAGGAGCTCATCAATGACATTTAAAAAAAATATTTCTTTTCCAAAATCAGAGGGAATTGCCAGCCTGCCTCCACGTGTCCATAAAATCACCCGAGATCCCACAAACCAACCAGCCTCCGCCTTCAAAGGCCATAACTAATAAAGAATAGCCTGGCCCACAGAGTCTCACCAGTGACCCACTATATTCAGTACCTGATCGAGTCCCTGTCAGGACGTCCACATTGTTTGAATTGGAAAGACTAACTTTTAAGTAGAGAGAACATGCAATCAATAGCATGGCGTCTCTAGGGCAACTGGGGAGCATATTTACAAATCAGAAAAGCAGCTCAAGAATACAAATGGCCTGGCAAGCGTGTACTGCCACCGGAGCCCTGCAGGGGGCACTGGCAACGGGCAGAGGCGCCAATTCCCCACGGGGGAGGGTGGGGAGGTAGGTCACGCTGTTCCTCGGTGACACGGAGTGTGCTGCTAATAAGGGATCGCTAATGACCAAGAGAAGGTTAATACCAGTGCTTGGGGCCTAGCTGATGTCTGCATTGGCCTGGGATGTTTGCGAGAGCACGTGGTTTAGTAGGATGGTGTAAACACTGAAGGGCTGTCAGGAGAGCTCACTATCCGCCTGTCTGTAACTCACAAATGGCCTTTTAGTTCACAGCAGTGCAACTGGGACTCACTGGAAAGGAGGATTTCTTAAAATGCAGAGTAACTTTTACACAACAGAGAAAATCCAATTTTGGAGCTCGTAAGCATTTTCAAACTATCTTTTCAGTTAAATGAAAAGAAAAAAACAAAACAAAGTAGGCGTACCTTGATTTCTTAGTAAGAAATAAAATGAGAAAAAAAAAAAGTGGCTTCCCTCTCTGTTTCACCGAGAGCGGGAGCGAGAGCGCGGAACTTAAGCTGCAAGCAGTTTCTTAGAGGGATTCGGGGATGGGTACATGGAAACGCCGCTGGAGAAAGCTCTTCACGGGAGATGGGTTTTACATTCTCTAGCGTCACAAAGAGGTGGTGTTTGGGGTGGTGCCCGAGATGGAGAGCGAGTATAACAAAGACCGAGATGCATACCTGTTAATCTGAGCTTTGAACTCTTTGCTTTGCTGAGTCCATCGGATCTTCTCTCCACTCAGCCCGTCGATGAGGGTGGAGGCTGCCTGCATCTTTTTCCGGCACATGTCGGCATCGTTGAGCAAGTCCTGTGTTCATACAGGAAGAAGGTCTCAAGAACTTCTTAAATCCCTGAATTAAATACCCATTATATTCGCATATAAAATACCTGGAGGAATTTCTTAATGTGTAAAATTGATATAATCTAAAAATACAGTGTAAGGGAAACCTTACCTGTTACATTCTGGTAATTTATTCAGTATATCGTTATTTTACATTACAAAATTTCAAGAAAAGCAATTTTGTAAGCTAGAATACAAATCACATCACTTAAATAGTATTTCTATGGGGGGGGCAATGAGGGGATAAGGACACATATGTATCAATAAAGAAAAATTTTTTAAATAAAATAAAATAGTATTTCTATTAAATATTTTCAAAATAGAACCAACACAATAAAATATAGTGCTTTTAAAAGACTTGGATTTAATAATAATTCTGAGTTCTTTGCAGTTAACCAAGATTTTCCCCCAGAAAATTTCTACACAACAGTCATATGCTGCAGGCAGCTTGCATCCGCTCACAAGAGCCAATTGTGAAAGTTGTAGGGAATGTGTGGTGTTAAATAGCCGTTATTAAAAATTAAATTATGTAAACTTATAATTAAACAAATCATATTAAAAGAAAAGGTAACAGATAACCAAAACCCACCACCTCTTAATTACTTACTCCGTTCTCAGTGTTACCTAGTTGGGGTTGCTAGGCCCGCTGTGTCGGCATGGTGGAAATCGTATGTTATGGTGCTGCTGCTGCCACACGTTTTTCCAAATCTGGGTTCAGTGTCCTCACAATGACAGCGTAAAAGTGGCCGTGATGGGTAGACCCCAGAAGTCAGCAAACCCTCCACACAGGCCCTTGTTCTTCCCCTGGCCCCTGCCCCACAACCAGGCCACCACTTCACATCTGACCTCAGGGGTCGCATCAGGATCCCCATTTGATGGATAACTGAGGACAATTACCCTCAACTTCACAATTAATAAGTGCATGAGCGGCACCTGAAGCCCAGTTTCCCAACCGCAAAGTCGATGCCTTTGGGGCAGGACGTCACAGTTCCCCTTATGGAAAGTGATGATTACAAAGACCTTGACATGTCAAAGATCCAAAATAAATAGACATCGCTAGCAGGGAGGGGCATTCAGGCAAATCTTTTCGGTCACACACATGGACCTAATTTCTAAATGCAACCTACTGTATACTTGCGTAACATTTCCATACGTTTCCTTCCCTTTGGGTACTCAATCTCACCATTTTCTCATTCATTGCCGCGTCGAATTTTGCTTGCACTTTATCCAGCTCGGCTTGTTTCTCATCAAGCAGTGCCTGCGCCTTCCCCAGCTCAGCATTGGCGACTGCCAAGCGGCCCTCCTGCTTGGCCAGGTTAGCCTTGGGAGGAAGAGGGGGTGATCAGACACCTAACTTCCATCGGTAGGTAAACCACACCCCCCGTGATGTTGCCCTAGATGTCTGGAGGTCACCCGTGTCAGTGCTTTCAGCTGGGGAAGCAGAGGGTCTTGAAGACACTTCGTTAAAGTTCTTTTTCTTTTAGTTATTCATGTTCACATGGACACTGCGGCAATGTGTAGGAAGGAGAACAAAAATTACCCGTGATTTTACCCAGTGACAGTCTGAGTATCGTATGAAGAGGGTGATCCCTGGCATTTTGATTGCCCCTCCCGCCCC
>NW_006299717.1:1260958-1262470 GCF_000327345.1 Myotis davidii
TCCCCTGTCCTTAAAGCCTTTTCATGAACATCGGTTATATGGCTGCATAATATGCAGTTTGGATGCATCCTTTTCTGTACTCTCAGACACCCTCCCCCCCCCCTTTTAATTGTTATAAGCAATGCTGGGATGAGTACTGTTGGGAATGTAAACATTGTGGATGGTTTCCTTGGTAGAGATTCTTTGAAGTGAAATTACTGCCACAGTAGTTTTCCATCTTTTTCTAAGTCTTACAACATGGTAATTATATTTCCTTGTACATATAAAGTAATTAATCAGCAAAGTGAGATAGCCCAAGAGCCTTCTGGCATAAAAGTTTTTTGAAAATTTTCTCAATTTCTTTCTCAGTATTTCATTTATTTGAATTTAACCCTTTTCCCCAGGAAATTTTCACTTCATTTAGATTTTCTAATGTATTTACATAAAACTGTGTACAATTTGCTTTTTAATTACTTAAATTGACACATCTGTGATTATATGGATTTCTCTTTCTATTCTCATTGGTTCTATATTTTCTTCTTGATTAAATTTTCTAAGAATATATTTTGTTTTTGCAAAGCACCATTTAGTTCTAGATTTACTCATTAATTCTACTTTACTCTCTTCTAATTTTTAATGTTATTTTTATTAGCTCTATTCCACTTTCCTCAAACTTTGTGCATATGTGTGCTTATAAGTGAGTATGTACTGGATTTAGTATCTTTGATTCACTTAAGGGAAAAGAACGTATCATTTTACCAACGCAAAAAAGTTTTGGTAGCTAGCTGTTTGTCATCATTTTCTAAGTAAAAGTGACTGACTCTTTAAAATGTAAACTTTCTAATTTTATTGCTTATTATCAGAGGACAAGGCCTCAGTGATTTTTGCTTCTGGGAATTAAAGCAAGGTCTTCTTTTAGCATTGAACATGATCTATTTTTGTAAATGATTCTTGGACAATAGCAATCATATTCTTTGTATTTTAAAAAGTTCAAATAGCAATTCAAACTTTAAAATAATATGGTTTAAAACCTCTCTATAATTAATTTATGCCTACTTAGGATTGGATAAATAATTTGTAGGGCCTTGTGCAAAATGGAAACGTGGGTCCTTGTTCCAATATTATTAAGAACATCAACAGGGTGACAGCAGAGCATTTAGCCAAGCGCGGGCCCTTAACACAATGTGCACAGGTCACACCCAGAGAGCCAGTGCTAGGCCCACCCCATCTGTGCTGGAGTGATGTTGTGCGCCACAATCTCAAATTACAATATTATTTTTATTAATCTCCACCTAAAGTAGTAGTAATGGATTTTGCTTTATGTACCTTAATATTATTATATTTAACTAGAGGCCCAGTGCACAAAAATTAATACAGGTGGGGTCCAATCGGCCTGGCCCCAATCGGGGCAAATCGGGGCTAGGCCTGTCAGGAGAAGGAGAAGGTGGGAGGTTGGCTGGCTGCCCGCCCCATAGGGGCTGATCAGGGCCAGGCCGGCTGTGGGGAGGGGCCGGGGGCGATTGGCTGGCGGGC
>NW_006299717.1:1262952-1263881 GCF_000327345.1 Myotis davidii
CTTTATTTTTCATTTATTTTCTATTTGTCATGAAGCATGGAGTTCAAAGAGGCAATCCCTTCTACAAGGCTTACTATGAAAACCAGCAACCTGCCCACCTCCTCACCAGTTCCTATTCCACAGAGCAACCACTTTCAACTCTTTCACCTGCACGGGGCTGGGGTGGGCAGCGGGGCTGTGTTTGTCTGGGTGAATTATTTTATGTCTCCTTTGCACTCCTGAGAAAGTCCTTCTGTTCCCTCAGATATGAAGGACAGTCTGGCCCAGCATAGATGTGTGTGTGTGGGGGCGCGGGGAGGGGTATTTACCCTCAATACTTAAATTACATCCTTGAGAAGGTTTTCTTGTTCCCTCAGACACGGAGGGCAGCTTGGCCAGATACTGAGTCCTCGGAGCAGGGCAATGTCCTCCTCACTACTCCACGTGCGTTTTTCATTCTGTTCTAGTGTTAGGCTGGTGGGATGTCTGCGGCACCCTGAATTCTCCTCTTTTGTAATCATTCTTTTAATTTTGTTTTATTGTGTCTTAGATGCATAAGAGTTTCCCTTTCTGTCTTTGAAATGTAAAACATTTCTAGGTGGTGATACAAATTTTTATAAATTTTGTTTGGAATATAGCAACCAAATTCAGTCTCCAAACCTTATCCCCAAACTTCAAAGAAATGGCGAGTGCTCTTCTACTAGATGACAGCTTGGTTATTATTCCCAGTAAACTCCTTCCCTGTCCAAGTTAACAAGCTGGTTCCAGTGTCTTGCCTGAGATGCCCAAAACATGTAACAGACGTAAAAACGGCATGAGACGGTGAGCGGGCAAACTGTTTTTCATTCTGTTCTAGTATTAGGCTGGTGGGAACTCTGCGGCACCCTGAATTCTCTTCTTTTGTAATCATTCTTTTAAATTTTGTTTTATTGTGTCTTAGATGCATAAGA
>NW_006299717.1:1264466-1264871 GCF_000327345.1 Myotis davidii
CAACCTTGCCCCAGACAGAACTGTCAGTGCTGGCGCCAGGCCAGGCCTTGGGAGATGGTCGCATGGCCCCTTTTCCCAGCACACAGGTCTTCTTTCTCAGAAGGCCCGGAAGTCTCCTTCCAAATTTGGGAGACAAAGGACTGGAAAAAGTATAAATAGAGAGAGTTTCCTCCATGTTGCGGGGGGCGGGGGGGGCTCAGAATTTGAAAGACACATTTTTCTCTGGGCCTGCGCAGAATTTATAATTAAAATGTCACTCCCTTTCTCTAAGCATGGCTTGGTTTTTCTCCAGTCACCTGTGACACCCCCAGCTTCCTGTCCAGGGAGTGCATTTAAATCGACTGACATCGGGACTGCCAATACTGGCCACTTGTTCCAGGCAGATTGTGCAGAATGCCAGCGTTC
>NW_006299717.1:1264916-1274050 GCF_000327345.1 Myotis davidii
ACATTCTGGGAGATGGAGAGTAAGAGACACTGCTCTATACACAGCGGTCGACTTTCACCAGCCAGCCTGTGTGGCCTATATCGAGGGCCCGGGCTGAGGACACCCGAGCGCCGCACGGGGCCCATAAAATAGATTTCACTTACTTTCAGCGACTCTCCCCATGACGGCTTGCAGCAAGGTTTTTCTGGATCCATAGTAACAGGATCAATTTTCTTTTGAAAGAGTAACAGAACGCAGTCCATGATTCTCATAATAAGATGCGGGGGCTTTGCAAGTTTCCTGACCGTGGCAATATCGTTCGGTTTGATAGTCTGTATTGGGGGTGAGGAATCAATATTTTTGTTGTTGTTGAGCAGTGTTCATAGTCATGTGGCAATCTAATACTTTTAAATAACAAAAGCAGAGAACTTTAAAATGCATTTTCTCCCCAAACCCTGACATTATCGCCTTAACCATTTGCATTCCAAGATTTTTTCCTAGTAGTTCTTTCACTGTGATTCTAGGATTTATGTTTATTTTAGTGTTGTTTTTTCCCCTCTATTGCCCTCAACTAGTTCCTTGGAATATCACTACCATTCATTGTCCACCCAGCAAAAAAAAGCCTCAGTGATGGGAAACATGTAGATAACTTGCATCTTCAAAGCACAGAGACTGTCTTATGTGGGGATAACAAAGAGGAGCAAGGCCGGAGTAGCAGAAGTCTCACCTCCAGCCTGCACTTTGAGGGCTGCCCTACCCATGGAAGGGGGAGGAATTCAAAGGAGACAAGTGAAGTTATTATAACATCTGCCTCCTAAAAATGTTTTTTGACAATTTCTGTATGTGAGCTGGGTTTCGAATAAGTCATTACCAGACATTCAAAGCAAGAAGGACCGGGACATCCCATAAACCAAGAAAATCTCCTAAGACCCATTTGATTCAGTGATCTCTCTCTCTCTCTCTCTCTCTCTCCCCCTCCCTCCCTCCCTCTCGTCATCATGGAATCCATAAAGGGAGTGGGGATGAAGAATGTGCCCTGGTCACTGTCACAATTTTATTAAACGATGATCATAAATTTATTCATTCATATAACAACTACAGCCATTCTCCCATATAAAACAAACAAACAAAAATAGCTCTGTCCTCATATTTTTTCAAGACAGAGAGAGAGACCACAGTTCCCCTAAACTAGGCTTATATGTCATAACAGAAGCTCAGGGTGATGGGCAAATGAAGGAGAGCAGGGAGATCAACATTTCCTGGGCATGGTGAGGTCTGAGCCTGGTCTTGAAGGTTAGGTGAAGCATTCCTGGCAGAGGGAGAGACTCATTTAAACACCATGATTTTCCAAAGGCCTAGAGCTTTTCCTGTGTGTCTGGTCCTGTTGTGTGGGCACAGACAACGACAGTTCAAGGAGCAGAGAGAAGCCAGCTTAGCAGCAGCAGCAGCAACACGAATATTCATCGAGTATTTTCCACGTGCCCAGCAAACAGCACTCATGACCTTTAATGTTTACACTGAGCCTCCAAGGATCACTGAGGAATTATATCCCCACAGAGACTCACGGAAGGTAAGTCAATTTACTTAAGATGTGGTGGCCCCGAGAGGCAGATGCCGGTGTGCCTGCCTCCAAAGCTGTGCCCTCAGAGCCCTGGATGCCTGGCTGGGGACTTATCCTGAGAGCAATGGGAACCCCATGGGGATTTCAAAGGGGCTCGTGACAATCTGAACAGGGTTCTAAGTGATCTGAATCCCTTGTGCACGGCTTAGGCATTAATCGCCAGTACGGTTCCCGGTTCTCACGGAAAGCCAATTTACAGGAAGCAAAGAGTAAGTTATAGGATGTAAAGACTTAAAAAAATTGGAACTTGGAAAACTTGATCCGTGAAAAGATTTGTTTCCAGACTGTTTCGTGATTACAAAACTTCTAGTTATTTCATGCCGGGGAACGCAGTGCTGCAAGGACCTGTGTCGGGGGGACAGCAACGCGCTACTCACATTCAGGGCTGCTTCCGCCTCCTCCAGAGCAGGCCGAGCGGCCTCGAGTTTGCTCTCAGCTTTTACTTTTTCGCTGTCAATTTCATCCACGATTTTTTGGGCTTTGTCTTTCACCTCCTGCACCTCGTTTTTCACCTTGGCTGAAGCCTGAGCACTTACTGTGACTTCTGCTAATACCTGTTAAATTGAGGAAACACATGAGAACAAACAGAAACCTCAGAGCAGCACTTACAGATTTAAGTACTGAGAGAACATTCATTCACTAAAATGTAAAACATGAATAAGAGCAAGTTTATTCCCCATCTAAGATATATATGCTTATTTTAGTCCTCACCCAAAGATGCTTTTATTGGTTTTTAGAGAGAGAGAAAGGGAGAGAGAAACATTGATGTGAGAGAGAAATATGGATCCATTGTCTTTCTTATGCACTCTGACCAGGGATCGAACCCACAACCTAGGTATGTGCCCTGACTGGGAATTAAACCTGCAACCCTTTTGGTGCATGGAACAACACTCCAACCAACTGAGCCACCGGACCAGGGCTGAGTCACCTATATTTTAAGGTGTATTAAAGTACACCTTAAGCAGTCCTTGCAGTCTGTTATTTCCTAAGCTTTCTTCAGGCTTAGAATATATAAATAAACTAGAGGCCCCGTGCACAGATTTGTGCAGGGGGGTGGGAGGGAAGGGGTCCCTCAGCCTGGACTGCGGGGATTGGGCCTAAACCGGCAGTCAGACATCCCTGAGGGTTGTAGCAGTGAGTGAAGTGGCAGGAAGCCAGGGAGGAGCCCGAACCGGGCCGGGCACAGCCCAGCTCTGTGCTCGGTGCTCTCGCCACGCTCTCACTGCTCCTTAGCACTGCTGCAGAGGTGGGAGAGGCTCCTGCCACCGCTGCTGTGCTCACCAGCTGTGAGCCCAGCTTCTAGCTGAGTGGCGTTCCCACTGTGGGAGCACACTGACCATCGGGGGCAGCTCCTGCATTGAGCATCTGTCCCCTGGTGGTCAGTGCATGTCATAGCGAACGGTTGTTGTTGTTCAGGTTGTTCCAGTCATTCTATCATAACAGTCATTTAGGCTTATAGATAGATAGATAGATAGATAGATAGATAGACATTTAACCTTTCAGAAAAAATGGTATTTCTACTGTATGTAATTTCTAAAAATTAAAACAATATAAGTAAGTGTAATGGAGTAAGATCAGAAACCATATTAAGCTTCATGTAAATAACAATAAAAATAGCTCATATTTTGCTAAGTGCCTACCATATGCCAGAACTTTGCTAAGTGCCTCTCTTGACTCTCTCCTTTCAGCAACTGGATAAAGGTCAAGATTTAAGTATTTTTTAACTTCACCAGCTCCCTATCTTATTTTTCCCCTGCTTGACACGAGCTTCAGATGAGACTTGGGGCATCCTAGAAACCTAGAGTGTGCAGGACCTTACCACATATAACTACAGCCAAGCAGAAATGTCATAAACAGATGAGGGAGAACAAGAGAGACAGAGCCAGAGAAGAAAGAACAGCCTTACACCTGGTGGGCTAGACTAGCTTAGGTATGCCTTGGTATGAGTTAAACAAAATACCTAATGGTCGTTGGGAACATTATCTTACCAGAAATAGTCTAAGTCTATACCCTGTAAGCTTCTGAATGCTTTTTCTCTAGTTTGGAAAAACGTTCCTCACCGCTCGGGATAAAACAAATGCAAACTCACTTCATCTGCTTTCACAGACGCCACTTCCAATTCCTTCTCCTTCACCGCGAGGTCCTGCGAGAGCTTCGCAACCGATTCGCTTGCCTCCATGAGCTTGTCAAGACCTTTACAAATGCACAAATGTACACGCTTGCTAAGTCTATCCATCCCCCTCCATCAAATATTTATTCAACATTTGCTACTCAGAAGGCACCATATAAGTACTATAACAAACACAAGGTAATTAATTATGGACAAATGCTTTAAAAATGCACCTATCTTGGGAGCTACAACCCTGACCATATTTCTGAGGGCTTCAGCAGGGAGTGAAGAAAATCGCTCTGGTGGGAGAATATCATCTGGCCAAACTGAGGGGAAGTCACAGGGCCGCACCGAGAACGTCAGTGATTGGACTTGCCTGAGAAACGTGCTTGACAAACCTACACTCCCCTGGGCTTTGCAAGTAATTCGCGGCTGTCATTTGTTGCCTTTGAATCCTATTGCCTCTGAGATGGCAAATGAGACGCATAATCTAGTAACATTCTTGTTGTCCTCTTCACTATGAAAACAAAAATAACCGCTAAAACCCGTGCACCTGGCTCTGTGGCTTCCAACACACTGGAGAGGACAGCAACCAGCCAGCTTCCTCACCTCCCAACTGGGCTCTACGCAGAGGTGTTTAGTGAGTGTTTAGCATCTGGTCTCTTGACAGGGGAGGGGGAGAACTCATTTGTATGTTTCCGGCGTCCATGGTGTAAATACTCCCACGGGCTGATGTCAAGCTACCGAGAGGTCCTCAGTGGCACACTGAGATATTTCTACCAGGCAGGTAGAATGGACATAACCTCAAGAACAATAATAATAGCAAAACAGAGGAAAAATAACTCAGAAGTGGTATGTTTTGAGTAGCTTTTGCCTTCACTTTTAATAGACTTTATTTAATTGTAAGTTTATGTAATTTAATTTTAATAAAGGCTGAGTTTAACAACCAGGTCAGACAATTCCTAACCAACCGCAGCACATGGAGTCAGCAGCGAGCTGGTCCTGAGCCTCACGCAGAGCCGCTGCGGGAAGGTGAGCGAGAGGACAGCGAGGAGCTTTCTCCCGCTGCTCCCGGCATCCCTTAACCTCCCGCCCTGGAGCTCAGTTAGGCTCCGTGACCCGGTTTCGTGTAGGAGAAATAAAAGGACAGCACTAACTAACGTATTTTGGAGTGTGTGGGTCAGATGCTTTCTGGACCTATCATTGATTCCGATTTCTATTTTTTCTACTTATATATACTGAACACGCAGAAAACCATCACTCACGTAAACTCTCTCTTTTTGTTTTTGTTTGTTTGTGTTTATATTTTTCCTTTGTTAGAAATTTGAGAAGCATTAACTTCACAAAGTTTATACAAATTGAGGGAAAATGCAATGAAACCAGAAATTGAAATTGTGGTCAGTTCCCAAGAGCTGGCTATTCCCCAAATGACCGTGGTCACTCGCTGCCCAACCAGTGGTCCCAGAGTTGAAGGAGCGGGGAGAAATGGTCTAGAAAAAAACAGCCCACCTGCCTGGATTTTCTTCCGCCCAGAGTTTCTGGACAGGTCAGAGCAGCCTTCAGCGCCTTTCCTCAAATACTCCGTTACTAACAATAAAGTCCGTCTTTCACTTTTCAATCACAGCAGCAGCCACCAAACACAATATTGGGGTCCCTATCAAACAAGCCCGTACAGATCCCATGCTGCTTACCAATATTCATCCGTTCAGCCTGCTCATTAATAAATTTCACCTTTTCCGTGTAAATGTTTTTATAACCGTTTATAAACGAGAGGTAAGATTTGGGAGTCACGTGTGCTCTCCGGCGGTACCTGAAAGAGAAACAGAGTGAGCTTCGTCTCTGCGTCCCATGACCTGCCACACAGGTCGGAGTCCCTGCTCTTCCCACGAGAGTGAGTCACTGGTAGGGAGGCAGGGATTGTGAGTGGTTTCCCTGGAGATGAGATGGTGAGACCATTAAATATCTATCTTGACTTTTTTGGGGTCTTTGACTCCACTCTTACTCCACTTTGGGCTTGTTTCCTCATCTGGGGAACTGATGGGGGAAAAAAAATCACTGCTGTACACCTGCCAGAATTTTGTGAAGATAAAAAATATACATAAATAGCAAATGCGCTTTGCAAACTTTAAGGTTCTGTGCAGATATCAGGGATAAGTGAGGTGGTTGAAGTGTTTTCTTCTCGACTGATATTGGCTACACACCTCTTCACAGCCGGGCAGCAGCTGGTGGTCGCCTCCGGGGGCCCACCAGCTGCTCCCTGCACTCCTTGGGCTGCCCTTAAAATCAAAGCAGCCACGCTTGAGTCAACACTCACCTCCTTATGGGCTTAGCATAGTACAGTGGGGCCTTGACTTACGAGTGTCCCGACTAACAAGTTTTTTGAGGTACGAGCCATCTCTCGGCCAATTTTTTGCTTTGAGTTGTGAGCTAAAATTCGGGTTACAAGCCAGCTTCAGATACCCCACCGCTAGTTGGTGCAGTGAACGTCACAGTGAACGCCACAACATCAGCCCAGCATCACGTGTCTCACTCGTTCACTTTTTGATTTGACATACGAGTAATTTGAGTTACGAGCTCCATCACGGAACAAATTAAAATCATAAGTCAAGGCCCCACTGTAATTATATTTAACAATAGAAATAAATAAAAATAATAATTTTATACGGAAGAAACTCAAGTCAGAGAACTCCACACATACATAAAATCATTTTACCTTTTAGATTAATTTTGTACTCTTGGCTTTCAGAAGATTTTTAACATTAAAAATATTTCAAGAACTTGGCATATAGATGACTATCATTAAAGTGTTATGAAAATATTACATTCGAATAAACTTCTACCGCCTGAGAGGATATGAAAAACACACCAAGTTTTTCAAAAATAGACATGGGTTTCTGTAGCTCTATGAAGGTGAGGATGTCTCTCTACAGGTAACAGTGGCAGGAGGAGTTCAAATGAGGTAGAAAGAAAATCGTCCTCACAGTAAGAATGAGTGCACATGAACTCACCAGAAGATCATCTACAACTAACAGTTCAGGAGGGGTGGTCTAGGTAGAGTTTCTCATACCCTTTGCGAGATAGGGATCCTCTGGAAAATCAGTGAGATGGAACCCAGAGGGTCCCTCTGCAGAACAGACATGGTCTTTCTGGCGGGTCCAGAACCCCTGTGGCCCACCCGCTAACCCTGAGGGAGAAGCCCACTGCTCCAGAAATGCAGGTCGGCTCAGGGACATTCACATCTGTCAGTCCAACGCAGAGACAGTCATGCTGGGGGGAGGGGAGGGGAGCTTCTAAACTGTTGACACCACCTTTCACATATGAACACCCTCGCTGCTACTAGTGAGTCGCTTCTTCTACAGTCAATTACAATTTTGTTTCACAATTATTTGGCCTAAAAACATGATGAAACAGGCATCACTTGATCAGACTAAGTGATGCAAATACAAAACCTCAGTGTTCTTGTAACAGAAGGCAGCGATGAAGCTTTAAAACAGCGCACTTCTTTAATCACAATAAATAATGCACTTGAACAAGAAACTAATTTTAAATGGTTTGTGATGAATAGTTAAGTCATTTTGGGGGGGAAAAATTAAGTACACAAAATAAAGTGATTCATTAAGCATGTGTTTCTTTGAGGCCTAGAAGAAAGGAGGTACTTAAATATGGACACCAGTTAATTTTTAAATCTCGTTATTTTACTACCCTTTCAATCCATCACCACTGGAAAATCAAAGCAAGAAAAAATGTAAGTGCTGCTGGGACCCTGAGCTCAGCACGAGCCCTTTCCTGGATGTTCCAGGCGATTCCTGCTAGGAGTGAACTTAGTGGTCCTGCAGCTCTCGTGCGTATGCAACGTCACCTACCTTTGGAAATAACTTTCACAGTTCTCTGAAACCATGTCATGGAAGAGGCCCATCGTTTCCACAACTTGTCTTTTGATGTCAGCAGAGCAGACGATATTATAGCCTGAAAGGAAGTAGGAGGCCACGGCGACCAGCGCCTCCCTGGGCCAGCGACTGAACCAGTCCATAGTGCAACCTGATATCAAGCCAGGGAATTTCAAAGACCGGGCGCGGAACTTCTCGCCAACCTATCACAGCAAAGTCGGGAAGCATTAGAGACACAAGCGGATTATAACTTAGCTAGAAAGAGTTGTGTGTGCATGCTAAGTCAACGGTGTGACATCACAATTTATTAAAACTCTTGGGCTGCATTAATAAAGTGTCCAACCAGGGGAGTGAGGGCATGAATGGGAGTGGGGTGGGAGTGGGGGCAAAGGGAGGATAAGGACACATATGTAATACCTTAATCAATAAAGAAAAAAAATTATTAAAAAGAAGAATTAACTGCGGAACCGGTTTGGCTCAGTGGATAGAGAGTCGACCTGCAGACTGAAGGGTCCCGGGTTCGAGTCTGCTGGGGGCACATGCCCGGTTGCGGGCTCCATCCCCACCCCTACTAGGGTCTTTCCACATTAAGGCCAATAAAAAAAAAATCTTAAAAAAAATACAGTGTCCAGATGCAGGGAGGTTACATTTCCACACCCTTCCCGTTTCTAAAACTACATCTGCATTCTTGGATTCCATTCTAGGAGCTGCCTCGTAAGAGTAAGAGCAAACTGACAGAGAGACGAGCAGGACATGAACCGCCTGGACCTGAGAGCAAGTGGGAATAGCAGAAGGAACAGGAGGTGTTTCATCTAAAAAGGAAATAATTTAGAGAGTCTGCAAAAACTTTCTCCAAATATGAGGAGCTGTGTGTGGGAGACGTTTGGGCTCATTCTACAGGACAGAAACAGAATCACGGGGGAGTAGACAGATCAAATTCAGTTGATTCTAAAGAAGACCTTCATGGCTATTACATTATCTAGAAATGAAGCAGCTGCCTTATAAATTAGTGAGCCTCCCCTCCCCCCCTCCCCCGCCAGCAGAGCTGACCAACAGAACTTTCTGGGGAGATGGACATTTTCAGTAAGTGCTGTCCAGCCTGGTAGCCACCAGCCACATGCAGCTATTGAGCATCTGAAATGGGGCAAGTAGGACAAAAAATTGGATTTTTATTTTCAATTAATCTTAATCAATCAACCTCTAAATAGCCATACGTGTCTACTGGCTACTACTGGACAGTGCAGTGAGCTACAGATGCCCAAACGTACATCAGGGACATTCTAGTTGGCCTGTCTGCATTGGAGGTAGAGCTGGACAAGATTACACCACCAACTCCCTTCCAATTCAAATCATCTATGCATTTAGGTGATGAAAGTTGCAGCCTACGCAATCATTTCTCATGAGATGAAATCTTAAATTATTACACTCTGATATGAGATTTTGGGCCATGGAGACTGGTGGTAGTAAAATGTTGATTTTATTTCAATGTAAATAAAATTACATTGTGTCCAGCCAGGGGGGTGAGGGCATGAACGGG
>NW_006299717.1:1274094-1303354 GCF_000327345.1 Myotis davidii
AGGGGGGGATAAGGACACATATGTAATACCTTAATTCAGTGGTTCTCAACCTGTGGGATGTCAGTCGTAGTAACTTTGACATCTACTTACAGCTCATGGAACCCTCCCAACCCTTCTCTAGTCCGATGTTAGATTCTGAGCCAATCGTCTCATCAGAGAGGGCAGACAAACTCCCTGTCTACAGTAGATCAGTAGCTCCTCCCACATGGACATGACAGAATAAGCACTCACTGGAGAGAAGCAGAGCACCACATGCAGGTTCCTCCTGGACCTTGAGATGAAGTACTCGTACAGGTTGTCGAAGGTGGGAGGGTGGCGGGGCAGCTCCCTTTTCATCACCGCGATCAGACCCTGGGTGATCTCGTCTATCTCATCCCGTGCAAACAAGTTGGAGATCTTGGAGGAATGGACAGACAGTGTTCTGTGCTTTCAGAGTTCCCACAGCCAGTTCACTGCCAGAGTCTGGTCCTCCTCCCCGCCCCTCTCCCCCTTCATGTTGTCTTTTTCTCCTATTTTCTTCCTGCATCTCCACAGTTAAACTGCTGGTTTGTCAGAGATGATCAAGATTGCAACCATTTATTGAGCAGACTGAGCTGTTTAACCAGGAGCAAATTATGTTTCTTTCCCTTTGTGGAAATAGCTATCACCAAAACGCGGTCTCTCGCCGTGGTGATCATTTCTTTAACACGCCCAGTGTGGCCCTCTGTCCTCTGAGTCACTGTCAGGCTCAGTTCTAGCCCCACGCTGGTTAGCCAGCTCATGGCCAACAAGCATCCACAGACACCAGAGGGCTGGGAAGCATGAACACCGTGGCCTGACGTTAGGAAGGGTGTGCGCAGGGCTAGCATCTGGGACCCTGGCTTTGGAATGTCTCCCCCACTAACGGATAGGTTGTTCCACTGCGCCCAGACTGTTGATGCAAACACTGGGATAGATGGTGAACATCTGCCTTCCTCCTGGGAGTCTGCGATTTGGGCAGCCGTGGCTGGGCAGGGAGTGACCACATGGCCAGCGCCAGTGACAGCATTGGCCTCTGAGCCCCAGACAAGCTCCCTGAAGGGCAGTGCATGTGGGTGGCTCTTCGCTGCTGCGGGAGAAGCACCCCCCAACGGCCCTCTGGCGGGAACAGAGGCAGCCTGCACGTGGATTTCTCCAGATCCACCCAATGTGTCTTTGTCTTTGCTGATCTGGCCGTGACTCCCTACTGTGTTGCTTTCTTAAATGTTACGCCTAAGTCCTTCTAATGAAGTACCACGCGTGGGAGGAGTCGTGATGGCGCTGATACAGTGGGGTCAGAAGTGGTAACTCTGACATCTACTTACAGCTCACGGAACCCTCCCAACCCTTCTCTAGTCCCATTAGGGGAGGGGGGTGGGTGGGTGGATAGATAGGTACTTTGCTACTCCTGAAATAAATCATAGGACCAAATTGGAGACTAAAGAGACAAATGAGCAATCGTATTTAAAATGGAACAAAGCGTACAAAACAAGCTGGAGACAGGCAGCATCAATTTCACAGGAACTTCAAAAAACTGGCCAAATCTCATGTGTTCATCACTTCTGAAGTGAAACGTGTGTAACCATTGGCCTCACTTGCTAAAGGTTGCTGAAGGGTCACTGCGTTTTCTATTCAAATAGAAAGTACATTTAAAAAAACATGAGTTTGTTTTTCTCCACTTTTGAGACCTACCTCCCCGGAAGATAGCAGATTGTTAAGATATTCTAGAAATGCCTCATCTTTTATTTCATTGTCAGTGAAGATGAAGGTGATGCCTTTTCCTTCAGCCCCCGCAACTTTGTACAAAACTTTTAAGTCTTCTGTTAGGTTAGACACATTATAAGACCTAAAAACAGAAGTGGTAAAAAAAAATATATTTTAAATTACAACATAGTCTTAATTTATCTCAAAATTCAATAAAGCCCATGATGATTAGAGCATAAATCTGCACCTGCTGCAAGAGATACTAAGTAACAATGTCGGTAAAAACACAGAGATTGGCCTGGCCGCCATGGCTCAGCGGTTGAGTGTCAACCTATGAACCAGGAGGTCACAGTTAAATTCCCGGTCAGGGCACATGCCTGGTTGCGAGCTGGATCTCAGTAGGGGGCATACAGGAGGCAGCTGATCAATGATTCTCTTTCATCAAAGTTTCTATCTCCCTCTTCCTTCCTCTCTCTCTAAAAATAAATAAAAATATATATTCTGAAAACCACAGAGATTAGCATAAAATAGCTGTATGTTACGGTTCCAAACACATGTTCTATTTAACTTGAAAAGTGAGGACTGGGAAACTGACCATCAGTGACTCACGAAGAATAACTGGGGCAGGGAAATGAACTTTCATTCCCTGCAATCAGCAACAGATTTTGCCCGAAGGGCGAATATGTCTAGCATCTAAAACAAATTTGAAACTTGGATGAGTTTGGACTGATAAAAAAGGAAACAAATTATAAATAAAATCAGTGATTAGTGATATATAGTGGTAATTTGTGCATCTCTCTGAGTGGCTAGATGCAGAGAAAGCCTACAGAAAAGATGCATTGTGCAGTGCGGTATAAATAACAGAAATGCCATCATTGTGTGGTTACGGATTACGAAAAGAAAACCTTGGTCTCTGTTTTCCTGTTTCCTACTGAATGTGTGTGCTGCCGTGCTGGTGTGACTGTAAAAATGAAGCAGACACTTTCTCGAGTGTGCACGTAACTCTTCATGAGTAAGCTGAGGACAAAGACCGTGAAGAAACCCCACTTGAAGGAGGTTTTACAGTGCAAGGAACAGAGAGTTTCGTGGAAGCCACAGGGTGTACTGGGGAGACTATGGACCTCGGTACCAGAAGGGCCTGGGTTCAAATCCCGTTTCTGCAGCTTTAGGAACGTTCCTTCACATTCCTCAGACCCGTTTCCTCATCTGAAAAACGAAGGGAACAACACCTATTTGTAAAGGTGGCTGTGGGCATTAGCGATGATGTAGCTTGAGTGAACCTATCCGTGGTTGGCAAACCGTGGCTCATGAGCCACATGCGGCTCTTTGGCCCCTTGAGTGTGGCTCTTCCACAAAAAACCACGTGCAGGCACGCACATACAGTGCGATTGAAACTTCGTGGCCCATACGCAGAAGTCGGTATTTTGTGGAAGAGCCAGTATTTTGTGGAAGAGCCACACTCAAAGGGCCAAAGAGCCGCATGTGGCTCGCGAGCCGCAGTTTGCCGACCACTGAATGAACGAGGAGCTAGTTTTTACGCTGTGAGCAACAGCTAGCTACCCTCCGCTGAGGGTAAAAAGCTTTGTGACCCGGCTATGCAAGAGGCCAATCTCAACAGGCTTTGTATTCCTGACCCACCAACACCCGCCAGCAGTGCATTGCCACAGGAGGTTTGAACTATCCGTGACGTCTGTTTTGAAATGAAATAGAAGGTGTTTGAAAATAGAATTCAACTGTTTTCATTAGCAAAAGGAACTCCATCATACATTCCTTTAAAATAAATTCCAAGACGGAAATTCATTAAAGAGAAGCTTTGCTGAGACACCACTGCACCTGTGGGCAGAGCCCAGCCACACCTTCCTGCAGGGGCTGTGCAGGGGCTGCTCGCAGACACTCTCTGACAGGCCAGTCTCTGAAGGGCCTCCGGCATTGAGGTCTCAGAGCCTCTTTGGCTGTTTTTGTTTGTGTGTGTCTGTGTGTGTGTGTGTTTGAATGTTTTTTATTGATCTTTTAGAGAGAGAGGGAGGGAGAAGGAGAGAGAGTTTTTTAATTAAATGGACTGTTATGTATTGTTTTTGTGATATAAGGACACGTTCATAACACACCCCTCTCTAGATCCTGACCCCTCTCCTCCCGTTTCTTTCATAGCTAAGCTTCTTGAGGAGTTTCTAAACTTGTCTCTACTTCTTCACTTCTTTAAAGCGATGTGTTTTCTGCACCATCCACTCCACTGAAAGGTTTGTGGTTTTTTTTTTAAATACTTTTATTGATTTCAGAGGGAAGGGAGAGGGAGAGAGATAGAAACATCAATGATGAGAAAGAATCATTAATTGGCTAACTCCTGCACGCCAAACACCGGGGATCAAGCCCGCCACCCAGGATGCGCCCTGACTTGGAATCGAACCCTGACCTCCTGGTTCATAGGTGGACACTCAACACTGGGCCACACCAGCTGAGCTCCACTGAGAGTTTTGACACGGTGACTGCTAGATACCACTGTTCATACCCCAGAGAAATTAACTATAGAAAAACACATTGCCTGTTTTCCGTGATCGTACCTGGTTAACGTTATCTGGAATATCTGATACCCGGCTATGAAGGAGGCCAATCTCGACAGGCTTTGTTTTCCTGAGCCGCCAACACCCACCAGCAGTGCATTGCCGCATGACGTTCGAATTATTCGTGAAATCTGTTTTGAAATCAAATAGAATTTATTTGAAAATAGAATTCAACCATTTTCCTATCCTTGCACTAAATGGGCCCAAGATTTGACCATACACTTCCAGATTATATTAAACCTTTTCTTTTTATGATCTATCTCAGAACGTCAAAAATTAAAGTTCATGTTGATTTATTTGACTCAAAGTATTTCCCTGCCCAGCTATCTTTTCATCATGAAAAACAGACCAAATGATCTTTCCTGTCCTATTTCAAAACTATTCTGTGTTTGTGTGAATTTTCTTTTTCTTTTTACTTTTCACATGAATGGATGGATGGTGGAGCTGCACTTGCCAATCGGCACAAAGTGTAGATTCACCGGCTTATTACTCACCAGTCTAACACCTGACTTACTAGACAGCTAGCTCTCCCACAAATACTACCTCTATCATATCTCTCCCAAAGAAAATTCTTCAAAAGTATCAGAATTCTACTTGCAATGGGGGCAGAAAGGCATTTGTAGAAGCAGAATGAGAGAAACAGCCTTTCTAGTCTTGTGTTGCTTTTCTTGTGGTTGAGTTCTTCAGTGAGAACAAATGATTCAGATCTAATGCAGGCCAATGGCAGACACTGCTGAAAAGCTGCCTTTTACCTTAATGTCACCGCGAGGAAGGCAGTCTAGATGGATCACTAAATTCATTATCACCACTAAAAATAATTTTTAAGTGCAAGTCTATAGATGTCAGATCAGTAATGACACCTTGATATGTATGAATTCTATCATTATATTTTAAAATATGTTAATCCCTTATAGGTTTTGCCCCCTAGAACACAGTCCCAGGCCCCCAGGAACTAGCCACAAGGGTATTTAAGAATTACTTGTCGAATGAGAAGCAGCCCTAGGGCTTCTAGAAATTCACCAACTTTGCAGACAACAACTGTACAGTTGTTCGAATGGAAAATAATGCCCAAATGAATAAACAATAACACAAGAATAAACTCTGTTTCACATACTCACAAGTGTAACCCTACTTTTGCCCCACCCTGTATGATAAACAGAGTTACATGCTTCCTCTTTATCACCTTTCTAACTCAGTGTTCTGACTCCTGGAGAAACTCCTTTTTGATCTACAAATTATACAAATAAACAACTCTTCTCTGTAGCCTCACAGACTTGGCCCAAACCACCCTTCTCCTCGATGCTGCCTCTAGTTGGATTCTGCTTTTCCATCAGCCCTATTTCCCTCCTTCTCCCTTTCCCCATCTGTCGGCCCCTCATCTGTAAGCCTGTCATGAGATGGACATTTTAAAAGCATCAACTTTTCCTCTACAAGGAACAGAATTCCCATTATGTCAAAATATGATTGAAGAAGGGAATATTTCTTCACAGGGTTCTCCAGCACACTTTCTAGGAAGGTAAAATTGACTCAGTGCGTCAAAAGCTCTGAACACAAAACCCATCAATTTGCCCTGGAGAAACATCTGCTGTCATACGGGTGGATTCAAATAAGGGGTTTCTAATTAAGCCTTTGTTTTCGGAGACAGTGAATGAGTCCCTCTTCTATATGCTGCCTGATACTATATATTTATTCTCTCAAGAGATATATCTGTGCAATTTAGTAAGCTTTCACATGCTCCGTTTATGTCAGTAACTAGTCCACAGTTAGAACCTTAATTAGATGAGTCATTGCATCTTTAAAAAAGACCAGATCAAGAGATGTTCCTCTAATGATTTCATTGAACTGTCTCTGGTAAAACTGGAGCTTTTCAGACAGAAAGTCAAAGGATGGCACCTATGGGTGGGGAGAGAGGAAAATACAGGTAAGGTCCAAAATGTACAAAAGTATCAACTGCAAAGACACTCCAAAGTAATTCCAACTTTTTAAAAAACCTATCGCATTTCTAAAAATTTGTGATGGGTTAGTTGACTTTTCATTATTTCCATTTTCAGGGGCCTGAAACCCAACTTTCCAATATGAAATTATTTCTGACTTTTGTGTTCAAAAACCCCAGCATCCACTCCTCCCCACGGTAATGAAGGTTGGAATGTAACAAATATTTTTTTCTGTTTTAATTT
The DNA here is from genome assembly GCF_000327345.1 of Myotis davidii. Taxonomy (NCBI): domain Eukaryota; kingdom Metazoa; phylum Chordata; class Mammalia; order Chiroptera; family Vespertilionidae; genus Myotis; species Myotis davidii. Next base: position 1,280,531 of record NW_006299717.1, read on the forward strand.
GCTTTTTAATACTGTTTATGCATTTTTTTAAAAAAATATACAGAGGCTTCACATTCTTTATGTAGTCAAATTGTTCTGAGATAAATATTCACGGATTTGCTTTGCAAATTGTTCCTCCCCGTTTATTTCTTGATCCACATGCACTCCAGAATTGCTTCGCATCCTTTTGGAGTCTTATTTCAAACTTCATTAAACCCATGCATTAATTTAGGAAGCCTGATGGGTCATTCAACCAAGTAGAGTTTTGTCATGTTTATTCCTAGGTATTTTACATATTTTTGCTGTTGAGTAAAATACTTTTATGCTACATCTTCTATCTTGTGATTTTTAGCAAGAGTTGGCAAACTTTTCTGTAAAGGGAAAGATGGTAACTATTGTAGGCTTTGGGGCCCGTGTGGTCTCTGGAGGCTACTCAGAGCTCCGCTCCTGTCCTGTGAAAGCTCTCAGACATTTATAAACAAGTGGGCATGGCTGTGTCCCAAAAACCGCTGTATTATGAACCCTGGTGCTTCAAGTCCATATAATTTTCACGTGACATAATGCTATTATTCTTTTGCTTCCCCCCGCCCTCCGCCACCCACTTAAGAATGTAAAAATCATTCTTAGCTCACAAATCTAACAAAACACAGGCATTCGGCTGGAGGTGGCCCATAGACTATAATTTGCTAACCTCTGGTATAGAGGATAGTTCCTGAGTTTTATATTTATATCATACTTGGTCATCTTACTGGACTCTTAGCACTTAAAAGAGATTTTAAATTCTCTTGGTTTATATGAAGAGATAATCATATCATCTGCAAGTAAATGGTATTTTGGGGTTTTTTTCCCATCTGATAATTACATCTATTTTCTTTTTGCCATTTTGTTGCGGTGCCTAGAACTTTCAAACTAATTCTATATATATAAAAGCCTAAGTGACCGTTATGACTGGTCAACCAAACACTCAACACAGGAGCTGCCCCCTGGTGGTCAGTGTGCTCCCACAGCCAACCTCCCTGGGCCGACCAACCTCCCGCAGTCCCTCCCTCCGGCCAGCCAACCTCCACAGGCCCTTCCCCAGGCCGCTGGCCAGCCTCAACTGACCCCAATCGGGACTGGGCGAGACCGCCCCGATCAGCCCAATTGCCAGCCAGGCCGAGGGACCCCACCCATGCACAAATCTGTGCACCAGGCCTCTAGTATTAAATAATAGTGATAAGATCAAGCATCCTTGTCTGGTACCTAACTTTCATGGGATCACTGCTAAATTTAATTGAAAGAAATATTTTACACTTTGTGTATGATGACATGAATCACAACTGATAACTAATGTAGAAGTTACAGTGACTCCATGGCAAGGCTCCAATATAGGGAGAAATTTCTAGTTAAGTGAGTGGTCCTCAAAAAATTCTCTCTAAAGGTGAAAATAAATACCAGTTCATAGATTTTGGGCACTTCAAATATACTGTCTTCAGGTTCATCACCAGTCGGTTCAGGCATCTCACGGAGAAAATCTACAAAGTATGGCTCGGGATGAATAGACGATATCACCTCCGAGCTGATATTTTCTTCAATTGCACGAACAATATGTGCATTGAACCACTGCTCGTCCTCAGGCATTACAAATCTGCAAGAAGGATCCAGGGGTAAAAATGCAAAACGTGGAGGCATCCTTCCTCACCGAGCGTGGTTTCGACCCCTCTCCACCTCCTCTGGCCCCATCCCGCACCTCCGTCACGTCAGAAAAGGGAAACACTCTGTTCTGCCTTCTGATAAGAAGGACCTAACCCAGCTCACAGAGTTATAACATTCACAGCGTTACTCACAGAAAATACTGACGGGGAGAGTCCCTCCTTGACCAAACTTGGGCTCCTCTGATACTCTTCCCTCTGCTTTGCATCACCCGATTTTAGCACAAATCTTGGTAAGTACATTTAGCCAGAATCCTCCACCCCCAATATCTGATCACCCTCGTGTGTGACCAAATTCCACATTCTCCTTCATCCCCCTGGGGTAGCATGTGATCACCTTGCCTGCAAGAATCCTACTTAGGTCCGTTTAGCCAGAATTCCCCTATACCTGAGGTTTCCTCTTGCTGATTTTCCACCTGCCGACCTCCCCCACCCTGTTCCTTGCCTATAAACTCCCACTTTTTCCTTTTTGGGTTTGGAGTTGAGACTCTGTCCACTATTGTAAAGCCCCACGGCAGCAGTCCCTCTACTATCACGGCAGTCGCTTTAACCAGTGTCGTGAATAATTGTTTTGTTTAACAATACAGGTGAGTCAACTGGGTGAGGTCAAAGGTCCCTAAGACTTGCAATAAGAGTGCAGAAGTGACAGTCAGTGTGGGCGTGCATCCTGTTTCTGGGTTTGTGGGCACACAGTGCATGAAGGTCCTTTTCAGACTTACGGTATCAGGGGGAAGAGAGGAGGATGGGGACTGACACTGGACAAATGTCACCTGTGTGAGGCACTGGTGGCCTTTGCAACTTGGTAAGACTGATGTTACCCTCCACGTTTCACAGAGGGGGACACAGGCTCAGAATGAGGACTGAGTTTATGTACCAGATTTTACCCCAAAACTACACAGAGCTCCAATTTCTTAGAAAATGTAAGTCGCTAAAATTTGCCTCTGAATGTTACCAGCTCTCTTATAATGTGGTGATTTAAAAAGATGTGCTGTTGAATGTGGCACAGCAATCTTATTAAGGCGACCAGCAGGTAGGAAACGGCATCGATGCTTCAGAGGCCCAGAGAAAACTAAGACACTATTCCTTACTCTACTCATTCACTACTCCTTACTCCACTGGTTCACTACTCCTTACTCCACTCATTCACTACTCCTTACTCCATTAGTTCACTACTCCTTACTCCACTGGTTCACTACTACTTACTCCACTCATTCACTACTCCTTACTCCACTAGTTCACTACTCCTTACTCCACTGGCTCACTACTCCTTACTCCACTGGTTCGCTACTCCTTACTCCACTGACTCTCTAGTCCTTACTCCACTGACTCGCTACTCCTTACTCCACTGACTCTCTACTCCTTACTCCACTGACTCTCTAGTCCTTACTCCACTGGTTCACTACTCCTTACTCCACTGACTCACTACTCCTTACTCCATTGACTCACTACTCCTTACTCTACTGATTTGAGCAGACAATGCTGGAGTTAATCTATTGTATACACTTTTTGTTGTTGTTGTTAATCCTCACCAGAGGATATTTTCCCATTGATTTTTAGAGAGTGGAAGGGAGAAGGAGAGACACAAAGAGAGAAACAGCAATGTGAGAAAGACACATGGATTGGTTGCCTCCCACATGCGCCCGACCTTGTCTGGAGACATCGCTGGAGATCAGAGCTGGGGATCAAGTCTGCAAGTGAGGTGAGAGCCCTTGACCAGAATCAAATCCGGGACCCTTCAGTCCACAGGTCAACACTCTATCCAGTGAGCCAAACCGTTGAGGGTGACTGTATAAACTTTGACATAGAACATTGACCCCAGGCACTGTGATACTCACCTGTCTGCAATGACTCTGTTGCACTCGTGTTTGAAAAGTGACAGGAGAACAGAGATCGAATTACACTCTTCAGCCCTTATGTTTAACATCCCTTGCCAAATTCTGGAAAGATCTCGAAGATTGAAAATGTAATGAAATTTAGAAGGAGTTGGCAGCATCTTCACCTAGAGATCAAAAACAAAAGAGTGATGCTCATTCACTTTTCTGATAAACTAAAAGTAGACGTGTTTTTAGAACTATTTTATTTCACAAGTCCTATTTTAAATTAAATAGGCTGAGCATTAAACCAGCGTTAAGTTTATATTTTCATTAGCGTTGATGGAGAGAACACATAAACCACCACAGAATGTAAAGGAGCATAAGCCCTTGAATGGGAGGGATTCAAGCATGACATACAGGACGCAGATTCCAGCCCATTCTATCACCACCAGCTGGCTTTGAACAAGTCACTTCCCCTGACTACTTAAAAATGCTGTGAGTTGTCAGAATAAGCATTCCTGGTCATTATTACCTCATTAGTGTTATTCGGAAATAGGTCCTAACAAAACACGGTGTGAGCTGGTCACCAGGTTCACTTCTCAAGTCAACAATGATTATGTTCTATAGACTGTCTGGTTAGGGGCCTTCATGAGCTTGTATTTCCACATGTCCATCTGTATATTGAAATCTAAGTTCCACAAAGGGGACCCAGGCTCAGTCCACAGCCTCTCATATGTCTCTGCACACCTGGAATAAACCGGCAGACATACAGTCTGACGTGCAGCTGTTAGTACTAGGTGGTGTTCCTGGGTTTTGTTTGTTTGTTTGTTTGTTTGAACACTAATTTACTTATTATTCCTACCAACTTGTAGACTCTAAACAGGCACAGCTGTAACCATGACCAGGTGGGGATAAACTTGAGGCGTAGCAGGTGTGGGGGGCACTGCTGGCCATGAGGAGCGTGTATTGGCATCATCAGCATCGCTTTCCAAAGCGGAGCTATAATTCTGGAGAAACAGCGCAGACTTTCCATAGGATGCGTTCAGGAGCACATGTTCCCTTCTGCTCCCTCGTGGAATGAGCCCTCTGTTGAACTAGTGCCCCCCCGTTGAGTTTGGAGAACGATTTTCACAGGCTAATTCACAGTGGAAGTAAAAACAGCAGGTAGCAAAGGAGAGAGAATGAAGAGAAGTGTTCTTTCCCTCTTTGCTCAGTTCCATGCTGAGCGGAAATGTAAACCACACACTTATGTTACAGATATGCAGAAATAAAGGGACAAGGCCATGGGCATGCTGCTTTTCCTTCTTTGCTGTAGAAGACAGCCACCAGCAACTGGAGTGGCCATTAAAGGGAACTAGGCAAGTGCCTTCCTTCCCCTCGGCTGCTCATTTATGAACCTGCTTCTTTCCTTCTCTTCTGGTGCCTCCCTTTAATTTTGTGTCAATTTCCTTCCTTTCGGACCTGCTTCTGCTTTAGAGCTACGTTAAGTTCTATGAAGGTGAAGCGATGCACAGCGAGTGGACGGAAAGTGTGTTTTGTGAAGACGGGGGATTTGAAAAAATATAGATAAAGAAGGCTGTTCACCTGGGGTGGGCAGAGGAGGAAGACTTACTTATTTTTCAGTGACAATGTTTGAGCACCTCCCACTGCCCTGGGAAGACACCCAGTAAACGAGACCACTAGGTCTGCTGCCCTCAGGGAGCTTCCCGTCTAGTGGGAAGCCAACAATGCGTAGGAAATAAGCATACTGATAGACAAACAACAATGATATAAATAGTGGTTAGAACAAATGGAGTCCTGAGACAGAGAATGCCCGCGATGAGGCCCCGGACAGGCACCTTGGAGGAAATGAAGGTCAGGAGGATGAGAATCGGTCACATGAAGTGTCCTGGCTCCGAGGTGGAGAAAGGAGTCATGGCTGGAGCAGAAGGTGGGAGGGAGACAGGTGAGCAGGGCCAGCTCAGGGCGAGGGCACAGGCCCAGCCAGGCGGTGGCTTTCACTGTGAATGTGACTGGGAACCTACTAGTGCTTTTGAGGAGGAGGAGGAAGGCTCTCTGGGTTACTTCCTGTAAAAGCGTCTCAGGACTGTGGCAGGACAGACTCAAGGAGGGCGGGCAAGGAGGCTGGCTAGGAAGGTGCTGCGTGGTCCGGGCAGGTGACGGAAGCCCCCACCAGGGCTCACAGCGAGGTGGCTCTAAGCTCTCAGCGTGGGGCATGTTGTGAAAGCAGGTCCTAAGACTTGCAGCTGGAATCCGGGGATGGAAAGACAAGTGGGGGGTGGGCCAGTTTTCAGCCCGGGGAGCAGGACGGTTGTTGCTGGTAACGGAGATGCATAAGGCTGGGAAGGGGCACATTTAAGGACCATCAGGAGTTCTGTTCGGACGTGCTAACTTTGAGATGGTTGTTACATATCGAAATGGTGACGTCTACTCAGCAGTTAGAAATAGGTCTGGAGCCGAGCAGCGAGGCGGGATGCAGGTCCTGGTTTTGACGCCATCAGCACAGAGAGGTGTTCCGAGCCCCGAGGCCAGATGAGATTGGGGTAAAGACTGAGACAGAGCCCTAGTCGGTTGGCCTCCGTGGATGGAGCGTTGGCCTGTAGACTGAAGGGTCCTGGGTTCAATTCTGGTCAAGGGCACATGCCCGGGTTGCGGGCTCGATCCCGTGCAGGAGGCAGCCAATCAATGATTCTCTCTCATCATCGATGTTTCTATCTCTCCCTCTCCCTTCCTCTCTGAAATCAATATATATATAAAGACTGGGACAGAAACCACGTCCGGCTTCCAGATCGAGTGCACCCAATACTTGGAGGGGGTGGAGAAGGGGCGTAGAAAAGGTAGCCAATGACAGAGGAAGCAAACCGAGTGGATGAGCCCCCTTTGAAGCTGAGTGAAGAAAGTGCTGAGGGACCATTTATGTCAAATGCTGCTGACAGTCAAGGAAGAGGAAGAAGACCTCAGCCTTTAGCTATGGCAACACCGGGTTCCTGGGTGACCCGGATGAGAGCAGTGGAAGCGAAAGCTCGTGCACAGTGGGTTAACGAGGCAACGAAAGGTGAGGAAATGGAGCCACTAAACCAGTGATGGCGAACCTTTTGAGCTCAGCAGGTCAGCATTTTGAAAGACCCTAACTTAACTCTGGTGCTGTGTCACATATAGAAATTTTTTGATATTTGCAACCATAGTAAAACAAAGACTTATATTTTTGGTATTTATTTTATATATTTCAATGCCATTTAACAAAGAAAAATCAACCAAAATAATGAGTTCCTGTGTCACCTCTGACACGCGTGTCACAGGTTCGCCATCACTGCACTAAACGGTCAGATAACAAGAGGAGCTTCAACAGAAAGATACCAGGAAGACCAAAGCTTTTCATAAAAATGTGTCTAAAGGCACATTAAATTGAGCAATAGCCCCACTGGAAAACAGATGGGTCTTACCACAGAAAATTCTCAGACACTCAGACCGTGCCATTCATGTAGGAGTTTCTTTATGAGAGGCAGAACAGCACGTGCAAAGGCCCTGTGCTGGCGGGGGCGGGGGAGGCGGCTGTGTGCAAGAGCATTTCATGAGACACACCCACTTCCTGAGAATTCTGTCTCTGGAATCCCTGAGCCCACCCCGGAATCGGAGAGGCTGGCCCTCGGTGTCCCCAGGACGTAGCTTCTGCACAGATGTGTGTGAATGGCCTAAAGAATGGATAGTGAACTATGACAACTAATTCTCATCTCTGCCATTTTCTGGCAAACATATCAACTTTGTTTTTATCGCAGACCTACACTTAATTGCTTTTTCATAAGTCTGCCTAAGCCATCTGGTGACAGGCACAGGTCTGCTGAGCTTTCCGTAGGTCACTGACTTGTGTATTGAAATCTAGCCTATTTTTATGTACATTTCCATCCATTTACTAACTCATGCTCCACCTCTGAGGAACACACCAGTTTTGGTTAGCTAAGAATATCTGGAAACCCAAGTATTCACTCAGTCAGTAAATATCTGAGTCTGACATAGTTTGAGCGGAGTCGGGGGTGGGGAGTGGGGTGTCTAGGGGGGGAGACAGACATACAGAGAGTTACAAATCAAAGTAACAAGTGGAAAAGCAGTGTTTTCATTTCAGCAAAATTCTACTTTCTCTTGGGTGTCATAGCTGGTTCATAGCTCTACCTCATACATATGGAAAACATCATTCCATCAGCACAGGCGCTGCCTGGGAGGAAAAGGCGTCCTAAATCTCTTTGAGCACCTAGTTTGTCTTGCACAAATCGGCATTACCACACGTAATGTGATAACTTCGCGGGCCACGCGTGAGAACTAGGCTGGATCGCACTTGACGTGTTTTTATTATTGACCACAGACAACGGTACCTTAGTCCACTGCCACAGCACTCTGCCCGCGGAAACCAGACTTGAAATTATCTCACATATTTCAGGTTTGAACTTTCTACAGGGATCGAAGTATCCGCAGCCAATAATTCCTGAAAACACACACACACACACAAGATTAAAGGTGCAAGCTCATTAAAAGGTTATAAGGTGCATGTGTATCCCTGAGAATAAATCATTACAAGACGGATGAGGCGGTGTTAAGAATTTCTCAACAAAGTCAGCAGTGGGCCTGGGAAGCTTAGCAGGCTGTACTGAGCATTTTATACAGACTCGCTCATTTAACCCTCCCAACATCCTCTGAGAAAGAATCGGAGGCAGACATTATTCTTCTTCCCATGTTAATATGGGTTTAGGACTGGCCCACAGTCACACGGCCTGTGGGCGAATCTGAGATTTGAACCCGCGTAGCCTGGCTCGGAGCCTGTAGGACAGTACTCATCCTGGGGAGTAGGAAGCTGGCAAAGGACTTAGAAACCACTCCCTCATCCTGCAGGGGAGCAGCCCAGGCCCAGGCAGGTAAAGCAGTTGCTCACGGTCAGCGGAGAGGTTGTTGAAAGAAATGGACTCGGCACCCACATCTCCGGACCTGCGGTCAGTCAACGCCCGGGCCTGGGCTGGTCCCCTCGTGGCTCCCGGGACACCCCCAGCACAGACAGTGCGACATAACCGCCCTCGGGAAGGGTACGTTGTAGGGTTAGAATGTTGGGGGTTCAGACTGCAAAACCGGGGTGCTCTCTTCCCCCCAGTGAGACGGCACACTGCGTGATGTGCTCGGTGCTGAGCAGGGTTTTCTTAGGGGAATATGAATGGGAATCGCTGTTGGGAGATTCAGAGCAGGTTACGAAGGGGCGGGGGTGGGGGGAGCTAAAGAAACTGGGCTTCGTTCACACAGCTCGAAGAAGAGCAGCCTGGAGGGAACATGGAACCGTCCTCCAAAGTCATGGCTGCTGGTGCCAGAGGCCAGAAGGCCCTTTGCTTCCTGAGATCCTCTGGTTCTGGGTCTCCGGCTTCCGGTGGGACACGCATTCTGTGGGGAGCATGGGGTCTGGAATCCAAAATCAGGATTAGCACCACACCCCTGCCCTGCAGAGGCCACACAGCCCTGATTGGGCAGTTATTTCTCTTTTCTGAGCCTCAATTTCTGGCTTGTTTCCACTTGTAACTTTCAATAGTAATCACATTGAAGAGCGTATCAAATAGTGTGGCAAATGCTCACCGACAGACCACTAAGCCGAGAGACACCACAGGGCCTGGGGCACTGGAAGCCCGTTTGTCCATCCTTTCCTCTCCCTCCCTTCTCCCCGAGGTAGCCACCGCTCCGACTTGGTGAGAACCATACCTAGCTTTTCTTTATGGCTTTGCCATGTATTTTTTCTGAACTTTAACTTTTATTAACCCTAATTTTTGAAACTTAATTTCATAGAATCATATATTCCTTGGTGACTTGCTTATTTCACTCAACATGCTACTTCTGAGCTTTATCCATGTTGACCCATGTAGCTGTGTGTGCTCATATTTGCTGCTGTGTGGCATTACACTGTGTACCTATGCGGCAAGTTATTTATCCGATTTTATCGTCAATAAATACGGGGGTTACTTCAAGGCTTTTGCTATCATGAACAGTGTTCCGGGGCACAGATGCAAAATCAATTACAGGTGGATGGAGGACTTAAACATGGAAGGCAAAGCTATGCAATGCTTGAGAAGAAATACAGGAGACCATCTGCATGACCTCTGGGGAGGAAAGAACTTCCCAAGTGAGACTCAGAGAGCACACACCATAAAGGAAAACAATGATGAGCTCTTACACAGCCGGCGGTGGACCTGCTGGGGGTGTGGCCACGGGCTGCTTCTCCAGAACCAACGTCTAATCCCTCCCCACAGGGCTGGCGGCAAACTGCACGCACGCCAGCCTGGAATGAGAGGTCCAGTTGCTTCGCGTTCTCACCAATGCCTGATTTTGTCAGGATTTTTCATTTTTACAAATCTAGCCGTATGATGTGGCATTTCCTTGGTGCTCTAAATTTGCATCTTCCTGAATATTCATGCTTATCACCTTTACACTTGTTCACTTGCTACTTGGTTACCTTTTCTTAAAGTACTGGTTTTTTATTGCCCATTTTTATATTGGATGGTTTTTCTCTTAATGATTCATATGATTTCTTAAAATATTCAGAATACTAACTTTTTTTTTGTTATATGGGTTGAAATTTTTTTTCTTCCACTTTCTTCTTTTTTTATTCTATTAATGCTGATTTTTAGAGGAACCACAGTTCTTAACCTCGTCAAGTTTATCATCCTTTTCCCGTATGGCTTATGCTTTCTGAGTCTCATTTAAACAATTCTTTCCTACACAGAGGTCATTCGGATATTTTCCTTTATTTTCTTCCAAATGTTTTATATGCTTTGATGTCCATATTTAGATCTTTAATCTATCTGTATTGGTTTTATGTTTGGTGTGAAGTAGGGGTCCAATTTCAGTGATTTTCCCATAAGAATTACTAATATCCCAGAACCACCCATTGAAAAAATGCCTTTCCCTTCTGATCTACATACAGTACCTGCCATGTCAAATAATTAATGTCCACATATTCATGAGTCTGTTCCTCTTGTATGTCTTCACAAACATAACTTTTGATGGTATAGTTTATGTGAACCTAAATTTGGCACTAAAAATTTCATTTTTATTAACATAGCAAACTGCTACATTTGACTTGGTATATTATATTGTTAACCTATGATCAATGTGCAGTCACTCAGCCCAAATTCCTCTTATTAATCATGCCAAGAAAACCCAAGCACAAAGATTTGCTTATCTCTAAAGCCGACCTTCAACAGGCTATTTCTAAATATTCCTGAGTCTTAACAGGGGCTATCAACATTCTTCTTAGTATTTACTCCTCTCTTTTCTGGTACTTAGCCCTCTATTTCACATACTTAATCCCCACTTCACACAGAGCCTTTTATCTCCTAAAGAAGGTTTTGCATGGTCTATGTCCATTATGTATGCAATTAAAAAATTAAACACCAAGAAGAGTCATACCAAAAATTTTGTCTATTGAAGCATTGGAAGGCAATGTGCAATTAAACACAGTAAATTGTCTTTTTAAACGCTGTGGAATGTCATTTCGACCCCCTCCAGGGTGGATCATTGCTGCTATGAGCTGTACATCAACAATAGTAGTGAAGTCTCCAGGCTTATCCAAGCTGTACATGCCTTCCATTTCCATCATTTGTCGCACAATCTCATTAGTTATCTGAAATGTTATACACACTATTTTAGTAACATCTCACAATCACGGTCCTCCACAGCTCCTATAAAATTAGTACAGATGAGATTAAAAGAAAATATTCAACTCTTATCAATGAAGTGTTTGTGAATGCTAATGATCACCTTCAAGGTTACTCGGTTTCACCCATCACCCATGAAATCTAAACCATAAGTTAAACGTGTCTGGTGCAAGTCCAGTCTGCTTCTCATCACATTGATCAAACTAATTTCCAAATACACTTAGATGAATTATGGAATATCTGGCACAAATGCAGTAGTACTCAAGTTGCAAGTTTTGCTATAGGTATCTTTCTCACTCAAAATTCAACACTTCAGAATACTTACATCAGGATGTGGGATGGTTTTACTCCTGAACTTTCAAAATTTTATCACTGAATGTTTGGGTTTGGGTTTTGCATCCCCACCTTATCTTTCCTACAGCCTCTAACATTGCTACAACTCCCTCCTTACTAAAAAAATGTTCCCGCTCTTGGTTTCAGAGGCTCAGTTCTTTCCAGGTTCATCTAATGACTTGGGAGGCATCCCACGCACCATTTTCCACCACCCGTCCCTCACATGTAACTGTTCCATAGGGCTCCATCCTCCTCTTCTCTTCCCACTGTTCAGAGGATGCCATATCAACTCTATACCCTGGACAATCTCAACTCTGGAACCCCACCTTCAGGTTCGTTCCTAAGCTCCACACCTCTATGTCTAAATTCCTACTGGGCATCTCACAATCTGGGCACACAAGCACCTCAAATATAGCAGTCTTTCCTTTAACAAACATTTAACGAATGATTTCTGTGTGTCTGGTAGCATAGACAGATGTCCCTGTCATTCTAGTAGTGGGAGAGAAAATATATATATGTGTGTGTGTGTGTGTGTGTGTGTATTAGTATATTATAAGTCTTTTTGGAAAAAATGAAGCAGAGAAAGGAATTAGGCAGTGCTCAGAGATATAGCTGAATATGAGGAGTAGGGGAGGCTCCGACTTTCAAAACACATAAGGAAAGACTTAAAGGATATGAGAAAGGAAACCACTTAAATATCTAGGGGAAGAGCATTGCAGGCAGAGTAAAGAGTAAATGAGGTGCTGAGCGAACATCATATCCAGTGTGTACAAGGCTCAGTAAATGTGGCTGGAGCAGAGTCACGGGGAGATGAGGTCAAACGGGATAGGGCCTTCGCGTCCCGGTAAGAATTTTGGCACGCATATTCTATGCGTCTCATGGAGGGTTTTGAGCAGAGGATTGTGTCCTGATATGGCTCACGTTTTCACTGATTTGAGAATAGATTGAGTGGGGCAAAGGAAACAGAAGCACTGAGGAGACATCTGTAATGGTCAAGAAGAGAGAGAATAGTTTGCACAGATATTGGCAATGGAATGGATAAATCTTGGGTATAGTTTGAAGATAGAGCCATCATGATTCCCTGAAAGACTGAATGGTGTTGCTATTTTTTGAGATGGACAGCACTGTTGGGAGAGCAGGTTTAGGGAGTAACAGGAATTTGGCTTTGGAGAGGACATGGTAAGTTTGAGATCCAACTAGACATTCCTAATTGGATAAATGAGCCTAAAATGCAGGGACTCTTCAGTCTATAGATGATATCTAAATATGCTTCCTCTCTCCTCACCTTATAGCAATGATGGTGAACCTTTTGAGCTCGGCGTGTCAGCATTTTGAAAAACCCTAACTTAACCCTGGTGCTGTGTCACATATAGAAATTTTTTGATATTTGCAACCATAGTAAAACAAAGACTTATAGTTATGATATTTATTTTACATATTTAAATGCCATTTAACAAAAAAAATCAACCAAAAAAATGAGATCGCGTGTCACCTCTGACACGCGTGTCATAGGTTCACCATCACTGCCTTATAGGAACTGCTGGGAGGTCTATGGGCCTTGGAACCCAACTGAACGGGAGAGAAAAGGGGAAAGGAAAGGGGGGAAAGCCTTCCCTGGCCTGAGGATGACACCTGCATAGATTCGCGCGTTGGGTGGACCTGGCCTATGTGGGCCAGAGATTTTCAACTGTTAACTGTGCTTTGATCCTTGAGTAAGCTCTTAAGGACCCGGCAGAAGAAAGCTCAAAACCTGTCTGGATGCGGGCACATCCATCCTAGGCTTCAGATAATTTTCAAAGGCGATGACCTAGCTAACAGCCAAAGATACATACAGAAAACAAGACAGTGTGAACCTGAGCAAACACTATTAAAACCACAGAAAGCAGAAACAGAGCCACATAGATTCCCTATGCTGGAATTAACAAACACAGAAATTAAAACAACTGTGCTAAACATGTTTAAAGAAATAGACAACACATTTTAAAATATATGCAAGGAGTAGGAAATTATTAAAAATGACAGTATTTTTTTTAAAAGAAAAGAGAATCAAATAACTAAAATTAAAACTCAAAAAAATAATTTGACAGTAGATTGGACAAAGTTGAGAAGAAAATTAGGGAAGTGGAAAGCAGAGAGGGGAATTATCTAGACATAAGTATTACAAGGATGGGGTGTATAGAAGAGAATTAAAGAAGCAAAGAGGGCATAGAAGAAAGACTAATATACATCTGGAGTTTGAAAAAAGAGGAAAGAGAGTAAGGCAGAAGCTATATTTGAAGAGATAAAGACTAGAAATTTTCTAGAACTGATGAAAGACACCAAACCACAGATTCACAAGTCCCAGTGAATCCCAAGTAAATAAATGCAAGTAAATCTACACCAAGGAACATCATTTAGAAAAGAAGAAATATAGTAAGGTAAAGAGAAGCCTTAACAGCAAACAGTGAGAGAAGGCAGATTGACAACAGAGGTGCGGTGCTGAAGTGGTAGTTGACTTCTCAGCAACAACAGGAAAACAGAGGACAGAAATGATAGATTCAGCATGATGAAGAAATAACTGCCCGCCTCAATTTCTACATCCAGCAGCAATTCTTTCAAATAAAGGAGATGAAATAAAGACATTTACAAACAAAAACTAAGAATTTGTCATTAAAAGACCTTCTCTGAAGGAAGTTCTAAAAGCAGAAGGAACATAATACCAGAAGGAAGGCCCAAGATGCAAGAATAAGTAAAGAGCAAAAAAGTGTTAAATGTGTGGGTAATGAAAATGAAAACTAAATATATAAAGCAGTACAAATAATGCCTCATGGAAAATTTTTTAAAAAGAAAGATATAGACCTAAAATACAAGCCAATGATAAAATGCTAAGTCAGGAGAAAAATAAAGAAAATTGAAGTGTTCCAAAGTCATTGGGCATACAAAATGGAAGCTAAAGGGTTAGTTATCTTTATTTTTTTATTATCTGTGTATGCAGATATATTGTCTATGGTAACCACTAGAACACAGAAATTAAGTACAGCCTATCCTATATAATAAAAGCTTAATATGCTAAGCGTCCGGTTGTCTGGTCATCTGTTCAACCAATCAAATGTAATACGCTAACGATACTCTAAGGCCACTCAACCACTCTCTATGATGTGCACTGACCACCAGGGCGCAGAGTCAACTGGTTGACCAGTCACTATTACATGCACTGACCACCAGTGGGCAGACATTCTGATCAGTAGGTTAGCTTACTGCTGGGGTCCGGCCAATTAGAACTGAGCAAGATGGGCCAGACATGCTCTGGAGCCCTCCCGCAGTCCCTCCCTGGCTGGCCAACGTCCTGCATCCCTCCCCAGCCCTGATCGTGCACAGGTGGGGTCCCTTGGTCTGGCCTGTGCCCTCTCGCAATCCGGGATCCCTCAGGGAATGTTGGGGAGCCAGTTTTGGTCTGACAGCCAAACAACTGGTCGCTATGACACGCACTGACCACTAGGGGGCAGACGCTCAACACAGGAGCTGCCCTCTGGTGTCAGTGCATTCCCATAGGGGGAGCACTGCTCAGCCAGAAGCCAGGCTCATGACTGGTGAGCACAGTGGTGGTGGCGGGACCCTCTCCCGCCTCCACGGCAGTATTAAGGATATCCAACTGTGGCTTAGGCCCGCTCCCCCTGGGGAATGAATTTTGTGCACCGGGCCTCTAGTAAATAATAAACAAAAGGGAAAAATCATTTCCTCAGAGAAATAGGAAGAAAACTGCAACCCATCTATGCTCAGCTGAGAGTGAGGAAATGGAGGAGTTGGAGGTCTGGGAAAAAGAAAAAAGTATGAAATAGTCATCTCCCAGAGCAGGAGTCTAAAAAAATATATAGCACAGGTATAGACAGGATAAAAATATAAAACATGAGACATGCAGTATGATTGTTGGGCAGGATTAAGAGCTCAGATGAAAAAGGAGACATATGTCATGCTTTCAACAATAAAGATTTCTTTAAAAAGAACTTAGCCATGATCATGATTTTATTTTATTAACTAGAGGCCCAATGCACAAATTCATGCACAGGTGGGGCCCAGCTGGCCAGGCCCCAATCAGGGTGGATCAGGGCCTGACCTGTCTGGAGGAGACAGTAGGAGGTTGGCCAGCCAGCCTGCCCTGATTGGGGCCAATCAGGGCTGGGCTGGCTGCGGGGAGGGGCCAAGGGCGATTGGCCAGAGGGCCCCGCCCCCAATTGGGGTGGGGGGTTGATTGGGAGCAGAGCCGACTGTAGGGAGGGGCTGTGGGTGGTGGGCCAGTTGGCCCTGCCCCCGAATGGGGTGGGGGAGCCAATCGGTATTAGTGGCTAAGGGAGGGACTGTGGGAGGTTAACCAGTCAGCCCCACCCCCTGATTGGGTGGTTCACTGGCCACAGTAGGAGTCATAGTGACCGGTTGTTCTGGTCATTATGGAGTTCTGGTTGCTGGCTTTTTATATATATACTAGGGGCCCGGTGCACAAAATTCGTGCACGGGGTGTGTGTGTGGGGGGAGTGTCCCTCAGCCCAGCCTGCCCCCTCTCACATACTGGGAGCCCTCAGGCGTTCACCCCCATCCCCCTCCAATTGCAGGATTGGCCCCTGGCCCAGGCCTGACGCCTCTGACAGAGGTGTCAGGCCTGGGCAGGGGCCCCTCATTTCCCCCCATCACTGGTTCTGCCCCCATCCCAGGCCTGATGCCTCTGGCCCAGGCGTCAGGCCGGGGCAGGGGACCCCCAGACGCCTCCGATTGCTGGCTCTGCCCCTTGCCCAGGCCTGACGCTTCCGCCGGAGGTGTCAGGCTTGGACAGGGGACCCCCAGCTCCCTGCAGTTGCAGGCTCCGCCCCTACCCAGGCCTAACGCCTCTGGCTGAGGCGTCCGGCCCGGGCAACAGGGACCCGCAGCTGCAGCAGCCCCGTGATCGTGGGCTCCACTTTAGGCCCAGGCAAGGGACCCCTAGCTCCCAGGACTGCCAGCTTCGACCGTGCTCAGCTCCCATCGCTGGCTCCACCCCTACTTCCTGCTATCACTGGCCAGGGCGGCAAGGGCGCCTGATTCTCCAATCATGGCTGGGGGACAGAGCAAAGGTGGCCCTGCCCCCAGCTCTTAGCTCCCCCCTGGGTTTCCGATCATTGTCAGTGGCAGGGGGCTTCTTCCTGCTTTCCCTTTCGCCTCCCAGCATTGTGCCTACATATGCAAATTAACCGCCATCTTTGTTGTCAGTTAACTGCCATCTGAGTTGGCAGTTAATTTGCATATAGCCCCGATTAGCCAATGAAAAGGGTAGCGTCGTACGCCAATTACCATTTTTCTCTTTTATTAGTGTAGACTAGAGGCCCAGTGCACAAAATCCATGCATAGGTAGGGCCCCTAGCCTGGCCGGCAATCAGGGCCTTCTGGCTGCCGGTCAGGGCCTTCCCTCCCCAGCTGCTGGCTGCTGAACGGGCCTTCCTTCATCTGTGCCACCCCTGGTGGTCAGCACATGTCATAGCAAGTGATCAAGCTCCCAGTCTCTCAGTCGAACTCCCAAGGGGACACTTTGCATATTAGCGTTTTATATATATAGATATGGTAGCTATTTTTTAATATGTCTTTATTTCAGAGAAGAAGGGAGAGGGAGAGATAGAAACATCAATGATGGGAGAGAATCATTGATTGTCGGCCTCCTGCACCCCGCCACCCCCACCCCTCACTGGGGATCAAGATGGCAACCTGGGCACGTACTCTGACCAGAAATCAAACCGTGGCCTCCTGGTTCATGGGTCAACACTCAACCACTGAGCCATGACAGCTGGGTTGTGAACATGATTTTAAAATGAAACCAGGTGTGATTTTTCTCCAGTCAAGTTTAGCTGCATAGATACAGTTGGAAGGAGAGCAAACTAAGTTTTACCAGGGCTTTAAGGTGGTTAAGACAGAGGGTGTATGCTACAGTGATTACAATGATGGATCGTAGAACTTCAGCTGGGAAAAGAAGCGAGGAAATTAGAGGAAATGGGGGATAGTTTAATGATGGTAGGAAAAATGGATGGTAGCTCTACTGGAGTCAGGAGAGGGACCAAGCTACAGAGTGGACGTGGTGATCAGAGAATAAAACGCTTGCAACTGAGAAAATGAGGGAGTTGCACTGATGACAAGGTATAAAGCATGGCCGCAGGAAGGAGTCATTCAGACAGGGTGGAAGGCATGCTCTGTGGGGAGGCCAAGATCATGTATGTCAGTGCTGGCATCGCCAAGTTACGAGAGCAGGCTGCATGATTTGCAGGGCCCACAGCAAAATGAAAATGCAAGGCTCCTTATTCAAAAGACTCCTTATTAACAGATTGTTTGCGGGTAGTTTTTATCGCGCACTAACAGGTGGCGCGGGCCATTTTTGCTAATTTTTTGCGCAAATGGCAACGTTCAGTAAAATTACGATAACTTTAGTTTACGTATTTATACGTAACCCGCATTCTACCGCTAGTCTATAAAAAACGTATTAATACGTGTCCCACGCTCTACTACACTGGTAAACGTAAAAAGTATAAATACGTTTCCCGCATACAATTTTGAGTTGGTGACAACAGAGCATTAAACCATGTGCAGGACCCTTTGAAGTGCGAGTCCCTGTGGACGGCACAGCTGGCACACCTTTGCGGCTGCGCCCTTGTGACAGGGACAGTACTGGGGCGCGTGACAGAGATTGGGAACTGAGCCCTGCAGGGAGAGAGGGCTGATAGCCTGCCGGGCTTTCAGGGGGAGGGCAGCGAGAAGCAAGGAGAACATCCCCTCACCTCCAGGCCTGGGTTCCGCTTGAGAAGCCTGCAGGGAAAGCGGTGCCTGCATTCCCATCTAAGCAAGAGGTGAAGGGCAAGTTCAGAGAAGTCACATTTACAGTGAATTCTGTGATGAACTGTGGCTTCCCGGGACCCACAGGAAGGCATGGGGAGGTGGGAGATGAGGTCGGAGAGGGCAGGGCTGTCTGGGCATTATTCTCAGGGTGAGCACAGACACCCCAGTGGTGTTGTCTGGGGTGAACCGGGATAGGGAGCGGGATGGGATGGGATGGGTCCAGGCCACTCCAGGTGGAGGCTGCTGATAAGGCAGTGCATGGAGGTAGGAGAGAGGTGTTGGGGTTCCACAAGGAACATGCAGAATTCTAGCAGCATCAATAAGCTTCTCTAACAGGGAATGATTCTGGGGTTGGCAGGGGATCATGACTAGGACAGTGGTGTGGGGCACAGTTATAAAAAACAAGTGGTTTTTAAGCCAAGAACTCCTTTGGAGCGTGTGCAGAGTAAGGCTAAACCCTGGGGAATGGGAGAGGAACCAGAACATGAAATCAAGCAACCAGAGAGACAGGAGGGCGTGTTGCTGAAAACCGCAGGGCGATTTCAAGAAGGGGGAATGTCAACTCTAACCGAGAAAAATCAAAAAAGACTAAGAATTATTACTAGGCTTAGTAAGACGAAGACGATGGACATTTTTTTATATAACTAAAAATACTGATTCAATACCACCTATAGGAGATAAATATATATGTATGTGTGTGTGTGTGTGTGTGTGTATTTAATGCTCACCTGAGCATATGTTTTTATTGATTTTAGAAAGAGAGGAATGGAGAGAGAGGGAGGGAGAGAGAAACATCAATCATTGCCTCCTTTATGTGCCCTGACAGGATCAAATACGCAACCTTTTTGGTGTGCGGGATGATGCTCCAACCAACTGAGCCACCGGTCAGCGCCTATAGGAGCTATTTTAGTCATACCTGGTCTCCCCAT
Source organism: Myotis davidii (assembly GCF_000327345.1). NCBI lineage: Eukaryota > Metazoa > Chordata > Mammalia > Chiroptera > Vespertilionidae > Myotis > Myotis davidii. The sequence continues at coordinate 1,299,781 of NW_006299717.1, forward strand.
TCATTAATGACGGGCATATTAATATCGTCAATAAATACGGTCATTTTTCTGCCTCCTGGTGGCCCATATGTGCTTCCCATTCGCTTATCCACATAGCTTTCAATTGTTCTCTAGAAAAGAGGAAATCGTTTGTCTCATGCATTAGATCTCAAGCTACATTTCTAAAAATAATGAGCATATTTTCCAGAGTAGAGTACTATTTAATATGTATAAATATTATTATTAAAACATATATTATGAATTTTAAAAATAAGTTATTAGAATGTTAATTATGAATTTATTTTAAAAGAGATATACTCAAAAGTCCAGCTTCAGCCTCAATATTAGGCTATTAATCCAAATTTTAGGCTAGTAATCAATATCAGATTATCAACCCAAATATGCTATTTGGATTTGTCTTTAATCTCAGCCTTAGGGAAGTTAAATAGCTGAATGCCAGCATGCAACACCATTTTTAATATATATATATATATCAGTGTTTTAGATGCATATACATTATATCATAGCCACAAGTTAAAATATGTACTTAATGTTTATTAATTCAGCAAATGAGGAGTTTTACCTGAAACATTATTGGTTCTGTGGCAGATGAAAAGTTTAGACTTTTGGATAACTGTACTTCAGGATCATATTTTTTCAAATAGGCCTTAATCATTACAGTTTTTGCAGTTCCCTGCTCTCCTGTGAGCAAAACAGCCTGAAATCATAGGATAATCATGTTAAAAGGTGTTATAACATGTTTAGTTTTAAATATCTTATGGTTCAGGTGGCCATGCTTTCATTCTATAAATTACTACAACTCATTTTTTAGAATTACATCTACACAAAAATATATCCTATTTGAGTTAAAGATTTGAATGTAAAATGTGCACTGTGAAAGTGCTGGAAGGAAATATGGGTGGATATTCACGGGACCACGGGGTATGGGAGGACTTTCCTCAGTGAGCAGGGGCCACAGTGCGGAGGAGATTGAGTTGAGTATCCTGGGACCTGGGCTTCATTTCCCGAACATGTTTCTCTCACTGCCTCCAGCCCACTGTGCTGGAATTTAATTTTTCCATCTGTGGTGTGTGGGAAAGGATGTGCTTCTTACATGGTTTGCAATCATCTAAGAAACTTATCCAACTTACTTTATTTTGTTTTGCAATGGTGTCAATCAAGAAATTTGTTCTAATATTGTCAACATTTGGAACCAAAATTGATGAATACTCTGGAATACTGTCAGTCGGATAAAAATATGGCTGAAGTTTCTTATTCCAGTGCTCCCAATCACCTATACAGGAAGTAAAAATTCATCTTCATAAAACTGCATTCTTCAAAAGTAATCAGAATACAAAAATGCAAGCGATATAAATAATCAACAGAATCATAAAAACATTTAAAACACTTTCCTAAAACATGTTAACATATGTGCTTATCTAACTTCTTCTCTAATATCTAAGCTAATGTTTCTTTATCTAATATACTGTATGTGACATTTGGTAAATTTGTTTTGCTTTCTTATAAAGGTTTTCAATTGCTAAATTATTCATCCAGAGGAATTGGGCCTGAAATGCAATACAAATCAGCTGGATGTGAAGCCAGTGAGGTGTGTAGTACCTAGTAGGAAAGCCACACCCACTGAAAGGATGGCAAAGACCACCGAAAGGATAACTATAGAACTGATATCACTTCTCCCTTAACGATCTGGTAGAATTCACCAGTGAGGTCATCTGAGCCTGGAGTTTTCTTTGCGAAAAGAATTTTTAAGTAGATATTGGAATATTTAGGGTATCTATTTTCGTCTTGATGATGCTTGGTAGTTTTTTTTTTCTTTCAAGGAATTTGTCCCTTTCATCTACACTATCAAATGCATTTTCATAACGTTGCTTCTAATATTCATTTCTTATTTTTGTTAATGTCTGTAGGATCTGTAGTGATCACGAGTTCCCTCTTTCATTCTGGACAACAGTGAGTTATGTCTTTTCTTTCTCCCCTGATATCTCTAATGGGAGATTTATCAATGTTATTGATCTTTTCAAAGAACATCTTTGGTTGGGCTCTGGATTCTAAGAGAATTCGTACCTAGACTTAAGGGTGCATTTAATTTTAGTTTGCATTTTGAATTAGACTTTCTTTTTATCATCCCAAATCTAGTCACCTGCTGTAAAATTATTGGTCATTCTGGATAAAGATGGCCAGCTGGAAAAAATTCATGTACCTCAGTCTCTTTTTAAAGGCCCTTTAAAATATAAACTTTCACTTAATCTCCATTTTCAAATGATTCTCCTACCCTCAAATGTGCCTGGTGTCCCCTAAGTCCAGGCAACCCTGTGTTTTACACTTTCCAACCAATAATTCTTCAACTCTTGACCAGCGTGGCGTCGGTGCAGCTGTCTAGCAGTGTGGCTTTGGAAAGAGGACCTGGAGCCGTGTTTCTTAAGCAGACTGACAAGCAGCCTTCCTGTTCTTACCTCCCCCTTTGCCTCCGGGTCCAATGCCTGAGCCCTGCAAAGGTTCTGTGACATATACCACATGGCTGCGAAACTCTTCCCGCTGCTGGTGTAGGGCTGACCTGTGCCCCCGTGCTCAATCAACTGCCACTTACCTTCCTGCTTTCTTGCTTTCAATATGAAGTTATTGCAGTCTACTCTCCTGTTCTTTTGAGTTTGTGCATTAGAAAATACCTTTGCTATTTCAGAGTTTTAGAAAGAATCAGAGGCAAATGCAGTTTTTAGGAAGCATGATTTTCCTTCTCTGAGACTTAGAAGCACTGGGAGGTAGGCTCTGGATAGAGGTACCAAGCTCAAGGGCATTTCTTTTACAGACAGGTGAGCTGGCTCCTGTTTGGTGGGCCCGTCTATTTGGTTCACTCTCTACTTACTCTGACATTTCCAAGAGGGAAGCTGTGGGATCGATCTGATCCCGCGTCGTGAAGAAATTGTGTTCGCTACACTGCTGCCTTTTCCTTGTCAATCATTTGAAAGGAGGTGATGTACGAGGTATTGCCAACTTGTTTCTGCCAGATGTCCCATAGGCCACTCCAAAAGAAGTCAGTCGCCATACCTGTTCCCAGCGTGGCCAACATGCAAAATTATACTATTCTTTGCACCTGTGACCTTTCAAAATGTTTTAGCCACGATGTCACTCGTAACTGGTTTAATGTTTCCCCATGGAGGGTTCATGGAAGTTTACATTTTCCCCATCTTTAGAAATGTCATTTCATTTCAGGGAGAAGTCGCTATGCTTACCGTAATCAGTAACATAAAACTCGTACATGGTGTAATTTGTGCCTTTAGGGATTTCTGGTAAGAATAACTTGCTTTTGTGGCCTCTCATAAAGGTTTCAAGCTTATCTCTGCTGTCCAATTCCAGGAGAGCTCCTAAGCTCCACATGAGGCCAAACACAAATAACTTATGAAGATGGTCGACACTCGAAATTCCACCTTCTTCCTTGGAGGGAATCAAGCCTTCCAGAAGAGTGAGAGACTGAAAATATTTAAAATACAATAAAATAAATTTTTATATTTAAAACCTTAAATAAAAAACTTTCCTCAAAAAACTAAATAAATAAATAAATAAAAAACTTTAAACG
>NW_006299717.1:1303400-1304698 GCF_000327345.1 Myotis davidii
AGCAAACAAATGTGTGTCCACATATCGCTTGGTCACTGTCCAACAGCCACCAGCATGTAGAGGGAACGTGGTCCTGCTTCAGACAGACCGCGTGGTCTAGCGGGAAGGATGCTAAGCTGGGGACCGGGAGGTGTGGTTTCTACTCCCAGCTCACAGCACTGACCTGAGATCCCATTTCCTGACCTGAAATGCAGGAAAGCCTACACTAGCTGTTTTCTAGTTTCTGGTTCTAAAGCAGCGATTCTCAACCCGTGGGTCGCGACCCCTTTGGCGGTCGAACGACCCTTTCACAGGGGTCGCCTAAGACCATCCTGCCTATCAGATATTTACATGATGATTCATAACAGTAACAACATGACAGTTATGAAGTAGCAACGAAAATAATTTTATGGCTGGGTCACAACATGAGGAACTGTATTTAAAGGGCCAGAAGTTTGAGAACCACTGTTCTAAAGTTTGGTTACTCCAAGTTTCTAGACCAAAGATTGTCTTTCTTTTCACATTTTGTAGGGCTCCGCAAACTGTGGCCCCAGGGGCCAGCCGCCTGTCGGGCAAATGAAGTCTCACTAAAACCCAGTCATGTTCATGTGTGTACCGTGTCTGGCTGCGTTTGCAATACAACAGCAGAGCTGAGTGGTTGAGGCAGAGTGTTGTGCAAAGCCTAACACATGTACTAGCTGCTCCTTTAAAAATGTGTGTCGACCCCCCTTCGGCTTCAGAAAGAAACAGATCTACAGTGAAACATCCTGTCTTGCAAAACAAAATTATTTCAAAATTTTCCACTTTTGTTATGCATTTTAAAGTAATTACTAAATATTTATTTTGGCCTTGTATACTCTTTCTAACCTACCTACCCTCGCTGACAGACGCTCCTTACACTAAGAATCACACACTGGAATGGATAAGGAAGGATCACCTATGGACTAGAATCAGAAGATAAAAGTCTCTGCTTAATTCTTTTTTTTTTTTTTCTAAAGACTAAGAAGGAAAACTGAGCACGGGGGCGGTGGTGGGGGGGATGAGGGGATATTAAAAACTGCCTGGAGAACTGTCTCCAAGTCTCCCCATCTGCTATCTGCTAAATCCGCTCAGCCAAGTCGGCATCCAGGTTGAACTGACTGCCAGCAGCCCCTTCCTGTGTTTCCCGTGGAGCTGCGAGCTTTACTTATTTGCCCGCTCTCGTTATTGGACACACCTCCTGGGCAGGTCACCAAGCTTGCCAAGGGGAAAGAGAGTTCATTCCTCTCCCCCGACTACCACCCCCTGGGAAGTGAAAATAACAGAGAGATGGCAGGGCA
>NW_006299717.1:1304862-1362090 GCF_000327345.1 Myotis davidii
ATAAAATATATTTTTAAAAATGTCCATGTACTCATACATTTCCTATTTCAGATGCCTCTACACTACAACTGAGTAAGAAAGAAGAACCTCAAATCTAATAAACCAAACAAAAACAAAAAAAACTTACTTGCACAATATAGTTGCACTCTAAGAGCTGCATTTTGGGGTTGAGGCTTAGTTTCATGTAGGTGTACACATCTTCGAATATCTTATCGTACAGGCTTTGGAACACCGTGGCCTCCTGCGTGGTGCGCTTCTTCAGCCAGGCCTGCAGCACACAAACGGGGTGTGTTTGTTAAGAAAGCGGAGAGGGGAAGGCAGAGCGGCTCCGGGCCTCCGTCCCTACCTGCAGTATCGGCCTCCAGTTGAGGGCGGAGCTGCTGATGTAGACCATGCCCATCCTGGACACGGTGGCGGGGGAGGCGTTCTCGATGTTGTGCACCTCGAACAGAAGCTTGCAGTTGGGGGACATGGGGATGCGGTCCCCGTTGGCCAGCGTGAGCGTCTTGTTGTCGTCCAGCACGGAATTCAGGTTCTCGATCCAAATGGCATCCACCGGGCCATCCAAAATCAGGAAAATGTTCTCACCTGCGAAGCATTGCCACGGACAATTAAGCAAATACCTGTTCCTATAAACTGGCGGGGGGTGAGGGAGGTGGGGGGGTCAATCACAAAGGGGCTCTGCGTGGACCTTTCTTAGCTTTCAGTGTTTTTCTCCACAGCGTGGAAAATATCCCGTCTGTCCAGTCGTTGGTGGCCGTGTCCAGTCTGCCGAACATCTGTGGGGCGGTGATGGCCTTGGGGTTCATGCGCATCTCCCGGTGCGGCCGGCCGCACTCGCTCAGCGCCTTCATCAGGATGGTGATCACCGTGGTCTTGCCCGAGCCGCTGGGCCCCAGGGTCATCAGGCCGTGACGCACCAGCGACGTCTCGTACAGCTGAGCAACGACAGGACCGTCAGCTGGACCAGGCAGCCCACAGGCCTCTCGCCGGCCGCAGGGAAGTGGTGCTGGCATCGAGGACGCTTTAATAATCCCCCCAGTAAAGTGAGAAAATGGTTTTTAAAAATGTTTTGTTTTTTGTGTTGTTGGTTTTTTATTTTTGTTTTTGTTTTTGTTTTTTGGGTCTTACTAGAAGTGGAAAGTAAATTAGCACCACGTTATAAAATATGTGATGAAGCAACGACAACGTGGAATTGGAATGACATTTTGGAAATACTTAATTCGGGCTCTAGAGGTTGCTTCTCAAACCTCGTGACTTTATTCCTTGGGATTTTGTTTTGCTGAAACCTATGGAGCAGTTTTTTCACTCTCTCGGCCTGCAGCGTGATGGTATCGCCCCCTGGTGGTGGAAAGCGGCAACACACACCATTCTGGGAGGATCCAGGTTACACAGCTATCGGCCTGGATTCCCTGAGGCATAGCTTGAGATGAGGGTTCCTGTGCCAGTGATTAACTCGGGGGTGCTCTGAGGGGGAGATGAGGGGTGTGGGGGAGCAGGACAGGAACGGGAGAAGCCGAGCACGGGGTGATAAAACCCCAAGCCTGGCACGCAGCTTGCTGCGCCTGCAACAACGCCCCTCCAGTTCTCCAGAGCCGGGAGGTGAGTGTGGGTGAATGTGCTAGAATTACACAAAAATGGTGACATACTAAAAAGTGGACAGTGTCTGGGACAACATCCTGTCCATGATGTTGTTAATAAAAATAACTCAGATGTCTCACAGCTGATCAGAGGTAGAATTTGCATTGTCCTAAAATTTAAATAGAAATGTATTACTACTTAACCCATAGGTTCAAAGCGACTGAACCTATGTGGCAGTGGCCACAACATTCCATATAAGAGTAATGTTATTGACGTAAAAAAGAAAAACAATATTCTAGCCCCCCCCCACTGAGGTGACTGGGATTTCAGCGCTCAGTACACTGTATCCATACCAGACATAAAATGATGTTTTCCCAGAAATGAAAAAGGGTTGTAAATGGTTTCCCATACTTGGACGATAACAAATACTTAAACTTTTAAACGTTAACTATTTCCTTGCAAGATCTGGATCTGTTTCATACACTTGCACTTCTTATCATCTGGCAGAAACACTAAGTTAAACCAGAGGACTTGGATGCGTGAATATAAGCATAACCAATGGACGCAGACCACAGGGGGTGAGGGTGCGGGCATGATTGGGGGGATGGGGGGACATGGGAGGATAAGGACACATATGTAATACCTTCATCAATAATAAAAACATAAGAGTTTTCATTTTGAAATGCGGTTTTTAACACTCTCCACTGGTTCAGCTCCGTCATATTCCAAAAGCCCTGGAGAATACCCGCCAAAACGTGAAGCTCATGGAGGCTTCATCCTGCCTCTGCGCTGGCTTCGTGCCGCTGCTGATACAGCAGCTGTCACAGCGGGTGCCATGCGATGCACACGAAGACGCCGAGAGGTGCCGACCCAGACTCAAGTATGAGTGTGGGTGTGAACACGTCCACACACAAAGCGGGCGCAGATTAACCGGACAGACTCCTCAGGCTTCGTGCCCCCGGGAGGCGCCCAGCCACTGGCGATACCGCCACCTGGACCGTTGCATCTTCCTGAGTGTGTCTAACTTAACACCCTCCCAACTGCTCCTGCGAGTCTAGTCACAGCCCAAGCTTCTCACCGGGTGTAAGCACCTCAGTAAAGCACTGCTTGTTTGCTGTGACGATGGTCAACCCATCCCATCCCGCTAGGACCGACACACTGCGTGACGTGCTCAAGTAGGACTAATATCATGAGTTCTTCTCGTAAAATGCTGACCTTCAACAACACCCACTTCTCATTACACTGATAACAGACTAGCATTTCTTTACCTGCACAAGTTTGAGATTCCAGGGCGGGTGGTTTATCAGACCTTCTGCCTGAACCTGGCGGGCCACCGCATCTTGTAGTTCCACGTAAGTGTTACTGTCCAGCTGTAGTCCTGGGAACAGGTCGTTGATTAAGCTGAGGAACAGGGGTTCGTCTTCATCAACCTACGATGGCAGAGAATAAACTTACTCCTTCCGTCTACAAATGTGCACCAACCAGCTAGGACGCACACAGCACCCTCACTTCATGCCTAGAAGCAGTGAGTCCTCTCCTCACCAGACCTGTCACCTCCAGTACTCGCTCCCGAACACACCACTGAAGCCGGGCTACCTGCAGCATCGCAGCCAAGTTCCCTGGGATTCAACGTCCTCCACAGTCTCCTGCTCAGTCTCTTCACCTCAGTCCTTTGTCATATGAATGCTCTGCTTCTCACAGCCAGGTATACACATCAACGTAAAACATGCAGTTAACAGTCCCTACCCCATGAAAATAGAATAGTAGTATTTCTTCACTATTAGGATATATCCATGCATGACTCATCCATCCAACATCAGCTGAAAAACCATCATCCGAGTTCTGACTTCTCCTAAGCAGCATGTTTGAGGAAACTAAGTCTAAACCTTCTTAGCTACACCTGTAATGCCTAGATCACCCCACTCATAGTGGCTGACCATGTCTGATCTCTCTTTATTTCTGGGGTGCCCCTGATGCTTTCTGGGGTGCTTGTCTAGGAGTCTCAAGGATACCATTATCCCAGGGAAGGAGCAGAGGCATCAGAAAGTCTCGTGGATTTTTCTCCCAGCTTCTCAGCTGACTGCGATTGCGGGCGGGTTCTCCAGACTCTGAGTCCCGTGCCCTCACGGGTCATCCACCTCCCACAGAGTGGCTGTGAGACACAAACCAGACAATACCCCCCGAACAGGCTGTGACGGCAATGAACCACACCGGGGTTAGTTTTTGTAACTGCGGTGTGAACTTCCCGAGGACCAGTTCTTCCCCGACCTTGGTCTCCCAGGGCACGGGCACAATGCGCAGCAGAGAGAGGCCTTTGAATAAACACCCCGAGAACCTGTCCGTCAGCTGGCTGAGCAACCTGGCTCCGGTGGCAAGAATGAACGCAGTGTGACAACTGCTGTCATCTCCACAGCAAGCTTTCTGTGCATTTGGGGGAAATAGAAATGATGTTGATGTTTGGGGACAGACATAGCTGAGATGAGCTAAGCATAGACAGAGCAAAAGGTCTCGTGGTGCCCTGTGAATCCAGGCCTCCATGTTTGGAAGATGCTTCATTATGAGTAATGGCCAAGTTCCAAACACTGGACTGAAACCTGGGGGCTGGAGCCCACGGATGAGGCCTGTTCGAGGGCACACAACTGACAAGGGGGTGCACCTCCGGCTCACGCTGGTCAAACTGGAAGCACAGTGGTAGGTTCACACTCCCACTGTTGCTATAAGTATTCATGTTTGCAGCCTAACATGAGCCACCCCCGCCACCCCACCCTCCCGACACATACACACACACACATACACACACACACACACACACACATACACACATCAGCCAAGTAGAAAGAAACCAGGTCAAATTCTTGAAAGAGGAGAGAAGTCAGAGAAGAAAGATACCAGTTTAGAAAGGTTCATATCTCTTAGTCCTCTCATGACGATGCTTAATTCACTGTCTTCCGGTCTGGCTCTTTTCTGAGATCCAAGGGTCCTCAATACAGATAGGATATTTCTCAACCCGAAGTCATAGTGAACCTAAGATGGGGGGAAGGGGGAAAGATTATTCAATTGAAAAGCTCTCAATGTAGACCCACTGTATACATATAGTAGGTATTCTGATCCATATGTACTGTAGATTTGGAGTGTAGCTGCAAAGTTTCAGTAGCTGAATTCTTCCACCTGTCCTTTGACTGAAAAATGATCCTTCCATTGGAAAGATCAAGCTGTATGATAGTGTCCACACTTTTAAATATCTTTGGAGGATAAGACAGTCTGATGACAGTCTGAGAGGCAAACAGATTTAAAATGCATAACCAACAGGTTATGTACTATGTGACTCCATTTATGTAATGTTTCTGAAAGAAAATGATAGAAGTGGAGAAAAGATCGGTGGCTGCAAGGGGATAGGGACTTGGGAGAGAGGGGGCTGTGGCTATAGAAGGGTAGTATGAGGGGACCTGGTGGTGATAGGGCAGTTCTGTATGTTGATTGTGGTGGCGGTTATACAAATCTACCTATGTGATATAATTGCATAGAACTACACACACACACACACACACACACTGAGTGCATGATCAACTGGTGAAACCTCAATGAGCTCTGGATTTTACCTATGGCCATTTTCTGGTCTGTTATTGTACTATGGTTATAAGATGCCAACTTTGAAGGAAGTAGAGTAATGAATACATGGGACCTCCCAGTACATTTCTTGGCAATTTTTGTTGCATTTATAAATATTCAAAAATAAACAGGTATTCAAAATACATAACCAACAGGTCAAAGTAATTAAATTTATTTTAGAAAAGAGTCAAAGAGATTTTCAAAATGAATAGCATTTTATCAAGGTAAAATTGCAAAGTAAAAAATCAAGTTCTATAGTTAGGGGGGGAAATAAATGGACAAAGTTACCTGCTTGGTAAGTTGTTCCTCACACAGTTTGTAAAGGACATAAAACTTTTGAGCCAAGATAACATTCTCAAGGAAACCACAGCTTGCAAGTTTAACTCGCATAATGATCTGGAAAATTAATATAGTGAGATTTTCAACAATGTGCATGAAAAACAAGTAAAAATGTAAATTATGTTATGTTTTTAAATCCCAAAGCATACCTGTCTATCAGGAACCATCATAGCAACAGTTCTAAACTGAATTTTTAAGTTCTCGGGTAGTTCCTGGCGCCCAGCATATCCGGGGTTCTAAAAGTTAAAATTATTTAATTTTTATTGCTGATATAAATTTTATTTCATGCATAGAAACACATTTCAGAACCCTAATTCAGATCCTAAGGTGGCATTGAGAAAAACATTAGATTCATCAAACCTCCCTCTTTTCTCAAAAATGTGTATTGGACCATTGATCTCTATCAATGTCACATCACTCCCTTTGACATAGTTCCAGTTTCATTATATTAACACAGACACACATATTACTTTGTGAGCAAAAATTAAGCATCTGTTTATTGGTTAAGAAAATAGAAAAGAAAACTGAATAAATATCTAGATAGTTATGATTGAAATGTTACTGAAATAAGAAGAAAATGCAGGGTTCCATACTGATGAGTTTACTTAGATAATTTTTATTTCCTCTCTTTATCCTGTTCAGTCGGAATTACAGAGTTCTTTGGCAGACAAAGCACCATTAAAGAAGCCCACGGTGGTGAAGGGAAATAAAGATGGGAGTGAAGGGGGAAATACTGAAGAGGACAATGTGAGGTGGAAAGGAAGCGAAGGCCTCATGAGTAGCTACAGGCTGAGGACGGGTCAGGCCCAAAGGTCCCAAGGGTAAGGTTAGGGGTCCAAAGTGTAATAATTTAAGATTTCATCTTATTAGAAATTACTGCATAGGCTACAACTTCCATTACCTAAAGACATAGATGATTTGAATTATAAGGGATTTGGTGATGTAATCTTGTCCAGCTCTGCCTCCAGTGCAGACACGCCATCTAGAATAGCGGTCGCCAACCTTTCGGACCTCATGGACCACCAATGGTCCACGGACCACCAGTTGGCTACCGCTGATCTAGAATGTCCCTGCTATACGTTTGAACATCTATAGCTCACTGCACGGTCCACATAGTAGCCAGTAGGCATGTATGACTATTTACATTTTGATGAATTAAGTAAAAATAAAAATACAATTATTTTGGGAAAGAAACCCTCATTCTCTGCCTATCAGCTACTGTCAATGAGCCAAATACCTTGCTGACACAGGATACAGAGATTGCTGGTTGCCTACCACTACTTCTCCTTTCTCCTTCCTCAGTCACACAAGCCCAGTTGCCAGCTAGGAGCATCACTACCCAGATGATAAAAAAAAATGATGTTTCCCAGCCTGCCTTGCAGCCGGTGTGATTAAATTCTACACCATGAGACCCAAAGGGACACACTGTATGAGATAACCTTGTTGCTTGAAGGGAGTTAATTCAATCAATTGACTGCAACAAAGTGGAGATGCTTCAGTAGCGTCTTAGGTCACAAGGTGACCTAGATGTTGGAAACCATGATGGAGTAGAAACACAGGAGAAATCTTAAGAGAAAAAAATCCTTACGTGTTGTCACTATTTTTTGTGTCTCAGCCATTCACAGCCTAATCTAGCATCTAATTGATATTTCCAATATTATTCTTAATCCAGGGAGAATGTTAAACTTTTACATTATTCTCTGCCACAGTTATCACACTGAGCGAATTTCTTCATCCCATTGTCTTAGTTAGTTATAACTGATCCTTCAGGATTATTATTAACTGCTTTCCTGGATGTCTGCTTGCAGTGAAACTTATCAGAAACTTTCTTATTTTGCTTCCTATGATTTATCTACTAGGACACTTCAAACTCAGAGTACTTTGCATTATCTTGCAACTTAGAGATAACGGAATAAAAAACTTATATATGAACACATTAAGTAAAACTGGTTCATTAACTTCACTGCTCCAAGTCATTAAAAAATCTATTCGTGCCTTTGGTTTTCTATCTGTACAGCATTGTATCTCAAAGCTCTGCCCTGAAATACGTGGTAAATGAACATCCACAATTCTTTGGCATAGGAATTATTTTGGATATTTTAAGTCATTTCCAGGATCTTTTATTACGTTTCAGAGAAAACCAAGCATAGAGTGTAAGTAGTGAGATCGAAGTCAGACAATAACGTCTCTCTCTAACTGGCTCTGTGACCTGAGCTAGTTTTTAAATCTCTGCCTCGGGTACCTCATTATAAAATATGCGCCATACAAAATGCGACACATGACTACACTGCCATGTAAACTGCTTTCACTAATGGCTGTGCCTTGTGTCACTTCTGGACAGAAACCCTGAGAGACAGAGCATAATTCTTTATGTCCTGCTTTTCCTCTGCTACGGCCACCAGCAAAGACGGAGACAGGTACGGAGTAAGAACTTACAAAGCAGGCCTGCCCTCTCCACCCCGGCCCAGCAACAGGGAGAAACAAATCTTTGATGCTTTCAGCCACTAAGATTTTGGGATTGTTACTATAGCTGTCCTGTCTGATACTAGTACATGAAGCATTCAGCCCATCACCTTACACATAATGAGTGCTCAATAAACAGTAGCTATTAGCATCATTAACATATTGCTATTTTATCTTCTGTCTTGTCTATTTTTACTACTCAAAAAAAATCCCATGATAGGAAAGAATCGCTCCTGACCCCTGGATAGTCGGTCATTTACCCAGGAGTAGATACCTTGTTTTACTTAAGTCCATAGCAGTTAAACCAACCAAATTGCATTTAAAACCCATGTTCTCACCATTGTTAAGAAGATTCCAAATTCTGGATTTAAATCAACACAATCACCGTCAGAAAAAATGAACTGTTTTTTTCTCTCTTTTCTTGCTGTCAAAACAATATAAATTTGTTGGGCTGCCACCGATAAGACGGGCAATTCAATTCTGTTAAACTCATCAAAACAGCCCCAGGAACCTGACTGCGCCAGACCTGGTATGAAAAACAGTTGATTTGAAAAGTTTTACTTCTTAATAGCAATCATCTCGCCAAAGCGCTCGCAAACAATTAAATGTTGAGATACAAGGTATATATCAAGTTTCATATCTGCTGTTTTTAGAAAGACACATGGAATTCCCGTGATATACAGAAGTTTCATTGTACATCAACACCAAGACAATGAAAATAGTTCACTGCCAAAATGAAAGGGCAGACGCGCCGCCGTTGCATCCGGGGAGGCCGAGGGTGATAAAATTGGATTCAATCTGTAAGGGTCATCTCCGGCGGGGATGGGGGTGGAAGGAGCCGTAATGTTAGGGGAAACTGACCAAATAAGGAATGCCAGAGTCAGATCGCTCCGCTCCTTTCTTGTTAAAATGAGAGAACTATGAGGAGGCTGGGAGGACAGAGAATGGCCGAAGGGATTTCTATTTATTGCTTACAAAATCCAGCACAAAGAAAGACCTGGATGGATATTGGGAACATTGCTCCTGTCTCATCTCTAAGGATGAAAACCTTCATTATCTTTACCTGTATGAAATGCTCTTCTTTCTTTTATTACTGCCCCCTCCCCCTCTAGTTTCTCTTCTCTCTCCTCTGGGAATTTCCATTACACAGATGTTGGAACTTGGATAGCTACTGTTAGGGGCAAAAAAATAGAATGTTGGGGACTGGCTATGGTTAAGGGAAATATTAGTCATGCGCTGCTAACCGTGATTGCCTTGTTCTGGTTAAAAAAAAGGACATTCTAAACTGCCTGGGAATTGTACCCCCCAACCCCACCCCCACCCAGGACCTGGGAGTCAACCTTGGACCTGGGAATCAACCTTGGAATGTGGTCCATTCTCATTCAAGAGCTGCCTATTATCATGGAAAGATTAGCAACCTTGTTGCCCAAACAATGGAGTCCCACCTCAGCCTGCACAGCCCGCTTCCCCATGCCTGCAATCCCTACTTCCCCACCTAATCCTTGTCCTACCCTGTGCAAGCAGCTGGTCTATGGGGGTTGCACGAGGGGGGCGGGGGGAGGGAATGCGGAGCAGATTTTTGTGATGCCCTGCTGCTCTCCCATCCGGCCGGCAGGACTGGAATAAACGCTCATATACGATTCAACCCTGTCTCTGCTGAATTGGACCAAGTAGTGACAGGCAGCCCGGACCCCTTGGTTGTCTGGTTTCGCTACTCCTATGACCCTTAAGTTTTTTTTGCAAAATTTCCCATTTCTTTTTGCAATGTATTCTCTTGGCCACATATTCCAATTCAAGAGAGATGTTTTTTTCCATATCCAAATTTTCCAATTGTTATGTTTTCATAGTAGCCTGTTTCTTTGTCTACATGTGATACATTCTTGAATCTCTCTAAGCTATTAACTTCATTTATTTTCTCTGTTGAACAGTTTACTGGTCAGTAGGTCTCCACTGCTTTGGATGCGTCCCTAATTCCTTCAAATATTTTATGGGACTTTGTTATCGCTGCATAAGTTGCATTTCCTCTTCCGGAATGCAAATTCCTGTCTGCAGGAGGCATGCCTGCCGCTGGTGATTTGAGGGAAGGGATGGAGCCACAGAGGGTTGCTCTCCAGGGCTGGGGCCGGCAGTCTGTCCGGCCTGGTGCACTGCGTGCCCCTCTGGCAGGAGCCCGCCTCTGGGGTTGGTCTTTGGCAGCATTCCCACCTCAGACAGCTGTGCTACAGCTTTTGTGTGGAGGAAACACACTTTTTCTTTGCCTTCTGCTCTCATTTTGGTTCCGTGGGGTTTACCTCGCACTCTAGTCTGCTTCTCCCAACCACCCCCGGCCCTCAAGCTGGGAGTGACCCACAGAACCCTTCTCTTTGATTAGAAAATTATTCTCAGGGTTCAAAAATGTTTGACAGACAGGCGACTAAAAAGAATAATATAATGAATACCCATGTACCCACCTGTCAAATCCTAACAATTTGTTTCAGATTTTATTCTTTAGAATCATGTCAAAAGTACTTTTCATGTCCAGGTATATCCCTCTTGATTCCACACTCCCTCCTTCTCCAGAGGTAGCTTCTACCCTGCATTTGATACCAATGGTTCCTAGGCATGCTTTTAAGCTATTGCTCTTATGCATGTATTCATGAACAGTATATATTTCACATGCTCAAAGTTTATATGTGTGTCTATTTACCTAGCTCGCTAGCTATAAAATGCTGTGCATATCCTCCTGAGCTGAAGGCCCAGTGTACTTCTTCCCAATGGAGTCACCCTTCTTCCCTCCCAGAGGAGACATAAGCATTCTTATGCTTTTTTAAAAAATACGTTTGTATTGATTTTAGAGAGAGGGGAGGGGAGAGGGAGAGATAGAGAAAGAAACATCGTTGAGAGAATCATTGATCAGCTACATCCTGCACACCCTTTACTGGGGATGGAGCCTGCAACCCAGGCATGTGTCCTCACCAGGAATTGAACCAGCGGCCTCCTCGACCTAGTGCATGGGTCAAAGCTCAACCACTGAGCCACACCGGCCGGACTCTTTTTACTATCTATATATACATATCTATGTAATACATATCTTTGGTTTAAATAAATGCAATCATGCTATCTGTGTTTTTGTGAGACTTGCTACTTTCCCTCTAAACTGTGAGACTGCGCTACATCAATGCATCGTGCTGTAGTTACTCGTTTTTACCGCTACAGCATTGTTATGCGTATGATATATAAATCGGATGTCCACAACCTATGTATTTATGTGTCCAGCCCACCACAGAGGACACTCGAGTTATTGCCAAGTGTTGGCTATTACAAGCAATGCTGCCGTGAGCATTTGCACACAGGCTCCCAGTACTTAGGTGCAGTTTACCTGAGCTGAGACCAGAAGGTGGGAGACTGACAATACATGTGTAAGCTTTTTTTATTCTAAAAAAGGTTTACACTGCCACCAGGAAGGAGTGGGTGGCTGTTTCTGCTGCTTGACACCTTGCCAATGGTAGTAAAAAAAAAAAAAAAAAAAGTCAGACTGCCCTAGCTCAGTGGTCGGCAAACTCATTAGTCAACAGAGCCAAATACCAACAGTACAACGATTGAAATTTCTTTTGAGAGCCAAATTTTTTAAACTTAAACTATATAGGTAGGTACATTATTATTAACTTAATTAGGGTACTCCTAAGGCTTAGGAAGAGCCACACTCAAGGGGCCAAAGAGCCGCAGTTTGCCGACCACGGCCCTCGTTGGTTTGGCTCAGTGGATAGAGCATCAGCCTGCGGACTGAAGGTTCCTGGGTTTGATACCGATCAAGGGCACATGCCCGGGTTGCAGGCTCGATCCCCAGTACAGGGCATGCAAGAGGCAGCCAATCAATGATTCTCTCTCATCATTGATGTTTCTGTCTCTCTCTACCTCTCCCTTCCTCTCTGAAATCAAAAATATGTATTTTTTTTTAAAGTCACACTTAAATTGTTCTTAACCTGGTTTGTACAAAATGGAATCCTTTTATAGTGTGCAATTCTTTGCTGGTTATTTGGTTTTCTTCACTTGTGTAATACCTATTTCAGACTTTTCCTCATTTTTCTATTGAATTATCTCTTTCTCAATGAGTCATAGGCTTTACTCATGTATTGGGGATACTAATCCTTTGTAGGTAATATATATTGCTGATGCCGTTTCCAAATTTCAGGCATGGCTTTTCTCTCTCTTTTTTTGATACTCACTGACGAAGAGATGTTTTTAACTCAGGGTAGGGAGTGTGTCAATCTTTACTTTATGGTTTGTGATTCTTGTATTAAAAATCCCTTTCTACTCTAAAAAGAAAGATATTTCCCTTTATTACCTTCTCAAAACCCAAACAATTTTGCCTCCCACATTTAGACGTTTAATTCCCAGAACTGAGTTTTATACAGTGTATGGTTTAGGCATCCAATTTTTATATATGTAGGGACCCAATCTCCTTTGTTAAATATTGACCAACTGCTGTCCCAGAACAATTTATTGTAAGGTCTGTCTCTCCATCACTGATTTACGGTAATACCTGTGCCACCTGTCAAGTGTCCTTGGCCTATTTTTTCATTTTCTATTACATTCCATTGGTCCAGTCATCAATCCTGCACCAATACCACACTCTCGAAATTACATTCTAAATGATATCTTTCTGAAGTTTTCATTTTCGAACTGTTTTTTTGTGGTTTATAAAAATAAAATTTATTTTGTGTTGATTTTATAGTCTAGGAAATTTGCTAAATTCCATTTTTCTATAGATTTTGTTGAATTTTTAAAAAGTGTACCCTACCCTTTGCGAATAATGAAATTTTGCATTTCTTTCTTTCCAATCTTTGTATTTTTGTTGTGGTTCCTTACTGCAGGATCTGAAGTACAGTGATGACTAGAACAAATAATAACAGGAGTCCTTGTCTTATACCTCATCTCAAAAAGAATGCGTTCAAATATTCAGGTTATGATGTTTGCTGTGGACACCCTTTATCAAATGAGCCAAGTGGGGGAATATCTAGGGCAGTGATGGCGAACCTTTCGAGCTCGGCGTGTCAGCATTTTGAAAAACCCTAACTTAACTCTGCTGCCGTGTCACACATAGAAATTTTTTGATATTTGCAACCATAGTAAAACAAAGACTTATATTTTTGATATTTATTTTATATATTTAAATGCCATTTAACAAAGAAAAATCAACCAAAAAAACGAGTTCGCGTGTCACCTGACACGCGTGTCGTAGGTTCGCCATCACTGATCTAGGGGAAGGACCTAAGGAACCAGAGTAAGGAATCTGAGAGGAAATCTGCTTTGAATGTTTGAGAAACATCAGAAAGGTCAGTATGGCTACCGGAGGGAGAGTAAGGGGAGCAGAGAGTAGCAGGAGATGGGTCAGAAGGTCAGACCGATACAATGGGGAGGGGCAGGAGTGACTATAAGACAATGCAGGACCACGTGAGGGGTTTGGCTTTTACTCGGAGTGAAGCCGCGGGGCAGCTCTCAGCAGAAGAGGGTTGTGATCTGACTTCCGTGTAGAAGGGTTGCTGTGGCGCTGACCTGAGGCTGCAGGGGAGGGACAAGAGGAAACAGAGTCCGATGAGGAGGCTCATTGGCACAGTACAGGTGAAGGGTGACAACTGGCATGATGACAGCAGTGGGGATCAGAGGTGCTCAGACTTGGGGTGCGTTCTGAAGGCAATAGTGTTTGCTGACAGGACGGATTTGAGTATGAGAGAAAGCCGTGAAGGGTAAGTCTAAGATTTTTCATCTGCGCACCTGGAAGCATGACATGGCTACTCCGTGGGATGGGGGAGGCTGAGGATGGAGTGGGCGAGGGGAAGGGAGATCACACGTTTAGACCTACTCGACATTTAAGTGGAGATGTCAAGTAGTAGATACCAGTTGTCTATACAGATCTGAAATTTCAGGAAGTCCAAGCTAGAGATACAAATTTGATCGCATCGGTAGTACTTAAAGAGAATGCATGTAGGTAGAAAAGAGAGGAAGGCCAGGAACTGAGTTCTAAAGACAGGCGTGCTCTCTAACCTCTTCTCTTTGCCTATCTGAAACCACCGCCTACCTATCTTTCAGGATTTCCTCAGAATTTCCCATCTGCTGATGGCCCTCCTCCTTGTTTCCCAGTGTGGCTATGCTTTAAAAAAAAAAAAAACCAATCATTTCAATGGGATTTAATGCTGGAAGGGAAGTCACATGAGTTTTGTAATCTTCATCTTATCTCCTCCACCATTGTTTCAGGCAGTAATAAATTGGTTCCATTTTCATAAACCACTACTCATTCAACTCATGGCAATAATATTGAGCCGGTGAAATGGATGGTCTCCAGCCATTTCTGACCATAAAAAAATGGCACTATCATATGCATCAACTTATCCTAATTTTGGTTCTGTGGGAAAACATCACTTTAGATATAGATCAGAAAATTAAAGTGCAATGAAAATAAAACCACAGAAAAATAGTTTCAGTGTTTGACACTTGCCTTTAAAGATCCTTCCGAGCCCTCTGAAATCCATTTGATCTGAGCAGTTAAACACGACCACATATTTTCCCAAACATCGTCCCATGTCTTTCGTGGTCTCTGTTTTGCCAGTGCCTGCAGGTCCGGCTGGAGCACCTCCCATGTTCATTCCCAAAGCCTGTGCTAAGGTGATATAGCACCTGCAGACGTCAGCCAGACAAAGCACGGTGAGTGCGGGATAACATGAGACAGCCAAGCGCAAGCAAAAGTCCAATGTCATTGGAATGGACCTGTTACTTTAGAATGTGAGCAGCTCACCCATGAGAGGCAACCAAACAAGGCGGGCGCACCTGACATTCGTTAGTAATGGGGCAGTGAGTGACTGCAAACATTTCTCGGGACAAACTTCTAAACTCCGCAACATGCCGGCACGAGCCAACTGCAACACACCACTGCAAATGGTTTGACTATGAAAGGTCTCATTCGTTTAGGTAAGTGTAAGGAATAATCTAATGACTCTCCTTGGACCTGTGACCCAGTTTCAGTGACATCTGCTTCGGATGAAAGTAAAACTTAGTAAAGCTTTGTGAGCCATGAAGCTTCATGTGTATACATCAGTGGAAGGGAAAACATATTGACAAATATATGTGGCAGAGGCACTGGGCATATAAAGGCAAGTTGGATGAATCCAGAGAAGGCTGAACACCAAATTTAAATGTTATAATTTCACCTGGAGGCAGCCCTATGGAAAATAACAGCAGAATTCATTGTCCTGTGACTCAATTTAAGTCAATTCTACAAGTATTTATTGAGTGTCTACTGTACACAACATATTGAGCTGTTGTGGGTAGATAAAGATGACAAAGGCCCAGTTCTTGCCTAGTGTCATACACAAAAAAGACTTTTAGCGGCTCTGCCATTAACTGATTGTTCAGAGCTGGCCAAGAAACTCCACTTTAGCCATCAATGTCCACAACTTGAAAAGGCAGGGTGCTAAATGAGATGCTCTCCAAGGACCCTTCCTTCTTTGTAGTTCTCATGACTCCCTTTATGGTCCTCGAGATAAGTTTCCATCTTGCAATCTAAAGTTTGTAACTAATTACTCATCGCCAGCATTCCAGCTTGCTACACGACAGCGATAAGCTTTTTTTTCAATATTTCAAATACAATGTAAAAGCAATTTTAAGCACATTACTTAATTACAAAATGGAATTAAAAAGCTAAGTTTCCTACCTATCCGTTAACGGAGTGATAACAAGTCGATCGGTGCATCCCAGAAATTCATTTTGGTAAATAAAGTCAACGTCTGTAATAGACACTACAGTCTGATCCAAATCTTCTTTAAAATAAAATCTACTCTGTTTTAGCCATTCAAAGTCAGTTGCTGATTTGATATGCATTTTTACCTTAAAAACATGAAATACAAAGAGATTGCATACTGAATTGCAATAGCATAAACCACGGCATATGGGCAGTTTTTATTCGCTCATTCATGAACTGATTCTTATTCATTTAAAGTATATTTATTGAGTCCCTCCTTGGGCCTGACACCATGCTGCGTAAAAAGAGACAGACATCTGAAGCTTACAGAAAAGGACAAAAGACAAACAGATAAATAAGTAATTGTGATAAAGTATGAAAAGAAATTCAGGGTTTCTGAAAATAACTAGCAAGAGGACCTAACCTAGTGTCAGGTGTCTGAGAGGGGTACTCAAATGGAAAAAAAAATACCTTCAAAACTAACACCTGGCTCAGTGAATAGAGCCAAACCTGCCTGTGGACCAAAGGGTCCCGGGTTTGATTCCGATCAAGGGCACATACCTTGGTTGCAGGCTCCTCTCCGGCCCGGGGACCTGGTCAGGGCTTTTATGGGAGGCAACCAATTGATGTGTCTCTCTCACATCATTGTTTCTCTCTGTCTTTTCCTCTCTCTCCCACTCTTTCTAAAATTCAATGGAAAAATATCCTCGGATGAGGATTAACAATAAATAAATAAATAAATAGATAGATAGATAAATAAATAAATAAAATCTAACACCTGAATAAATAGTAGGAATTAGCCAGGGAAATAAAACAAAAGGGGTGGGTGATGGAGGTGTGGGAGGGCAAAATGTTTTGGGCAAAGGCCTGGAAGATCTGGTTGGCAGTTCAAGAAACGGAAAGAGCCTGGACAGTGTGGCTCATGATTGAGCGTCAAACTTTGAACCAGGAAGTTGTGGTTCAATCCCCGGTCAGGGCACATGCCCAAGTTGTGGGCTCAATCCCCAGTAGGGAGTGTGCAGGAGTCAGCTGACCCATGATTCCCTCTCATCATGGATGTTTCTCTCTCTCTCACCCTCCCTCTCTGAAATCATTAAAAAATATTTAAATAAATAAATAAATAACAGAAAAAGAAACTGAAAAAAGTTCACAACAAACTGAGGTATCCAGGACTCTAGACAGAGGAATAAGAGTTGGGGCTTCCCAGGGCATGAGGAACAGGTCGGGCATTGCTCTCATGGCAATGGGGAGCCACTGGAGGGGTTAAGCAGGAGATGCTCATATGTGCACACACACCTTCCTACACCAGCAGTACAGCCAAACTCATCAGCCTGCCCGGTCCCCAGTGTAGACCTGTGGGGCAAGCAGTCCCAGGCTCCCAGCACCAGGGATGCAAGAGGTAGCAACCAGGTAAGCATGTTTAGGAACAAATACCCCACAACCACATTATGACTCGATTGGCAAACTTGGAGAAACTCTAGCCCTGCTCATGGAGAGAAATCAATGTAGCAAAGTGGCAAATGGCCCCCTTCACTGCTCTGAATCCCAGTGGCCCATTTCCAGGTCATTAAAGAATGGACCTCTGGTAACTATAGTGTTCAGATCTCTATCTAATCAAGTTTCCAAGCTATATATAAGCTTGCTTTTCGTTGTTGTATTGTTTCAGAGTTCATGATGCTGCCTCTCTTCCAGTCAAGAGTTCTGCCTTCCCTCCTGAAGCACAGCTTGTATTTTGTCACCTTAAAAGAGCTACTTTTGGGTAACATAATCGGTGCCTCCCCCAGGGTCTCGACTCTCTGACCCGGAACCCCCAGCCATGGGGATGCAGTCAGCCACTTTCAACAATCCGTTAAGATGGTGAGGAGGTGATGAAAGAGGATGAAGAAAGAATAGCTAAATTTTTATTGAGTTATTACTGTAGAACAGGCTAGTCTAAGCATTATACATGAGAAAATAAAATGCAAATATGCTGGCCCAGAAATCTCATTTTAGTTGGGATGCAAATAGATCATGAGTTCAATAGTAACTAAGACAAAAAGAAAACAGTTCCATGGTTTTAATTTGTATAGATTTTAAAAATCCATTCTGTATGGAAAGTAATGCTTTGCTCAGCATTTAAATTTAAAAGAAATGTCTTCCATGGGACTTCAGCTTTAAGAATCACTGAGAGATATACAGACATCAGCCTCAATAGTATGCTCTTAGCAGGTACAGTAATGGATTCCATAGGAGTTTCTAGAGGTGGAGTCCAATGAAAGGCAAAGTACAAAGGAAACTGCAATTCAGTGAAAGTAAATCTGTAGAAGACCAAAAAAAATATGGTCTAAGTATGCTTGATAATTAGTTTGATCCAGAGATCAATTCTACAACAGTGCTCATACACATATGAACAACCTGGGAATCTTGTTGAAATGCAGATTCTGATTCAGTACATGAGTTGGAGTGGGGGAGAGGGGAGTGGTGGGAGAGGGAGGGGGAGAGGCTGGAGATCCTGCTTTTCTAACAAGCTCCCCGGAGATGGCAATGCAACTGGTTGGCATACAACACTTTAAGAGATCTTCATTCCAGGGGAATAAATAGACTGCAGGTCCTTCAATCTCCAATAATATAACTTATCTGATCAGAACTTCTTATCTGATACAAGTTTGAAACAGATTGCCTGTGATCATATTATTTAAAAAGGGTCCAAAGTTGCATGAATTATGTGTCTCTAATAAAGGAAAGAGGTGCCTTTAAAATGAATCAAATGAAAACACACACACACACACACAATATTAGTTAAAGACAAAGAGTCAAATGTTGGTATATCAAAATCTTCTGGAGTCCCTTCCTTACAACAGCTAACCACTGCTTTAGGAGAACTTGGTCTTGCTCAAGGCGGTTGGTTACTGAGAGTTCTATCTAAAGGTGATTCAAATACACCTCCTACTCCCGCCCTACAAAACCTGGGCCACACCACGCCCATGAGGCTCTGCTGGACACCATCAGCTGGACAAATATCCATGAGAGTTCTCTGAAGCTTGACTCTATTTGATTCCTTCCCAATCAGCCCATCATAACTCAGGATTAAGCTCATCAAAATTGTATCATGACTCTGTTATTTGGTTTAATGGAACAATTGGTTCACATCACAAAGTTGGTTCCAGACTTTCAGAATGGCAAACGTGAATATACATATATGGTTGCTTATACCACCAAATATAGATATTTGTAGACATGGTGTACACACACACACACACACACACACACCAGTTGTGAAAAAGGGTCAGGAAGATAAGAAGGTTCATATAAGTTAGGGAATATATAACACTTAATTTTTCATTATTAAGAGCACTAAATTATTAACTAATACACTAAATTACTTAAAATTAAGAAAAAAAAGATACTTTACCAAGTCATCAAAAATATCTCTCTGATGCACATGGATAGTAATTAGAGTTTCAAATTTCACTCTTTCAAACTTGCTTAGGTCATGTGTTGTCTGGCTAATTAGAACATTTAGAATATCCAAAAATTTCTGGTTGGTTATTTGCATGATTTTCCTGTCATCTTTTGCATTATGTAAAGCCTCTTCTGAATCGTGTGTCCACAGCATCTGAATTCCCAGAAGCCCAACCTACAAATCCAGCAGACAAACAAGCCACACATTTAAAACACGTCCTACAGTGAAATTTGCTGGTCACTTATTCACATGAAGGCAAACAGAGTTTTATTCATTTTAAACGAAAAAAGGGACATGCATTTCTCCACTTCCAGAAATAGTTTTCCATAGGTCTCTTTGCAACTGCCTACCTCCTTTCTTGACCTCCACTCCCTTTAATATCCACACCTTTAGCCACATCTACTTTTCTGTCTACATATTTATCTAAAGGAGAGAGACAGAAAGTGAGAAGGGTTCGAGAAGCCTGTCCTTTGTCCCCTGATGAAGCTAAGGAAACCGTGAGAGAATGTCACTTTACCTACAATTTCTGCCCCAGAAAAGGGAGTAAAAGTGATCGTATTTCCCCCACCTTCACCTCCTCCATACAGCAGTGGCCCCCTTGGGAGCATTTATTCATCCGCCAAAGAACAGATACAAAGTCATCTGGACCAAAAAGGAACCCACATTTGGCAGAGGGTTGAAAGCAGTGTGTGAGGCATAGAGATGCTACTGGCACTGCAGTAGGTGAAGGGGAATAAAACCCTCTCCTGATCCCTGCCTCCTCCCGGTAGAGCAGCAGCCAATCCCGGGGTCTGTTGGTGAAGACAAATGAAAGCGCCTGGCAAAGGTGAGCGACAGAATGCAGAGGAAGCAGCCAGTGGCAGGAAGCTCCCAATAGCAAGCAGATTCTAACCCTGATGGCCCCAGAGCGGGACAGTAAGATAGGAAAAGCAAAGGGAAACAATACAGAAACAGCAGGGTAAGGCTGACGTACAGACCCTGGAAAATGACTGCAGAGGGGTACATTCCAAACACGAATCTTTAAAATGGCTATCCTGAGTCACCAACAAAAGTTTAAATTATGTTTTCAACTTCGTTTAAGCAGGCAGAGGATATAATAACAAAAACTGGAGGCTGTCTCATTAAAATAAAAAACAAAGTAGGAATGCTCATTCTTTGCAATATTATTTGATGCCTGTAATTAACACATTAAAAAATACTGAAAGGGAATACGCGAAATATTTACAGGCATCATTTCCAAGCGGTAGAAAGATGGAAAACTTTTATTTTCACTTTCATAGTTTTCAAAATTTTTCAAATGTTTGTAACAGGAATCCATTGCATCCATTCATAATCTTAGAAATGTGTTTTGGAATAAAGCAAAGAAGAAATTTTTTAAATGGCAAATAAAACCTCAAATTAACATTGTAGTGGACAGATTTCAGTTCTTTGGAAAAGTTGCTCTAGAGAGTAAGGTGAATGCATATATTTTGAACGAATATATATTCATTATTCTTTAAAGCAATTTTCCCAAAGAACTGATATTTGCCCACTACAATGTCAAGATTCTTATCTAAACTTGTTTAAAATCTCACCTCTTTATTTGCATATATAAGTACACTAGAGGCCTGATGCACGAAATTCATGCAAGAGTAGGCCTTCCTTCCCACAGCTGCCTGCACTGGCTTCCCTGTGGCACCTGGGACCCGAGCTTCCTTCTGGCCGCTGGCAGGCACCTGGGACCTGGGCTTCGTCCGGAAGGTCATCTGGTCTAATTAGCATATTATGCTTTTATTATTATAGATATGCACACTGAAGAAAATCCTGCAAGCTAGCCAACTTCCCTGCTGTCTCCTGCTCAACTTGATCACTGCTCTGACCTTGCTCTTCAACTGCTCCATCTGTAACGCTCCCTCCTCTGACTAAACTAGACTGAGCCTCTCCTTCCCAAAACACAGGTGACCCAGCTTTCCTGGGAGAGGAAAAGTATATTGATTTCATCTAAGCAGCTATTTCCCCAGCTTATCAAATAAAGTATTTTATAAAGATTTATCACAAAGTTAATAATACTAGTAAAACCATTAAGGCTTGCCAAGGATATTATACATTATTTAAAAATCACAATATTAGAGTGTTCTCTGCCATAAAGATTGTTTCTCTCTCTGTACTTGTGCCGTTTGAGTGGATATTTCATAGCCCTCGGCCATGTCCACTGTGTGTGCAGTCCTTCAGGATTTGGAGTACAGCTTGGCAGGAACAGGTGGAGAAGAAATATGGTTTGGGCAAAAACTGCCTACATTTTCCTTGGATATCTCCTGCCTTCTATCCCATACTGTCTCTGACCCAGATCACAGGTCATCACTGGTCCTTTATCCTGGCTGAAAATGTGATGGAACTATTGGCATTTTCTCTATCTGGTTTTAAGAGTATTTGGCACATTGCAATGCCCTTCTCAGAGCCAGAGGACTCGTGAGAGACAGCACCTGCTCCAACCCCAGCCTCTCTCAAGGTCTTTGCGTTCAAAAGTTAGTTGCCTGAGAAGGCCCCCTTTAACAGACTGTGCCAATTCATAATCACTTGAAGGGAAAATAAATAAAAGGCAAGGTGGATTTTGTTTCCAGAAAAGACATGCTCATATGCTCATTCTCTTTCTATATACTACTAGAGGCCCAGTGCACAAAAATTTGTGTGCTGGGGGAGGGTCCCTCAGCCAGGCCTGTGCCCTCAGGGGATGTCCAACTTCTAGTTTCCAGGAGGCAAACAGTGGGGTGCTTGCTGGCCAGCCTTGACCCCCCTGATTGCCACTGCTGGTAGATCTGGCGGGGGAGGGAGGTGGCAGGCGCCCAGCTGGGGGCAGCTCCTGAGTTGAGTGTCTGCCACCTGGTGGTCAGTGTGCATTATAGTGACCAGTTGTTCCGCTGGTTGTTCTGCTGATTGGTTGATTTGCATATTAGGGTTTTATTATATACTACTAGGGACCTGGTGCACAAAATTTGTGCACTGGGGGGTCCCTCAGCCCAGCCTGCCCCCTCTTACAGACTGGGAGCCCTCAGGGGATGTCCTACTGATGGCTTAGGCCTGCTGGAAGTAGGCCAAGCTCCCAGCCTCTCTTTTATTTTTTTTCTGGGTTTTATTTATCTTCTATAATTGAAACTTTGTAGCCTTGAGCAGAGCCCAGGTCCGCTGGAGGCCTCTGGCAACCCAGGCTCCCAGCCCCTTCTTGAGCGGAGGCCACAGCCAGCTGGAAGCAGGTATCTGGGATTTATTTATCTTCTATAATTGAAACTTAGTATAGTCCAGGGCAGGCCAGGGCAGGCGGGAAGCTTGGCTTCCTCCATTACTGGGGGCAACCCAAGCCTCCTGCTCCCTTCAGCTCTGTGGCCGCTGCCATCTTAGTTGGGTTAATTTGCATACTTGCTCCTGATTGGCTGGTGGGCATGGCTGGTGGGCGTGGCTTGGGCATAGCAGAGGGATGTTAATTTGCATGTTTCTCTTTTATTATATAGGAGGATATCCACATCCATATCTGTATCTGTATCTATACCTATGATTTTCATATATAAGGTAAAATTTCCCATAAATGGTTTTAGTCTCTGTATATTCTTACTGAGGGGAGAGCAGTGCAGGGGATGGGTGGGCCTGGAACGGTGTGGTGGACAAGAGGGTGGTTGGGAGCAGTGGGTAGGCCTCCCTAACTAGTTCACAGCTACACCAGGCCACTGCCTCCTGAGCATCCTTCCCCCTTATTTCCATTTCTCATAACCATTATTTAAACAGTGTGTACTCTCACCTGTGCTGGAAAGTGACTGAGGAAAGGTAAGAGTTGAAATCCCGAATCACTGATTTGATAGAACCCAGATCGAATTATGTTATGTAACGATGACATCTGCATTTTTAACAAGTCCAGAAGCCAAATCTCTACGGGACCTTTGGCCATAACAGGACCGTCCAACTAAAAAATAGATTATAAATATATTACATATTGGTAACAAATAGTTCTATATTTTACACAAAATATTTAAAACATGAGTAAAATCAACTAATACTATAGGTGGAAGGAACTAGAAAGATCATCTGGTCTAAAACTTTCATTTGATAGATAATGAAATGAGTCCCAAAGAAGTTAGCTGATTATCCAAACTAGTGTGTAACACGGGGCTACAGAACTGGAACCCAGGCCCACCCCCTTCTCATGAGAGAATTGCATTCTCCTCATAACAAAAGTGAAACCACGTTAAATTACAATAATTTTTTCTCCTTCTCTTGATATGACGGCCAGGATCCGATCGTAATCTTTTGCATGAAATGTCACTTCATTTATGTTGTCAGATACCGCAGGGAGGTGTGGCTGTAAGAAGCACAAGACAACGCAAAAACATCATCCAGGAGCCTAAATACAAAAGCCGCTGAGACGTTTTTAAAAGCCTTAGTATTTTAATCTTTGTAAAATATCAAGAATTCACTTCACTGTTTCAAGAAGAAAAAGAGAAAGAAAAGAACCTTTGGCTGCGTTGGGGACGCACATTAGACCTCTAGACCAAGGAGATTGGAGTAATGACTGTCCCCTCTCTCCCGAGGGACCAAACCACACGGTCCCTCCCCAGCTCTGTCCTGCCTTCTCTCTTGGCTCCACCTCTGTCTTATGCAGCAGCTTTTGCTTCTATCTTTTCTCATCCCCACAACTTCCAGGAAACCAACAGGGAAGCTGTTATTAGCGGTTTCCCAGACTCCAGAACCAGAACTGGCCCTGGGATGCCTCCTACTCCCAGTTCTCTGTATCTTCCTCCTGGAAGTATTGCCCTGGGAAATGGCTAAAAGCATTTGCAAAGCATTCCAGATGGAAAAAAAGACAAATCGAAACCACAACTCTATTTGATGTAAGAATATTTAGACTAAAATACTCATAATAATGAGTTACAGTTAGTGAGCACGTGGTGTATGCCAGATACTCTTCATTGCATTATCTCACGTAATCCTCATGGCAAGCCTATGAGGTGGAGCCATTAATTTCCTGCTTGTACAGACGAGAAAACTAAGGTGCAGGAAAATTAAGAAGCTGCCCAAGGTTGTCCACCTGCTAAGTGGACATAATCAGTGACCTTTGCCTCAGGCTCCAAATACACAGAAAAATGGACATTGTATAATCAGCATAATTTTTTTAAATATATATTTTTATTGATTTTTTACAGAGAGGAAGGGAGAGAGATAGAGAGTTAGAAACATCGATGAGAGAGAAACATCGACCAGCTGCCTCCTGCACATCTCCTATTGGGGATGTGCCTGCAACCCTGGTACATGCCCTTGACCGGAATCGAACCTGGGACCTTTCAGTCCGCAGGCCGACGCTCTATCCACTGAGCCAAACTGGTTTCGGCAGCAGCATAATTTTTAATGCTCTCTTTCTTGCCTCCACTTTTAAAGTGTTAACTTCATTTTTATTGTCCATCATGTATGCTGGGGGTGGGGGGGAGGACTGGGACGGGGGGAGTGTTTAGGTGACAGATACTTAGGTTATACCTGTATGGTATGGGAATCACTGGCTTGTCCAAGAATTTCCAGAAGAACTGGATCAGATACAAAGAAGAATCTTGGAAATAGTAATCGCTTCTTCTCCAAATACCTTTAAATAAAGTCACATTACCAAATGAGATGTTTCTGAGTTATTTATTTTTAGCCAAGACATGATCGCTAAACGTCGTCAATAAGATAACAGCAAACACCTGGAGTCATTGCCACTTGCCTCTGAAATGTTTTCTTAGAACCAAAGCCCATGCTACACCCTGGATGTCACTTGAGAAAATAAGTGAAGACAAGAAAGGACTCCAGAGCAAGCCTGCCCATCTACCCATCATTTTCTTCCTCCTCAAGAGCGCTCCTGCGACCTTCGAGTACTATGAACCTCATAGGATGACGTAACCCAGCATGAACGTAATTCATCCACAAACCAGCACATTTTGAGTGAAAGAGGGGACAACGAACCGTTAAGCTAAGACAGCAGCATAAACTTAGATGAAGCAGGATATATGTCCACCCCATTTCACAGAGAGCCCGAGAATGAGCTGCTTTATAAGAAAATTACCCATGAATTTGTCTGGTTAATTTGTTCTCTTAGTGCACATTCTACTCCATGCCAGTTGGGCTGAATGGAAGCTCCCTCCCTCCCCCCGCCCACAAAAAAAGACAGGTCCTCATCCTGTTCCTTGGAATCTGTGAATGTGACCTTATTTGGAGAAAGGATTTTTGCAGGTGTGCTGAAGTTAAGGATCTCAAGAAGAGACCGTCCTGGATTATCCAGATAAGCCCTAAATCCAAGAAGTGTGAAGTATGGTAGCAATCATCTCAGGTAGAAACTATAGTTTAACTTTAACCCTGCTGTTTGGCTTCTGTACTTATTTGCTTTGTTTAACAATAGAAAAGTTATTTTGATTTTCTCAATTATATAAATCATCCCATTCGACTGAATATGCTATTGATTGTAATTTGAATACCCCATTGGTTGTGGTCATTACTGGTTTTAGAAAACACATTCCTCTGCACCTGGCGCCCAGGCCTGCCCAGGAGACAACCTCTTCTTCCCTTGCTGAAATACAGAAGCAACATAAAATTACTGCTTCCTACACAAAAAAAAGAAACAAGATAAAAACAGAAGTTATCTGAGTCCTGGACTGCATTGGGGGGGGGCGGTGATCTAGAAATGGGGGATCTAGACAGGAGCATGTCTTCTAAATCTGTTAACTTGCTTTATCTCATCCCATCTAGATACTTTTAAACTTCATAATGGTCCTACAAGCCAGAAGAATTCCCTACAAACCTTTCCAAGAGGAAGAAATGGGATGTTAACCCCTTGGACGTCGTCCCTTTCCAGCAGGAAGTAGTAAAAGATCGATCAACACCCCTGTTCACCGTAATATCCCGTGGTTGTTGTACCACAAGGCTGAAAAGCTTGTGGGACAAGGTGGGGAGGAATGTGAAGGAAAACCCCTATTCTGTAAAACTACTGTTTGGAATTGTCTGCTATTCTTTGGACAGCCTCTTATTCTGAAAAAGTAACTTGCTTTCTAGTCTGCTTGAATAATGGGGGAGTTAAATTAGCTGTCTGACCTTGTAGGCCAGAGACTAGATATACCCAATGCCATGCCAGTTGCATTTTTTAATTGATAGAACTGTGTAGTTTTCAAGGCCGCTGCCAGCAAGCGCACAAAGGGCTGGCTCCTCCATAAAAAGGGAAGTTCTGCTTGTAGCTTTGCTTAGAATTTGGATTCATTTCCCTAAGCCCACCGCGGTAAATAAAGTGTAACTCCAAACTCTCAGAGCGCTGTTTGGTTCTGGTCCGGTTTTTCTGTAACACTCATAAGAGAAATACAGGATGAAAAACAAAGTGAATTCAGAGACAGAGAGATAGGAATTATGTAGCCACCAGCCAGGAAACTCCTAGAGTCACCAGAAGCTGGGAAAACAAAGAAAGACTCTCCCTTAGGGCCTTCAAAATTGCTGACACCTGATTTCATCCAAAACTGGGAGAAAATGGGTTTCTGTCATGGTGATTTGGTACCACAGCCCTGCAAAACCAATACTATGCCTTCACTCACCCACCCCCACGTTGAAGGTGTCTGTTTTTGCAGAAAAATTAAATTTATGTGAAATGTTAAATTACTATTTACCCCTCCCACCATCACTGCCAAACCAGAAATACAGAGTGTCCCCCAAAAAGTATATACACTGCAACAGCAGGTAGCTCAATTTTGAAAAGGAAATGTATTTTAGTAAACACTGGCTTTATAATTATTCAAAGTGTGTGTATACATTTGGGGGGGGGGACACCCTATATATAACTTGTTTGGGATAAAACACCAGCACGTATAAAACAATAGGTCATTTAGAAATAAAACTTACCCTGTCAGTGACTTCTGACACACTTCCAGCTGTTCGTGTAAGTGAGGCAATAGCTGCCCCATGGTCTCATCGCCCACACAGCAGCTGATCACATTGGGGTTCTCGTGAGCGCGCTGCATTATCTTGACCCATGACTTGTCAATATTCTGGAAACGTTTTGCTTCCTAAAAAACAAATCCACAGTCAGTCAAAATCAGCATGTAGAAACTTGAATAAAGCAAGTATTCACATTGGAATTTTCTATAGTTCTTCAAATCAGCCTCTATTAGTCTCAGGCTACATAATTTAAAGGGGCGATTCCTTTTCATTTGAATTAATTCTGAACAACAAAAACCCAAAGTCATAAAACTGCTTATTGAAATACTGCTTCATCACAACAGAGCTGATCACTTGTTTCCTTCTTTTTAATCCGTTTTTCAAAGTACCACGTGATTGTTTTGCAAAGCTATCAACTTCAAGCTCAAATCTAGTCTTTCAGCTGCTCCTGGTGTTTTGGTTTGATAAGAAAACTGAAAAAGTGTGAACATAATTTGATCTCAGGATCCTTGGAATAATTACAGCTCAATAATACCCCAGGAAAAAGAAAGAAGAAAACAGTAAAAACCCAAAACAAAGCTTCATTTATATTTTTTGCAAATTAAATTTTTCTATTTATGATGGATGACAGTAAACTTTGCATTCAATTGTGAAAATACCTCTAGAAATTGGCATAATCTTGCCTATTTTAAAACTTTTAAGTGCATTTTTTAGGATGCAACTTTCTGGTTAAAAAAGATTTGTGTTTTTAAAATGTGTTATGTAATGAATGAAATCTATCATTTTCAAAACTCTTTTATCCTTGATTTTTTAAAAAATATATTTTATTGATGTTTTTTACAGAGAGGGAGAGGGATAGAGAGTTAGAAATATCGATGAGAGAGAAACATCGATCAGCTGCCTCCTGCACACCCCCTACTGGGGATGTGCCCACAACCAAGGTACATGCCCTTGACCAGAATCGAACCTGGGACCCTTCAGTCCGCAGGCCGACGCTCTATCCACTGAGCCAAACCAGTTAGGGCTATCCTTGATTTTTCATCTGTATAGATCCTGTTTACAGATGTGGAAATTCAGAAAAAGGGAAATTACCTTCACAGAATAACACTATTAGTGAGTTATTGGCATTTATTTAAAAGGTTCCAATCAAGCTGTTTTAACAATTTTGCTACATGCTTCTAAGGCGAAATTTCCTTGCCCCCTGGTATATTTCTGAACTACCATGAGCCAACTTACTGATAGTTTATTGCCCTTACAGAATACAGATTAATTTTAATTCTATTCTCAGCGGGATAGGATATTAATTCTTGGAAGAGATGAGCTGCTATAATTTAACAGTACCACACTTGAACGCACCTCACATCTTCAAACAACCTGAGAGTTTTCACTGTTGGAAAATATGTGAATTTCTTCTTTCTACTCATGTAAATCAAAGGTCACTTTTAAAAAATTGTTTTGTAAAGGGCCAGATTGCAAATATTACAGGCTTTGCAGGCCATATAGTCTCTGTTATAAATACTCAACCCTGCTTTTGTAGTGCTAAAGCCTGTGAACAGAACATAAACAAATGGATACGTCTGTGTTCCAATAAAGCTTTATTTACAAAAACAGGCAAGTGAGCTATCGTTTGCCAGCCCCTGGTGAATAACCAAGCCATGACTTTTACAGAGACATGTCGACAACACACACCAAATTATTCTAGCAGAGTTACAAAATCCACATTTACCTGAGGCAGCTGTTTGGCAATATCTCCACCTACGAAGACAGCTTCAAGATAAACCCAAAGGTTCTGGACTACCAGCCACTCTTCAATTATGTCTGAGGAAGTGGACAATTTATACACCCAGTTCTGTATATTTTTTTTAAATGGAGCATTATATCTAAAAAGAGTGGGAAAACATTACATTTCAATGATGACTGAGAAAGCAGTATGGCCTAACAAAGTAAATTATAGGAGAAACATTCCTTCGGAAACTGTTTAGGCCTATGGGGCAATACAATCCTTAATGGCCACAGGAGGACAAAGAGCAGGAAAACCTTGCTGGCCCAGGAATCATAGCATATAAGGAGTTGAAACTGTCCTAAAGACCCCTAGTCGCACATCTGCATGCCATCTGCATTCCAAGTGCACCAGCTCAGGCCCCAGACCCACAGAGGACCCAGCACAGATATAGCCACGCTCCACCATAAAAAAGTGCAAAGTGGGAAGCGCCAAGCCCCTAATGGTATATTCCTTTCATGTGTGGCCAGCATGCTTTTCCTGGACCACTGGATGAATATTTGAGCAGGTTTAGCCAAGGAGGGCAATGATGACAAATCAGAAAAATGAAAGAGAAAGAACATAAAGTGAAGAAGTCTTGTCAGTGGGGAATCAAGATGTTCAAGATATAAGCGGCTGCTCAGCCAGCCGGCGTGGCTCAGTGGTTGAGCATCAGCCTATGAACCAGAAGGTCACAGTTCAATTCCCAGTCAAGGCACATGCCTGGGTTGCAGGCTCAATATTCCCAGTGTGGGGAGTGCAGGAGGCAGCTGATCAGTGATTCTCGCTCATCATTTATGTTTCTATCTCTCTCTCCCTCTCCCTTCCTCTTTGAAATCAATTTTAAAAAGAGAGAGAGAGAAACTCCTAATTTGAGGAAGAATAATTATGGGGACCATCAGAAAAAAATAGGAAGGGAAGATGGGTATATGAAAGGGAGATGGAGGCCATGATTATTAAGGAGGAAAGGTAGTTCATGGAGAGACAGATAAGAGTCAGCGCTCTAGGTCAGAATATCATGCTATGCTGCAACTGCGAAACTGGGCTTTTTATACCCCTAATTACCAAAATAAAATTATAAAAATTAACCCCAAAGTATAAAATTACCTGTTGCTTAGTAAGGAACCTAAGACCATTAAGCTGTCCTCCATCAAGGTGATGATTTCTGCTGACTCACTTCCTTTGAGTAGAAGCTCTCCCTTTCCCTTAAACGCTGCGAAGCTCAGGTTCTGGTTGGTCCAGCTGTCAGTAACCTGTGCCAGCTTGGCCTCGATATCCTTCTCCTTGATGGCAGAGATGCAGATGTCCTTCGGAGAGAAATCCAAGAATGTGTCACGGCATCCCCATTACAGGTTAAGTGCCCTGTAAAACCGCCGAATTTTTTAGCCTGGACCTAGAAGTCATTTAGTCATTGTATGGCCAAGAAATCTGAGGCTCAAGATCCTGGTATTCCAAGTTCAAACTAGAACCTTCTAAGACTCTGAGTGCTAATTGTTTTACTTTACCACTCACATAAAATGATGAAACTTAAATCATCATTTTTCTTGATTATATTTTAACTGGAGTTTTGGGGCCAAAATTGAGATAATCACAGCTGCTCTATCTCAGCAACTTGCTATGAGAAAAAAAGAGAATATATGTGAGAGTCTTGTGAACTCTTTAAAGTAACATATAAACATTGCTATCTTCCTGCCTGGTCAGGCACTAATATGAACATCTCATTTGCTTAAAAGTCAATTCTATTTTTATCTGATGGTTTTTCCTGTTTTTTTTTTTTTTTCTGGGTATTTAGCTGAAAAACACCATGATGGACCGAGAGGGTATTCTGCTAAGTGAAATAAGTCACACAGAGGAAGGCAAATACCATATGGTTTCACTAATATGTGGAGTCTAAAAACAAACAAACAAATAAAAAAACACACAAAAATAATGATCAAACAAAACAAAAATAGACTCATAGAAACAGAGACCAAGATGGGTGAAAAAGGTGAAGGAGAGTATAGTAAAAAATATTGTGATAAATTTGTATGGTGGATGATTACTAGAATTAGTGGGGTGCTCATACTCTAAGGTATAAAAATGTTGAGTCACTATATTGTACACCTGACACTAATGTAACTAATATAATACTGTATACCGACTATAAATAAATAAATGCAACAGAGTACACATTCTTCTCAAGTGCACATGAAACATTCGTCAGGACAAATCACAAAAAACAAGTTCTAATAAGTTTAAGAAGACTGAAATCATGTCAGGCATCTTTTCTGACTATAATATATGAAACTAGAAATTAATGGCAAGAAAAAATGGGAAGAATCACAAATATGTGGAGATTAAACAATATGCTACTGAACAACCAATGGATCAAAGGAGAAATCAAAAGAAACATCAAAATATACCTTGAGTCAAATGAAAATGGAAATACAACATACCAAACGTTGCGGGATGCAGCAAAACCAGTTCTAAGAGGGAAGTTCATAATGACAATTGCTTACATTAAGAAACAAGAGAGATCTCAAATTAACAACGTAACTTTAAACTTCAAGGAAGTAGAAAAAGAAGAGCAATCAAAGCCCAAAGTTAGAAAAAGAAAATAACAAAGAGCAGAGTGGAAATAAATGAAATAGATACTAAAAAGACAATAGAAAAGATAAAGGATGCTAAGAGCTAGCATTTGAAAAGACAGACAAACCTTTAGCCAGACTCACCAAGAAATGAAGAGAGGTATGTCAAGTACATGAAATCAGAAATGAAAGAGGAGACGTTACAACTGATACGCGTGAATTATGTAGGGTTATATAGGAGACCACTATGAACAACTGCACAAACACGAATTGCACAGTCTAGAACAAATGAATAAGTTCCTAGAGAATCACCTATGAGGAAAGACAACATCTGAACAGGCCAATTACTAGCAAAGAGTTTGGATCAGTTATCAAAAACCTCCCAACAAACAAAAGTCCAGGACTGGAGGGCTTCACTGGTGAATTCTACCAAATATTTGAAGAAGAATTGATACCAATCATCTCAAAGTCTTCCAAAAAATAGAGGAGGGAACACTTTCAAACTGATTTTATGACCCAGCATTACCCTGATAGAACACCACATAAGAAAATTACAGGCCAACATCCCTGATAAATGTACTAGTAGATGCAAAATCCTCAACAAAATATTAGCAAACCAAAATCAACAACACATGAAAAGGATCATACACCATGACCAAGTGGAATTCATTCCAAGGATACAAGAATATTTCACTATCCACAACTCAATCAATAAATTAGAAACATCACATGATCATCTCAATAGATACAGAAAAAGCATTTGAAAAATTTCAACACCTACTCATGATAATGCCTCTCAATAAAGAGGGTAAAGAAGGAAAGTACCTCAACATAATAAAGGCCACATATATGACAAACCCACAACTAATGTCATTCGCAATGGTGAAAAGCTGAAAGCTTTTCTCTAAGATCAGGAACAAGACAAAGATAACACTTTTTTTCAACATAGTACTGGGAGTCTTACACAAGTAAGAAATAAAGGCATTGCCCTAACCGGTTTGGCTCAGTGGATGGAGCATCAGCCTGCAGACTGAAGGGTCAAAGGTTCGATTCCAGTCAAGGGCATGTACCTTGGTTGTGGGCACATTCCCTGTAGGGGGTGTGCAGAAGGCTGATCAATGTTTCCCTCTCATCGATGTTTCTAACTCTCTATCCCTCTCCCTTCCTCTCTGTAAAAAAATCAATAAAATATATTTTTTTAAAAAAGAAATAAAGGCATCCAAATTGGAAGGGAAGAAGTTAAATTGTCTCTGTTTGCAGGTGACATGATCTTATATATAGAAAACCCTAAAGATTCCACACAAAAAAAAACCCTGTTAGAACTAATCAAAGAATTCAGTCAAATTTCACAATACAAAGTTAATACACAAAATTAGTTGCATTTCTATACACTATTAAAAAAGAAATTAAGAAAACAAACTATCAAAAAAACAAATTAAGAAAACAATTCTGTTTACAATTGCATCAAAAACAATAAATTAATAGAGATAAAAAGACATCTACAATTAAAATTATAAGATGCTGAAAGAAGAAATTGAAGAAGAAATAAGTAAATAGACTATCCATGCTCATGAATTAAAGAATTAATGTAGTTAAAATGCCCACACTACCTACAGATTTCAATGCAATCCCTATCAAAATTCCAATGTCATTTTTTTACAGAAATAGAATAAACAATCCAAAAATTTATACAAAAACTACATAAGGCCCTATATAGACAAGTCAATATTGAGGAGGAAAAACAAACCCAGAGGTATCATGTTTCATGATTGCAAACTATAATACAGAGCTATAGAAATCAAAACAGTATGATATAGGCATAAAAACAGAAACATAGATCAATAGGACAGACTATAGAGCCAAGAAATAAAACCA
Organism: Myotis davidii; assembly: GCF_000327345.1. Taxonomy (NCBI): domain Eukaryota; kingdom Metazoa; phylum Chordata; class Mammalia; order Chiroptera; family Vespertilionidae; genus Myotis; species Myotis davidii. The sequence continues at coordinate 1,338,120 of NW_006299717.1, forward strand.
TGTGTATATGGTCTATTAATTTATGACAAAGGATCCAGGAATATACAATAGGGAAAGGGCAGTCACTTTAATAAATGATGTTAGGAATACTGAACAGCCACATGCAAAAAAAAAAAATGAAAATGGACCACCATTTTACATCCTACACAAAAATTAACTCAAAATGGATTAAAGACTTCACCTGAAGACCTGAAACCATAAAATTCCTAGAAGACAATATAGGTGGTAAGATCCTTGACAGTGGTCTTGGCAGTGATTTTTTTGGATCTGACTTCAAAAGCCAAGACAACAGAAGCAATAATAAAGCAGTGGAACTACATCAAACTAAAAAGTTTCTTCACAGCAAAGAAAACCATCAACAAAGTGAAAAATCAACTTACTGAATGGGAGAAAATATTTATAAATCATAAATCTGATTTAAGGGCTGAATATCCAAAATATATAAAGAACTCATACACCTCAATAGTAAAATAAAACAGCAACAACAAACAATTTGATTAGGAAAATGGGCAGAGGATCTGAATAGACACTCCAAGAACACATACACATGTAGAGGTGCTCAACATCACTAGTAATCAGGGAAACGCAAATCAAAACCACAATGAGATATCACCACATACCTGTTAGAATGGCTATCATCACAAATACAAGAAATTACAACTATTGTTGAGGATGTGGAGAAAAGGGAATCCTTGTGCTCTGTTTGTGGAAATATACTAGTAAATTTGTGCAGCTACAATGGAAACAGTATGGAGATTCTTCAAAAAATTAAAAATAGAACTACCATTGATCCAGTAATTCCACTTCTGGGTATTTATCTGAAGGAAATGAAGACTCTAACTAAAAAATATATCTGCATTCCCATGTTCACTGCAGCATTGTTTACAATAGCCAAGGCATGGAAACAACCTAAGTGTCCATCAGTGAATGAATGGATCAAAAATGTATGGATATTATTCATCCAGAAAAAGGAGAGAAATCCTGCCATTTGTGAAAACATAGATGGACCCTGAGGGCATTATGCTAAGTGAAACAGGTCAGACAGATCAAGGAACAAATTGGTAAGGGTGACAGGGGAGAGTGAAATGGATGAAGGTGATCAAAGGTACAAACTTCCAGTTACAAAATAAATAAGTCCTGGGGGTATAATGTACAGCATGTTGACTGACTCTCTCTCTATATATAAAAGCCTAAGCAACTGCTATAATTGAACGACCAGAACGATTGGAACAACTGGTTGACCAGTCACTATGACATGCACTGACCACCAGGGGACCGACGCTCAGTGTAGGAGCTGTTCCCTGGTGGTCAGTGTGCTCCCACAGGGGTGTGCCGCTCAGCCAGAAGCCAGGCTCACGGCTAGAGAGCGCAGCTGCGGTGGCGGGAGCCCTTCCTGACTGCGGCAATGCTACTGGCGCATCAGGCCGGGATGAATGCAAGCGGCCTGGCACCGACTTGGGCTCCTCCTGCCTGCCTGCCACTTGGTGCACTGCTATCTCCCCCGAGGGGTCCCGAATTGTGAGGGGGTGCAGGCCAAGCTGAGGGTCGTCGCCCCCCCCCCCCCCCCCCCAAAATGTGAGGGGGTGCAGGCCCAGCAGGGGGTCGTCCCCCCCCCCCCGCCGCCATGCACGAATCTGTGCACCAAGCCTCTAGTAGTTAATAATACTCTATTATATATTTGAAAGTTGCTAAGAAGTAGATCTTAAAAGTTCTTATCACAAGAAAATAAATTGTATCTATGTGTGATGACCATTTTGCAATAGATACATGAGTCATTGTTGTAAACCTAAATCTAATATAATATTAAATGTCAAATTATATCTCAAAAAAAAAATACCATGCAAACACTAAGCATAAAACAACAACAAAAAAGGAATCAATTAAAAATCTTAGAAAAGGAAAATATAATATTTTAAATAGTTAATAGACATAGGGGAAAGTTAGAATTAGGAATCTGGAAAATGTTCTGAGGAATTCACCAGGTAGACAATACAGAAATAAACATATTTTTAAATGGAATTGTAGTTAAGGCATAAGGGAGGACAGACTGCAGAACTCCAAAACTAACATATTTCAAATAATCATATTATCTCCCTGAGTTACAGCATTATTTTGCAAAATAAAGAGATGTTCAAGACCATCCCAAATTTTGAGGGTGCATTATATGGGGTAATCAGTATTCCCTTGAATAAAATGTCTGCTTGTATAATTTTCATAACAGAAAAATGAGATATTCTTTAAAGAACCATCTTATAATTTCATGTACCTCGATGTCATCCTTATTTTTAAGGAGTGGCGCTTCCATAATATTTCTAAGACAAAAGGAGTCAGATTCCACATCAAATGGGGTTCCAGTTAACTCAGCGATTCGATCCCAGTGTCTCAGCTTCATTGCCTTATTGGTCATCATTTCTAGGAGAGGACACGACTCACTGAAATCATCAATTCTTTTTTTCAGATCCAAATAAGCCTGCCAATCTTTAAGCCCTTTTGGAAGTTTACGGCACCTTTCAGAAAAAAAAAGAAAAAATATTTCATCTACACGTTTCTTTGAAGAAGGTGTTATGTATTTACAGCAATATAACAGGACAAACTCATTTGTGATATACCTACAGGACCCTAAGAATAGAAGCACTATAAAAATGTAAGTTTAATTCAACTGAAACCCACCTGTTTTGAAATTCCTGCAGTTCCGCATTAATTTTTTCAATGTCAACATCTCCCCAAAGTATTTCGTAATAACCACTAATATTGCCCATTACGGTGTCATACAGCCCATATAACTTCTGCAGCAAATTGAGTTCCTTTCTGAAAACAAATAATTAAGTCATTATATAATGTATATTTAAAAAATAAGTTCCATTATCATATAAGCAGAATTAATCCAATCAAATAAATCATACATTGTGTGTATAAAATCTTATAGATACCAACAAGGCATACGACCCTGTCATTTTTCAAAGACTTTATTAAAGCTCCATGCATCAGGTCAAGTTTACAGCTCTGACGTATTCAAAATCATACTGTGACCTGACATTGACAAACGGTTTGATCATTATTACCATACCAATCATTGCAAACAATGTGACCAAAACTTGATAACAAGATCACAGCCAAGGCTAAGGTTTGATTTTTTATTTCATATGCAAGCTGGATTTTTATGAGAATGTCTGCCTTTAGGTCTGACATTAACCATTACTTTCCTACCAAAAGCTTTCCCTCATGTACCCAAATGGAATTATATCCAAAGCAAGAATAAAAGGAGGGATTCCAGGTCCATGTAAAAGAAAAGTCTTTCTTGTATAAAACACCAAAAATTGACCCCTCAACAGTGTTTTGGATTTTGCCAGGTATTCCAACCATTAGTTGAGGGATAAGGGTCCAATGGACCCAGTTTTAGTTTTTTAGTTCATTGCTTCATTAGCCCCATTTGTAAAAATTAATATTCACAACTGTTATTATTTATTATAGACAATTCAGAGACTAACGCTAAAATTTGCTTATGTTCTTAATGGAGTAAAATTCATTTTATTTTCCAATTATCATATGGGTACACTGGACCCATTTCTAAATCTAAGACACATTCTGGAATCCTAGTCTCCTTGTTTTTTCCATTTCTTGTTTCATTTTACTAATTCATCATCCTAGGAATTATTTTAATTATTAACCACTGATTATTCCCAATTGTGCTAAAATGACGAAAATAGTAAGGAAAGAGGAGAATAATGAAATCTCCTCTAAGGATGATGCAATAGCAGAAAAAAATCACTATTGCATCAGCCTTCAGGTTTCTTACTTTATTTCTTACTAAATAAAGTATTGCATCATTTTGCAAGAAAGTACAAAAAAAAGAATTCTGGAGATACCATTTTTTGTAATCTTTTTATTTTTGTTTCTTTAATTTTCATTTTAAAGAGTTAAGAACTTAATTTTTTCATTTTCTACCTAAAGCAGCAGAGAGAAAACTATTGACAAAGGAAGATACTTCCGCAACATTAAACAGAAAAGAGACAGACCATGAAAGAGACTGTGTAAGTGAAATCTCAGACTGAGTCTTCAGATGATGATAATCTAGATGAGTTTTATTAAGCTCAATGATTTAGGGGTGAACAATATATTTCCGAAGAGGCCAGGGCTTCACATGCAATATTTTGCAACAAAAATGTAGACGATATCATTCTGCCAAAAAGGTGTGACAATGTTTTTTCATTATTTATGATGTTTATGTCAGTTTTATTTGATACAAATGTTGAAGGCAGATTTGTATTCAAAGAAAATAGGTGATACAGAAATTTAAAAAATTCACTGACTTGATCATTCAAACCTCAAAGTAATGATTTTTGAATGTATATTGCAAGAAGGATGGTGATCTGAGTTTTCAACAGTCTTGAGTCTTAAAAGTGCAGGGCTGAGAAAAACCCGAGGCGATGAAGAGCTAGAAGCGCGGGAGATGGATCTGCCGCCTGGAATCAATGTTTACAGACGGGACGGGATGCTCCAGGGCCATGACTGACAGCTGCTGAGCAGCTGGCTGCAGGCAGAACTCGGTCTCCATTCCATGTGTATAGATCTTAAAACCAGGACATTATGGGGGGAAAGTGAGTTTTCACTGCTTAAGTTCTTGTTACAATTTCTAATAAAATTGCTTTTCACCATCCCCTTATTCTTACTTCTGTAAATTATGCATAAATTACTGAAAAATGTTTTAAAACAAAAAACAAAAAAGGGTCCATTGGTCCAAATGGTAAATAAGAATGGTAATTTTTCCTAGAATACTAAGGGTGAAAATAAAGCACTGAGCCCTGGCCAAGTAGCTCAGTTGGTTCCAATGTCATCCTCGTACACCAAGGTGGAATAACAAATTGATGTTTCTCTCTCTCTCTCTCTCTCTCTCTCTCTCTCTCTCTCTCTCTCCCCTCCCTCCCTCCTTCTTGTTCTCTCTCAAAAAAATTAATAAGTAAAAGAACATTTTAAAAAATAAAACACTGAGTCTCAGTCGGAGTATGGAAAAAATAAAAACTTAGGACCTTTTTAAAAATACAGATTTCCTAGGACCCAGCCCCAGAGATTCTGATAGAGTAAGTCAGGGTCAAGGGCCAGCAGACATAAGCAATGCTAACACACTTGGTCACTGAGTTAAGCTTGGTGAACGAGTACTTTCGGAGAAGAATACAAACCATCTACCCTAAATGGCGGAAGCATTACTTTACCTTCAGACAATTTCAGGCCTGTTTTGCCATGACACTTTCATGCTGTGACTTTGAAAGAAGGCAACATAAAGTTCTTTCCTAAAGCCCAGATCCCAGTAAGTTAATACCAAGACAAGGTCCTAATCAGCTCGTTTTGCCCTTAAGGAAATTATATTTAAAATTCTATTAAAATATACTTGTTTAAATCCTAGATCCACTGTTTACAATCATTTCAGTTCCTTGGTCTTCAATCTCCATGAATTCGATGTCTGCCCAATTAGGAAGAGCACTTAGCACAAATTCCTTAAGCAGACTGAGAGCTGAGAATGGCTACTCCTTTAAATAAACAAAAGTTACCCAAAATTACAGTGCTTCCGCACAATCATTGACACTATAAAAAATACTGAAAACAATAAAGCATAGGCTAAACTTGGCTATGAAGACCCAGAATTTTTGCCATGTATTTTCTCCTATTCTAGAACATTCCTTTTGTATATGGAGACTATGTATACAATGGGTTGGGGACAGCCAAGAACAAGGGGAGCATTTAAAAGTGTTCCATGGGCAGCCGCCCATCTCTACATAATAACGGATTTAATGATGACATGATTCTTCTAATGGACAGTATTTAATTATTTGCTTTTAACATTTACAAAATTTCTACACTTACCTGACTTTGTGCAAGACCTCATAGTCAGTCACAGGCAATCCAAAAAGTTGTTCACCAGATGAATATGTAACAAACTTTCTCCACAGGTCATCAAAATTGGCCTATAAAAGCGTTTTTGAATTGTAGTAAAAAATAATTAATTCAGGCTCCATTAAAGTAGAATGTATGATAATTGGAATAAAAGCTACATTGAGGTTTATTTAATATGCTCTTTGAAACGACAATTTATAAAGCAAGTGAATGCTGATACCAAGCTATGAAAGGAAAAGTTAAGCACTTAAGAAAATTAGCTTTCAAGCATTCTAGAAGTCTCCATTTTATATAAAATTATTTCTTTAATAAATTAAGTGGCCCCCAGAAGACCTATATTTCAAGTTCCCATAAACATGTCTGCAACACAATTTTTAAAACTGCATTTAAAAACATCTGTAATTCAGGCTTTAGCACTAATTTAGATGGGTCACATCTCCTGCAGGGTTCAAATGAGTGAAGTATCCATATAATCCACTCAACCCTATTTTCTCTGTAAGCAACAGAGTCTGTAAAATGAATGGTTCCATTTCAGCACCATTTGTGATCATTCTAACATTTAAGCTGTCAAAGTCAATGCATGTCTTTTGAATTGGAGTTGGAATCTCCTATAGTTAGAATGCTAAGTATTAACAGTGTTTAAAACACAAAAGCCAGGAGAAATAGTCCACCTATGACAAGATATGTGTGCGCTACTTCAAATAAATGATAGAATCATTGATTGGCTGCCTCCTGCACGCCCCCTACTGGGGATCAAGCCCACAACCCAGGCATGTGCCCTGGCCAGAATCGAACCTGGGAACTTTCAGTCTGCAGGCCGACACTCTGTCCACTGAGTCAAAAGGGCCAGAGCAAGACCATGGTTTGCATTTTTTATATTCCCTGGTGGTTAGTATAGTGGGACTATGTGGCTCTCAGAAAAGGAGAGATGAAAATTTCAAAGTTAGCATACATTAAAATACTGACGTCTAAAAGCTTGTTCATGCGGTGAAGCAGTGGTTCTCAACCTTGGCTGCACATTAGAATCACCTGGGGATCTTTTTAAAATCCTGATTTCTGGGCCTCATCCTCCGGAAATTCTGTTTCTTTGTTATGGGGTGGGGCCACAACATTAGTAACAAAGAAACAGAATTTCTGGAGGATGAGGCCCAGAAATCAGGATTTTAAAAAGACTCCCAGGTGATCCTAACGTGCAGCCAAGGTTGAGAACCACTGTGGTGGAGACTACTGAAGATGCCAATCACTCACCCCTTTTCCATTCAGGTTCCCAAATAATTTAAAAAGATCCCCAGTACCAGGCAACTGGGGAATAAAATGCCCACTTGGTCAACAGGCCAGCCAAGTGCCCAGTGACTCCCGAAATCAGAGTATATAACGTCGCACCGGAGAACACTGGCACCAAGGCCCGATGTGGGGGTCCGGCTTCTTCCCCAGACCGAGATTTGGCAACTGCTTCTTTGGGAGGACAGAGGGCAACACCTGCTTTGGGGTAAATTGGGCCTGTAGCTCTGACCCCAAGTCACATGTCCAGACAGATGCATGTCCAACAGCCTGCTGGGCTCACGCCCCCAAACAGAGTAAGCAGAACAGAAGATGCTAAAAGGCCGGAGAGGGGCCTTGCATTGTCTTTTCAATAAAGTGATCAATCACACCCTAGTCCAAGGGTGACACATTAAAGTCCTAGCTGCTGACCCATAAATTGGTACAAAGTCTTCCTTCAAAATATACCCAGGCTCCACAGCTCCTCATCAACTCCAGTACCACTGCCACCGCCCCCCACACCCGGCCTACGTCACTAACACCTCGCACCCGGATTATTGCAATGGCCTCCTAATCAGTCTCCCTGCTTCTCCCCTGACTGCCAACAATCTGTTCTCAACACGGCAGCCAGGGCGGCCCCTGAAAACATAAATAAGATCACGTCACTCTTCTCACTCAGAACGAACCCAGGGCCCTTCCTGGGCTGGCCCGTCTTCTCCAGCGTGTCCCTCCTTTCCTCTCTGCCCATTGCTATTGCTCTCCCCTTGCTCGTTCCATTCCAGCCACACTGACCCCTTGCTGCTTCTCATGTAAGATCTTCCCCAGGGCCTTGGCACTTGCTCTTCCCGGGCCTGGGAAGTGGCTCCTCCAGATGCCTGCCTGGCTCATGCCCTCATCCTCTAGGTCTCTATTCAACTATCACCTTCTCAAGGAAGCCCTCTCTGGTGACCCTATTTTAAATTTCACCTCCTCATTCACACAGCCCAGCACTCTATGGCCCTTCCCTGCCTCCGCCCCCCCTCCCCCCCAGGCACTTATCATCACGGCGACCAGGTGAGCAGGCCGGTTTTAGCTCTGGCTCCTCCAGAGAAACAGGCCTTTCCCTGGCACTTTGGGTCCAAACCCGAGGACTTCAGTTAGCAAAGGACCAGAGCCTCCTCCAGGGTCCGGGAGAAAGTTCTGGTAAGGGTGCTGGGAGGAGCTGGTGTTAGCCCAAGAGTGACCTCCATATTTCTGGGGAGAGAATCGTGACAATAACGGGGAACTTGACTATTTGTCTGAGGACGTCACATGTAAGTGAAAGGCGTGTGCCTGCTGCAACCCAGGAAAACCCTCGCCAACACAGGCACCCTCCTTTATGCAGCCCACGCGCGTGACTGGGCTAGACCTTCCCGGAACCAGGCGACGGAGACCTGGGCTCCAGCAGGTGATTGCATCTGCTTCACACGGTTATCCCACGAGGGATGAAGAAACACTCTTCTCGTCGAGGTATCAATGTTCTATTTTAATACACTTGCATCAAGGGAGCTACTTGCACGTTAGATGCCACAGGAGAAACTCGAGCTGGTTAGGATGGGAAAGCCTGAATGACCCCTCCTGCTTTCAGAAGAACCTGCGGCTGAGAGACTCATCTAACCTGACAGAACCTTTTTGGTGAAAGGCTGCGTGGAACCAGCCAAACCAGGCATGGGACATAAAGTAAGGCGGCAAGAACAGGCTGCTGGCTCCACTCCTCCGTTCACTTCGTTGGGTGAAACCCAGTTATCAAGTGACGTAAAGGAACTCCTGGCAGAGGTAAAGGGACATTTAGAAACGACCCCCCGCCCACCCCAGCACATGGTGGAGCTACAGAACGCCTTCCGGTGGCTAGACTGCGGCTCAGCGTGGGGACCCCTAACCAAGAGGAAAGCACCAGCTTCTGTCCAGCTCTGCGTCTCCCAGTGGGACGGCCATGAACTGCCTGAGAATAAACGTAGGAAAGACGGGGGCCAGGAAAGAAAGGAGAGGCGAGGTCTGGAGGGAGGTCCAGGACACAGAGGCGGTCATTATTGTTACTGTACTTTAAGAAGAAAAGACAAACAGTTTTAAATGCTGACTAAGAAGATTTAATAAAGAAGAAGAGGCTGAAAGTACAGAAGAAAAAGGGTCGTCGACCTCAGAAGAGACCAGGGAGAGAGTAGAGAGCCCGCAGGGAGAGGAAGGGGTTCCTCTCTCTGAAACTGACATCTCAGATCCTAAACTTCCTCTGTAAATTTAAAGACAAGGTCATCTGTCACACACACAAAAAAATCCCAAACCTGATCTTTTTCCCTCAACCCAGGCTCCGAGCCTATTAAGTCAGCCTCTTGACTAACTCATGATCCATCCAGTTTTCTTTATTCCAAGTGCCACTTCTTGTTTGTATCAGTGAAACCGCCATGAACCAGGCCGTCCTCCCTCCAGACCACTCTGCACACTGGTGCCAGAGAGATCTTTTAAAAACACAACTGCTGTACCAGCCCAATCGGATTACATTGCTCCCTGCTCGGAGCCCTGCAGCCCTCGGGATAGACTAGCGCTCCTCATTATAGCCCGCAAGGCCCTGTCATTAGTGATGGCAGCCCACTCAGCTCCCCCTCCCTCATTACTACCTTCTTTGCTCACTGCACCCCACATTACACTCCTCACATCTCCCTAAAGCTCCCTGCTTATCTCCTCATTTGGGGCCACAAATTCTGCCTAACTTGTTTTTCCTCCTTCTGGCTAAGTCTAATTAGTCCTTCAAGATGCAGCTTGGATGCCTCCTCTTCCGGGGAGCCCTCCCTGATTGCCCGGCCAGCCCTCATCAGGGTGGGGAGCTCCTACATCTGTTTGCATACCACGAGTTCCCATCACCAGATCACAGTGCTCACCACACAGTGCTGTGATTGTTTCTCTAGCTCTCTGTCTCCCTACCAGGTTTTAGCAGCTTAGAGGTAAAAGAACCATTTCTTAACCATCTTCCTATCTGTCATATCACACAGTAGACATCGGATAACTAAGAATGCAGGTGGAAAAGGGAACATAAGGAGAACATGGGCATTTCAAACAGTCACTGCAGAAAGCAGGAGTGAGAACAGAACAAACCAAAGAATTCCTGATGCTCTCGGGAAGCTGGCTTACATAGGAATCCATGAATCTGCACAGCATCTATCAAACAAGTGTGTGACTTTTCTCTAGATGTGCAGCAATCTGAGCGCAGAAAAGGACAGTGAACGGTGGCCTGACTCAAGGAGTATTGTACAGTCCCAGGCAGGACAAAGGAGCAGGGAAGTTGAAAGTGATGGATACAGAAGGAAGAAAATTAATGGATACAGAGAGAGGACAAACCATTAATATTAAAAATCTTATTTGATACACTAGAGGCCCAGTGCACGAAAATTCATGCACTGGGGGCAGGGGGGGTTCCTCAGCCTGACCTGCGCCCTCTCGCAGTTAGGGACCCCTCAGGGGATGTCCACCTGCCAACTTAGGCACACTCCCCAAGGGATCAGGCCTAAGCTATCAGTCAGACATCCCTCTGGCAGCCCGAGAGCCCTCATGGGGAGCAGGCTTAAGCCGCAGTTGGACATCCTTAGCGCTGCTGAGGAGACTGGAGAGGCTCTCGCCACCCCCGCCGCTGCACTCACATCCATCAGCTTAGCTTGTGGCTGATCAGAGCTCCCCCTGTGGGAGTGCACTGACCACCAGGGGACAGCTCCTTCGTTGAGCATCTACCCCCTGGTGGTCAGTGCACATCATAGCGACAGGTTGTTCTGCCATTCGGGCCAATTTGCATATTACCCATTTATTATATATGACTTTATTATTCTGTAATTTTTTTTATCACTTTAGATACAAATGAAATGCTTAGAACTAGAATAAGGTATACACTTAAATTCAAAATTAAAGTCTTATTTTCTAAAAGTATAGAGAGATATTCTATGGGAAAGAGCATGGAGGGACACAAGAAAAGGAATCAATTATATGATTTAGTAGATTAGAATACAATTAAAATCTATATCTACTTTAAACATTAACATTCCATTTTAGATAAAATGCAGAAATTTTTTTCCTAAAAGCATTTTAAAAAATCACTACACATTGCCAAATGTGTAACAAAAAAATGCAGTTTTACATATTACCAAAAAACATAGTTTTACCTGAAATATCTGTAGCCTGTTGCTAGCTTCTTGGGGTGGTATATTTGGAACCATGGGTCCTTCCTATAATGAATAATATAATCTCCATTTTAATCCCTAATCATATGTACTTATTAAATTTACTGGATTTAACTATTATTTTCTTTTAAGTAAATAAACAGTATTTTTAATTTAAATGGTCTAACTTTGTTCTGTACATGAAGTTTCCATTTATTTTTTGTAACAGTTTTGAGATATGTACAATTCAATATTTTTTGTTTAATGGAGTTGTGTAACCATGACCACAATTAACTTTAGTACATTGGATCACTCCAACTTTCATTCACTTTTAAATTGTGACAATCTTAATACTTACCATTTGGTTTGACTTGTTAGAATAAGCAAATGCTATTTTTTTAAGAAAAAAAATTTAAATTGTAGACTTACAGGAGAATTGCAAAGAGAACTCTCATATACCCTTCACTCAGCTTCCCATCATGTTAACATAGTACATTTATCAAAACTGAAAATTAATGCTGGTACAAAACTATTAAGCAGACTTTATTCAGACTTCTTCAGTTTTCCCACTGAAGTCAGTGTTCTGTTCCAGGACCTCATCCAGGATCCCATATCACAGTTAGTCACTGTGTCTCTGTGGTCTCCTCTTTTTAAAAAGGTGACAAACTTTCATGCCACCACAGCTGTCCAATCTCACTTAAGAGTGATGCTGCTGCAGCTGTGCATCAGAATTCCCATTACAGAGCTCTGAGAGCAGCCTCCTTTCCATAGCTCCTCAGCCCCACGTGGAAATAGACACGCGCACAGGTTGGACACTGGGAAGAAGCAGTGGGCGGTCTCTGTTGGCATGAGCCAGAAAATAGTTGCAAACGGGAGCCCAGATAGCCTGTCCAATCATGAATGCCATGGGTGGGCCAATAACAGACCAGATTCCCAGTATAACAATGACTGGGCGGTCAAATGTTGACTAATACAACCAACAGTAAAGAGTTAAGTTCGGTACATGTAAAAAAGAAAGTGTTATATAAGTAGCTTAAATCTGTTATGAATCCAGATCTGCTGTGATCACTGAAAGAAAGGGAATATATCCAACTTCTGAGATTAACATTTGGAGATCGACCACTGTCAGTCATTATTCCAGGTTGAACAGCTTGTGGGACTGACCAAGTATGACTTTTATTATTTATTTTCAGTGACACTCTAGTTTTCTAAGAGTTAGTTGGGGCGTGAGAGGGATCAGTTAGGGAATACCCTGGTATTAGGGCATTTACAGTCTCTTAGAGCCTTTCAACAACTGTATTACATTTTCCACTATGAGATTCTGGCCTGAGAGCGGGCAAAACCAGACCCTTTGTTCCTTCCAGGATCTTTAAATTTGTTGCTCCTTTTAGCAGGTAAATCTTTTTCCTAACTCTATAAAACATGCTTCCCGTTTTGATCGGTGTGAATATGCAAATATAGCCTCTTACATGCAATGTACAAATCACAGTGTATTTCTTGGGGTCTATCACTTCCATTTCATATAAACCTTCCAGCAAATAACACAGAGTATGCAAATACTGAAATTACCATCTCATATGATTCTGCAAAGTTCATCACATCCTCACGAAAAACTTCCACAGACTCAAGTAGATTACTTTTAAATTTTGGCTGCACTTGAACTAGTTCATCTTGTACAGAAACCTAGAACAAGAAGGAATACTCAATGTGAGAGTGAAAGTAATGTATTAACTGAAAACTACAGTTCTATTCCAGCAAGTTTGTTGCCCCACAGATATCACCTAAGAACAAAGACATCTCTGCAATGTTTTTGCAAAGTAAAAAAACAAACAAACAAACAAACAAAACCTACAGAAATAAACGACCCAAATGCACTAACTGGAAATTCAAATCATCCTAGTTCAAGACCCAAGACATCTTCTCTAACTGAGGTTAGGAAAGTTAGTTTCTGGCTGATCTGTCTCAGGCCATCAGTATAGCCCAGGAAACAGTTACTTCTATGGGCCCAGTCTGGGTCACATGCTGTCTCTGGGGCCAGCTCAAGGTCACGGATTAGCAACCTCTAGTAGGTTCACATGGTTGCAGTGGTTGGAGCTGTTCCCTAAAAGAAAGTGATATTACTCTGGTTATAAAAAAATATATAGCAAATTTCTTCCATAATAGTCTTCAAAGCTTCTGTTTAAACCTTCAATCATAATACTACTTAATTAATGCTTATTATCTGCCAGGCTCTTTATGTGTTATCATATTTAATCCTCAAAACAACCCTGTGAGATAAATATTAATATTATACCCATTTCACAAGTGAGAAAACCGAGGCACGGAGAGGCTAAGTAATTTCTTTAAGGGTCTAGCACCAGTACGAAGCAAGGTCAAGATTCAAAACCTGGCAGTGGGGTTCCAAGGCCCCCGCCCTTAACTGCTCTCAACAATAGCCTCTATCTTGGTTGGAACATACACTACTTTAAGCTTAAGTCTACCAGACCTGAGGCCCTGAACCTAACTGTCCCCTATACCTGGGCTCCTGAGCATTAAAGAGAAAAAACCAACATGATATAGAAAAATGTTAGTTACATGCAAACAAGTGGTTAGAATAAGATGGAACTTGGAGACATTGTAGAAAATAGGTCTACCGTTCATCTACCTTTCATCTAGCACCAATATTCCACCTTTGTGTGGAAATTACCGAAATATCGGTACAGCGGTCTGGTAATGATAACTATAGTATGGAATTGTCTACCTTCACTAAAGGGCAGGTCAGTGGGTTTATTTTTAGTTTTTAAATTATTTTGTTAATCCTCACCCAAGGATAATTTTTCCTCCATTGATTCTTAAAGAGAGTGGAAATGAGAGAGACACATCGATTGGTTATCTCCTGCATGCACCCCAACTGGGGCTGGGGATCGAACCTGCAACCCAGGTACATGTCCTTGATGGGGAACCAAACCCTCAACCCTTCAGTGAGAGGGCCAATGCTCTAACTACTGGTAAAACTGGCCAGAGCATGGGTCAGTGGGTTTCACACTAACAGCTAAAGAGATAGAAGAACAACTCACATGAATTATTTCCATTGAACAAGAGAAAGTTGGACTTCACTAAGTCTCCATGAGTGTTTCCCACTTCCTTCCTAAGACTCACTCTTCTGACTAATCAGCAAACATTTTTCAAAACAAGCATATTAGTCAATATTTAACATGAACTTAAATAGACATGAGCATAAAACTATTTTATATACATTACTTCAAAGTGAGCCTCATAACCACATATAAAAATCTCCTAAGATATTCCTAAATGACCACATGAAGAAATTTAGAAACAAAGATTATTAACTTGCATATGATCACCCAATTGGCTGACAGCAGAGATGGAATCCCAAGTCATGACCCCATTTCAGCTCTATGCCCTTGCTACTATGTCTTGCTTCAACCTCAGTGACAAATTTTTCCATACACAATAAATTTTAAGCCATTGTTAATTTAATTAATATTTAATAAAAATTTTCAGTATATTTAAAGAACCTGAACATTCCCTTGGAGTTCATTTTTAATGTCTAATTTGTGGTATGTATATATTTACCTATTTCAAAAATACTTAAAGAGAAAGATATACCTATAAATGCATACATTAAAAATCTCAAATCAGTAACTAACCATCTACCTTAACAAACTAGGGAAATAGAAAACACTAAACCCATACCAAGCAGAAGGGAAGAAATAATTTTAAAAAATAGAGCACAAATAAATGATATAGAGATTACAAAAACAATAGAGAAAAATCAACAAATCTGAAGGTTCATCTTTGAAAAGATCAACAACATTGATAAACTTTTACCTAGACAAACCAAGAATAAAGGAGAAAGGACCCAAATTACTAAAGTTAGGGGTGAAAGGCAGGATAGCACCACCTACCTTACAGAAATAGAAAGGATTATAAGGACACAATCAGCAGAGTGAACAGGCAAACTACAGAATGGGAGAAAATAACTGCAAATCATAGATCTCATAAGGAGTTAACATCCAGAACTTACAAAAACACCCCTACAACTCAACAACAAACAATCCATTTGAAAAATAGGCAAAGAACTTGAGTAGATGTTTCTCCAAAGAAGACACACAAATGGTTAATAAGTATATGAAAAGATGCTCAGCATCATGTATCATTAGGGAAATGCAAATCAAAACCACAGTGGATACGGATGCCTCCTATCAAGGAAACTAGTGTTGGCAAGGATGTGGAGAAATCGGAACGTGTGCACTGTTGGTGGGGATGTAAAATGGTGCAGCCGCGATGGAACACAGAATTATTAATTAAAAATGGAATTATATTAAAATTAAAATAGAATTATACTGCTAGATAGAGATCGAAACACATTGAAGGTGGGGTCTCAATGAGGTATTCATACACCCATGTTCATAGCAACATAATTCACAATAGCCAAAAAGTGGAGGCAAGTCAATCAAATGTGGTACTATGTATATAACGCAGTATTATTCAGATTGACAAGGACAGGATTTCTCACACATGCTATAACATGGGTTAACCTTGAAGACCTTATACTAACTGAAATTAGCCAGTCACCAAAAGACAAATATTGTATGACTCTACTTTATAGGGTACCTAAAGTAGTCAAATGCATAGAGAGAGCAAGTAGAATGCCAGGGGCTGAAGGAAGAGAGAGTGGGGAGTTGCTGGTTAATGGGTATAGAGTTAGTTTTATATGATGAAAAAGTTCTGGAGATGCACTGCACAGCAATGTGAATATACTTACCACCAGTGAACTGTATATACTTAAAAATTGTTAAGATGGTAAATTTTAAGTTATGCGTATTTTACCACAATTTTAAAAAACACACAACAGTATAAAGCTACAATAATCAAGACAGTATGGTATTGGCATAGGCGTACACATATACACAACAGAATAGATTGAGAGTCCAGAAATAAACCCTTCCACTTAGGGTCAACTCATGGTCAACAGGGTGTCAAGGCAATTCACTGGTGAAAGGATAGACTTTTCAACAAATGGCATTGAGACAACTGGTATCTACATGCTTTTGCATGAAGCTGGACCCAAAACTCACAACACAGAGAAAAATTAACTCAAAATGTATCAGAGACCTAAATGTAAGGGCTAAAAATTACAAAACTCTCTTCTTAAGAAAACATAATAGCAAGTCTTCATGATCCTGGATTAGGCAATGATTTCCTAGATATGATACCAAAAACACAAGCAAAAAAATAAAAATTATGCCAATTGGACTTCTTCAAAATTAAAACCTTTTACTTCAAAAGACACTATCAAGAAAGTAAAAAGACAATCCACAGAATGAGAGAAAATATTTTCAAATTCTTTGATAAAGGACTTATATCCAAGATATATAAAGAACTCTTATAACTCAAAAATAAAGAAATAACCCAATTTTTAAAACAACGGATTTAAATACACATTTCTCCAAAGAATATGTCCAAATGATTGAAAAGCACATGGAAAGATGCTCAACATCATTAGCCATTAGTAAGTACTACTACACAAGACAATACAAATAAACCTTGAAAATATTATGCTAATTGAAAGAAGCCAGTCACAAAAGACTACACAATCTATGATTCTATCTATATTATATATCCAGAAAAGGCAAATCCATACATAGAAAGTAGAGTTGTGGTTGCCAGAGGCTGTAGTGAGAAAAGAAAGAGTAATTGCTAATGGGTTTAGGGTTTCTTTGAGGGATGAAAATGTTCTAATGTTAAATAGTGATGGTGTTTGTACAACTCTGTGACTACAGTAGAAATCACTGAATTGTGTACTATGAAATGGTAAATTTCATGTGGATCATCTACACTAATAAAAGAGGAAGATGCAAATTGACCATACCTTCACAACACCCACCAGCCAATCAGTATGCAAATTAACTCAACAAAGATGGTGGGTTAATTTGCATACACAGGAGCCGAGCGGCCAGGGGCAGGGTGGGGCGGGACACTTGCGTCGTTGCCATAGTGTGATGCAGGCGCTCTGCACCGCTCCAGCCGCTCTGGGCATCTGGGCAGCGTGGGAAGCCAGAACAAAGGCAGAAAGGTGGCTCCAGCCAGAGCGAAGGCAGTGCCAGCAGCCAGGGGAAGGAAGGCCCATTCTTGCATGAATCTTCCTGCATCGTGTCTCTAGTACAGTGATTCTCAACCTGTGGGTCGCCATCCCTTTGGGGGTCGAACAACCCTTTCACAGGGGTTACCTAAATACATCCTGCATATCAGATATTTACATTACGATTCATAACAGTAGCAAAATTACAGTTATGAAGTAGCAACAAAAATAATTTTATGGTTGGGGGTCACTACAAACTGAGGAACTGTATTAAAGGGTCGCGGCATTAGGAAGGTTGAGAACCAGTGCTCTAGTATATCAATAAAGTGATTAAAATAAAATATATTTATCGTTTTAAAACTATAAAATGTGTGTTTTTCTGGAGATAGTGACTTAAGCCAGTCACTATAAGAATTACATAAGAATTTATAAGTAAAAAATAAGAATTAAGTTTGTACTTACAGCTTTGCTCTGCAATTTGTTGAAAGAATATCTCAAGGTATCAACTGCTTCTGATTCTTCTTTGGTTACTTCAACTTCAAATCTGTTTAGAATAGCATAGGCTTCCTGTGGAGTGAGGGTGAGTTCAGAACATCACAAGGGAAGCAACTGTCAAACCAGTTAGATGCCTCTAGAAACACAGTCCCATGTCTTAGAAAACAGCACACTCAGGAGACTTGTTTCCAATACTAAACGTGGAAAGAAGCACCTCTCGATCCTCGCTGACATTGGTACTAACCTAACTCCAAGACCCTGAAATCTGCATGTAATAAGTGCCTAGGTGATTCTAATGGAACTGTAGGCAGATCGCACGGAGATTCTAACCTAGAAAATAACCCCTAGAATCATTTTCTGCCTCTCTCTCCTACTTGATCTTATGTCAACACCCTGAAAAATACTGTCTCGTGCTCTATGAAAATATGAGTTGGCTATACAAGGAATGGAACGAAGTGATGATGGGAGAGATACTCCAAAGAACAGAAACTTGAATGATTAAAGAGATGGATTAGCAACTGCTTTTACCGAAAGAATTTATAGTGAAGAATTGAGCTTCTGGAATTAGGGAAAAAATGGTATGATGATTTGCTAAATCTTGAGGAATAGGTGGTCAGCATCCAAAATCCCAAATGTTATTATTTAAAGAAGTAATAAAGGTATGAAGTTCATGAGCTACCAGAAAGTATAAACTCTAAATAGGATCAAGAAAGCTATGCTCAAAAAAAAAAAAAGAAGAAGAAGAAGAAGAAGAAGAAAAGAAAATCTTGCTCAGCCTGGCTGGTGTGGCTCAGTGGTTGATCATCAATCTATGAACCAGGAGGTCACAGTTTGATTTCCTATCAGGGCACATGCTCAGGTTGTGGGCTCAATCCCCAGTGCAGGAGTCAGCCAACAGATGATTCCCTCTCATCACTGATGTTTCTATGTCTCTCTCCCTCTCCCTTTGTCTGATATATATATAAAAATATGAAAGCTATGCTCCACCATGAGATTGGGTACCAAAAGGAGGCACTGGAAATGCAGGTAATGAAGGAGTGCATTGTCTATAGAGAATTTAAAAAACAGTAATAAAATGAATTAAAAGTCTGATTTTTATTATCACCATGAACCGTGACTTCTAAATATTAGCCACAAAACCCTTACGGTAAGACAGAAAAATGGTCTCCCCAAAATTGTCCACATCCTAATCTCTGGAACCTGTGATTATGTTACCTTACACAGCATAGGGGGCCTTGCAGGGGTAATTAAAATTAAGCAACTTGATTATCCTGGGAGATTATCCTGGGTTGACTGTGTGGGCCCAATGTAATCATAAGGTCCACACAAGGGAACGTGGAGGCAGGAGAGTGGGAGTCAGAGACGTGAGGACAGAAGCAGAGCAGGAGAGATGCCACTGCTGGAAGGCGCATGACCCAAGACTGCCGCCAGAATGACTTCTTCCCTCGAGCCTCCAAAAGTGCAGCCCTGCTGACATCCTGATTTTAGCCCTAATCGACCCTTCACAGAAGGCTGAGCTCTAGAACGCTAAGATGATAAATCTGCCTTGCTCTAAGCCGTTAAATTTATGGTAATTTGTTCTTGTATTAGCAAAAGAAAGTGAATACAGTATTCTTCTCTAAAAACATCTGCTCGTCTAAATTCCAGCAGTTTACCATTAAGCCTAAGTGGACCACTCCCACCGTGCTGCCCATGTATGCCACTGGCCATGAGTGAGACCTAGACCTGGCTTCTAAGGAAAGATGAAGATATTTGGGGAACTTGCCTAAGATGTTAGGGCTGGTGTGAGACAGTGCAACCACTCCCTTCTGTAAAAGGTCAGCGCCAGCATAAAATAAAATGAACACTGTCTAGACCCGTACGTCATTATTAATATATTACTATTCCCTTGTTTACTGTTCACTGATGATAATTGTCAAAATACCTCCAAAGAAATCAACATCAGAAAGGAGAAATAGACAGACTGTACCATAAGATAATGAAATATGTTAACAGAATCAATTTTTAGTGTGTCTCTATTTTTTAATAGCACTCTAAGAATGAAAAATGCAATCATTTCTTACTTCAATTGGTCCCAAAGTCATGTCCATTTGAATTTCATTATCACGGATACAGGACAAGGCTTCCATTGCAAACCTGACATCATCTAAATCACGAATAGGTCTAGATAACTTTTTCAAGTATTCAGTAATGAATGCTATCATGTCTGACATTTTCTTTTTGTATTCTTCATTCAGGTATCGACAGAGTAACATCTTCCATGCCTTAGCCTCAATTGATAAGGCCAATTTCATTGGCTCTGGTGAAGACAAGAAAAGATCAAAATAGAATACACCTGACATTCTGAAACGATTCATTTTATGTGTAATCTGAGCATCTATAACTGCTCTGTCCCATGTAACAGCCACTAGCCACATATGGCTACTGAGCACTTGAAAAGTAGTTAGTTCGACTTGAATGTGCTGTAAGGTTTGCTCAATTCTGAAGATTTAATTCCTATCCCCGTGGAGTAAGCTAAGCTGTGCAAGAGGACACTAAAGTCTATGAAGAAGAATTTCAGAAGTTACTTCTAGCACTGTCCAACGTGAACATTGCTCTGTTTCTGGCCCTCACGCATCACCCCATTTCCTTCTAGGTAACCCCACACAGTACAGTGTAATATATTTTTTGTCTTCCAAACCTTCCTGTTTTCTTGTCATTCCACTTCCTACCTCACCCACATGGCTGGAGAATGTGTATAACCTGACCCTGAACCTGGGCCTCGCTGATGGTCCCAGTCAGTCTTGACCTTACATGTACTAACCGGAGTCTGTTCTTGAGTCTGGAATAAGGCTTAAGGGGAGCCCCCTTGACTGGAAAGCAGGAAAGTCATGCACAGAGGGGAGAAGAAATGAGAGTCAGAGAGAAAGGATTTCCTCAGCTTCCTATACTGTCCCCGGTTCTGGTCCATTCCGAAAGCCCAGTTGCACCTTGGATTCTGGGATATATTTTTCTCCCTTCACCATAGCTCAAGTAGGTTTCTGTTCCCTAAAAAAAAAAAAAACCACAGTTCTAACTAGTCAACTCTACCTTCTCTATCCTTACCCATTCCTTTTTCTCCTCTCGGTGCTCCTAAGCTCCCCAGCCCCGCCAAACTGGAAACATAACCTCTCCCCTCTCAATCCCTAACACTTAAACTGAGAGGACTAGGGAGCTGAGGAAAGTGTACCCTGACAAGACACACAGGGCCAGCTGTTGACTGAGGCTGTGAGATCCTATTTCATAAGGTCCACACCTCCCGGGCCTCTTTTCTCCTTTTCCGCGGGCCCCAGGGATTCAGCCTCCCTTCCCCTTTCTTTATCACTGTCTTCCTCTATCCCATTTTCAGTTTTCTCTCTCTAAGAGCAAGTACCTGGCCAACGAGAACACTGTGCTACAGTTAATTCTTGTATTAAGGATCATAGTGCTAACCTCTACAAGGGAACAAATAGAACATTAGAACAATAGGTAGAGTACAGTTTCCAAAACGATACCAAAGTTCTTGTAATGATTGCCCTTGATATATCGTTTCTGTTTCTGGCCAATAATCCCCTCAAGTATTTATGATTCTTCTCCAAACGAAGTCCCTTCTTCGTAGATATTAGAGTATATAATATTTATTGGACATTAACTATCTGCCAGGTACCATGCTAAGCGTATATAAAATAGTTCATGAGGTGGGTACTGTCTACACCACCAGAAAAGGGGTCAAGTAATGTTGGTAGTTAAATTTGAGAGCCACCGGTACATGGATTCCTTGAGCATAGATGTGAAAACCTATGGGATATACCTTTTCTCCCTTCAACACAGCTCAAGTAGGTTTAGTTGATGCAAAATAGGTTATTCAAATATCTTCGGAGGATAATTATCTCACAAACTTAAGACAAAACTGATTGTACCTCTGTAACCATGGCAACAAGTTACCACCACAACCAGTTTTAAACTCAAACCATAGACCAATTCTCCTTAGTTCACATACTTTTGCAAGTCCATCAGTGTCAGCCCCTCTTGTCTGAATGTCCACCAATCAGGAGGAACATACTCAATACACCCACCTCTGGGTGCCAACCAATCAGCAATAGTCTCACCGAAGCAAGCATCCTTCTACAGATGATGTAAACTCTGGGTCCACAACGTGAGACCTTCAGTCTGCTCTGCAGGGAGCTCTGTGCCTGGCCAGCCCAGCTCTGCCTCACTTCAGGAAGCACTAAAGTCACTTCGGGCATTTATTTCAGACATGAAGTGGCTGCTTCATCACCCTTTGATGTTCTAATCCCAAACAGTTTAACGTTTCAGGAGACTTCAAACTGTTTGACTCCTAGCTCAGGTATACAACCCCTCCTCACAAGAACTTTCACCTTATCCTCAGCTGTCTGACTGCCAGTTGAGGAGCTGTGCTGCCGATTAAGTGTGTTAAGCCACCATGGTATAATATTATATATAAAAAGACATAATATATCACATCACACACATATTATATGTAACACATACATGAACAATATTGGTGGTCCAGAAATATTTAACATTTAGATTGTTGTACCAAGGTAGCTTAATGACTGCTTCTAAATTAAGTGACGCTTCCTGTGAAAATACAGATATGTTACGGAATATTTTTAAATACCTGTATGCAATTCAAGTGCTCCTACAATGATGACAGGCTTCAGCTCATCAATCTCCTGTTCAAAGGTGGCGTAGTGCAGAATTTCTGATCTGATCTCAGTCAGAGAGGGGTTGTGAGCCAGAAATTCCTGAGGAAACAATCAGTGTTTTCTTTAGCTTTTGATGCTTCTCCAAATTAAATCCCTTACGTAAAAAGTATAAATCCGCTATGTAAATAGTTACACTAGAGCACTGAACTTACTCAGGTACTTTTACACTGGTCTGTGCTATCAGCTGAGCAGACCAGGAGAAGGCAAACTACCTGTTAGTACTGGAAGAGAGCGGTGGGAGGGAAGGTCACAGAAGTCATGAATGGCTGTTCAGAATTCTCAGGTTCCCTTGAGCCCGACTAAAACTACAGTGGAGCCTCTGTAGGTGTGCACACCCTGAGTGCCTGGCCCCTGGACGATCTGAACGTAACTGGTCCTCAACTGTTTACCCAAATTACATGAAATTCAGACATGAATTTGACTCAGAGCCTCAGAGTGTCATTGTGAGAGTGACACACGATACAACAGGTTAGGTGCTTGGCGCTTATAGGTTATTGCCCTCTGCTCACGGGTTCCTGTCATTATCACCGATATTTTCTTGGTGCCCCTGCACACATTAGATACAAACAAACCAAACCCCAACTGCATCCCAGGCAGCAGAAACGCACCTTCACTTTCACGTCGCGGTCCTCTGTCCAGAGCGTCTTGTATTTCTGGAAGTCCTGCAGAGCCTCATGGGCCGCCTTCCTTAGAGAATTCACGGAGGAGGAGAGGAGCAGGACCAACTTGGAAATATCCTTGTGCTCTGCTACACCTGGATAAAAATTCTTCAGCTTCCTCGCAGGAATTAAGTCTTCAAAAGATCCTGAAAACAGATGTTTTCACATATGGACAACATCTATACAACTTTAAATATTATATCCATTTCAGTATTTATAGACTTTTTCAAGCTGTGTTATTTTAAAGACTCCCCCTCTAAAGTAATTAAGAACTATTCTCTTGCTGTCTTCACTTCTTTTTTAAAAATATTTTTATTGATTTTTTAGAGAGGGAGGAGGTGGAAGAGGAGCAGGAGGAGGAGGAGGAATGGGGGGGGAGAGAGAGAGAGAGAAAGAGAGCGAGAGAGGAGAATATACATGCAAGAGCAAAACATGGATCGGCTGCCTCCTGCATGCCCCTGACCAGGATTCCAACTGGCAACCTTTCTGTGCACAGGATGACCCTCAACCAACTAAGCTCTTAACTTGTTCTTGTTAAACTATTGTGTCTTAAACTATTTTGAGCCCTGGCCGGCGTGGCTCAGTTGGTTGAGTGTCATCCTGTGACCCTCAAGGTTGCTGGTTCAATTCCCAGCCAGGGCACATCCCTGAGCTGCAGTTCATCGATGCCCTGCTCTCGAGTCAATCTCTCTCTCTCTC
>NW_006299717.1:1362122-1372928 GCF_000327345.1 Myotis davidii
CTCGAGTCAATCTCTCTCTCTCTCTCTCTCTCTCTCTCTCTCTCTCTCTCTCTCTCTTTTTCTTTCACAATTAATAAAAATATTTAAAAATATTTTAAGGTCCAGATTTCTTTAATGTGGAAAAACTGTGTTTTTCAGAGGAGAGAACTGAAAGACACTGATTAACACCCCCCCGGACCCCCCTCCCTCCAAAATAAACGTAAAGTCCTCCAAGAAAAGGTCAAAAAAGTTGAAATTGCTACCTTCCAAAATAATATGGTGGTTAGA
Source organism: Myotis davidii (assembly GCF_000327345.1). Lineage (NCBI taxonomy): Eukaryota > Metazoa > Chordata > Mammalia > Chiroptera > Vespertilionidae > Myotis > Myotis davidii. The sequence goes on from NW_006299717.1 coordinate 1,362,390, forward strand.
GGGGAAGCACCACATTTATTACCCACATAACCTTAGGCAAGTTATTTAGTCCTCATGGAGATACTTGTGAGAATGAAATGAGACAACATATGTCCGTCTTCAGCTCAGCAGCTGGTACATGGAGCTCACCCAATCACTACCAGCCACCGCTATCAGCATCTCTTATCAAAATCTGGTCACGTCCCAGCCTCAATGGACATCTTCAAGTATCCTCCATCCGAGGCCATGCAGATCCTGCTGCTTGACTCTAACAGTGCCTTCCCTTTTCAACCAGCTGCTAACAATGAAAAACCATGGGATTCACACAAAAGTCCAGACTTCCAGCTTTTCTCTTAAAAGCTGGTAGCATAGGGTCCACATTTCACGGCAACAATTCGCTGAAGCTGAGTGTCTCCTCCAAGGCCAGTCACTTATTTGCTCTTTTGTCTCATATTTAATCAAAATTCAAGCAAAAGAAAATGACAAGGAATTGGCTTAATTAAGTTAATTAACTAACTAAGAGCATGTCTGGGTAGTTCTTTCCCTTTAATTGCCGAGAAGTATTCCATTGTATCAACATTCCACATTTTGTTCACCCATTCACCAATGGATATCTAGGTGGTTAGCATTTTGGGTCTATTACCAATAATGCAGCTACGAACATTCACATACAAGCCTTTATATGGGCACATGATTTCATTTCTCTTAGATAAATTCCTGAAGGTGGAGTTGCTGAGCCAAATGAAGATATGTTTAATTTTTTTTTAAGGAAGGGCCTACCTGGTTCCAAAGTGGCTGTACCTTTTTACATTCCCATCAGCAATGCATCAGAGTTCCATGTTCTTTGTCAACAATTGGGATTGTCGATTATCTTTTTTTTCCTTTCATTTTAACCATTTTAATTAGTGCGTAGTATTAGCTCGTGGTTTATTAAAATTGCGTTTTCCTAATAACTAAGGGTGTTGAGCATCTTTTCATGTGTTTATTAGCCAATCATACATCATCTTGTTGAACTGTCTAATCCTTTGTCCATTTGGGACAGGGGAAGTACCTTATTATAATTCAGTTGTGAGAGTTCTTTTTTATATTCTGAACAGGAGTACTTTATCAGATGTCTGATTTGCAAACATTTCCTCCCAATCTGTGGCTTCTCTTTTTACTTTTTCTAATGGTATCTTTTGAAGGACAAAGATATTTAATTTGAATAAAGTTCAACTTACCAATTTCATTCTTTTATGGATCCTCACCCAAGGATATGTTTTTATTGATTTGAGAGAGAAACATCGATCGGTTGCTATTTTGCAGGGCCCCTACCTTGTTTTTCTTCACCAATTTTTGAGCTATTTTTGACTCTCCGCACTTCCATATAGTTTTACAATAAATTATTAAAATTAGATGAAGAAATTATAGAAAAAATTCTGTTGTAATTTTACTGGAATTGTATTGAATTTGTAAATTAATCAAGGAATTGACTTCTTCATGTTATAAATTCATTCCAGTTGTCATTCAATAATAACCATTTTCTCCAAAATGCTGTGAAAATATTTTTTACATTTGTTTATAAACTTCATGGTTTTGTGGCTATTCAAAATCTGTTTTTTCTATTACATTTTTTCCAGATTTATTGAGATATAATTGACATAAGTGTATTACATTTTAATTGGATTATTGGCCATTACAGATACTCTTTATTTTTATACATAGGTCTTTATACGTAAATATTATTTGTTTTATCTTTAAATTCTTTATTAGTTAAGGTATTACAAATGTGTCCTCATCCCCCCCATTAACCCTCATCCTCCCCCCCCACTCATGCTCTCATCCCCCTCATAAATATTATTGAATTAGTTATAATAGTTGTTTCTAGGTTGCTTGAACGTCCTATGCATGATCTTTAAATAAACACAATCTTGCCTTCTTTTCTAATTATCTAAATTTTTTATTGTCTGACTCATAGTGAAGATCTCCAGTAAAATATTGAATAAAACTGATAAAATCATTTCTTCATTTTGATGGAAAAGAAATGCTTCTAAATTTTTCCATGGGTAGCATTATCAGAACATCCCTCATATTCCTAGTTTGCTAAGAGGATGGATGTGGGTGAGTGAACTATATCATATTCACAGAAGCCCATATAACACATTTGTTAAAAAAGAATTAAAAGTATATAAAACATATACTGAAGGAGAAAATGATAATTTCAATGTACTCAGCACCGGTTTAAGAAGAGAATGCGTATGGCATTCTCTTCTTAACCCGGCCTCTCTCCAATCACATTCCCTTACCCCCAGAGGTAACCGCTCTCCTGCATTTTTCTTTGAAGATGTACTTGAAGGTAAACCAATGTACTTATCTCTAGACAATATGTCGTTTGATTTTTTAAAAACTGAGCCAAAGGACACACGTAGAAAGAAAGACATTAATGCTCGTGCTAGATGGAGGCTCCCAGGAGAAAAGAAGCTAGTCTCTGGGTCTAGTCCTGCTGCCGCGTCCTGCAGGCTGACAAAAGCCCTTTGGAGGAAGCCATGGCAAAGGATTGTGAGTCCTGCAGTATTGAGATAATTCAGTTCTCATCGCAATCAGGGCACCTGGCAGGGCCGTGTTTATGAGCCAAGCAATGGGTGTCCAGCAGAAATAGGGCCGGGACAGTGGGCTACTGCGTGTTCTCCTGGATCACATCACCTTCCCTCCAGTTCTCAGTAGCAGCCAAAGCAGAACATTTCAGAGTGACCCGAGCTTCTCCCGCTGACCCAGAGCAATGCGAGTAGAGCAGCGACTCTGTCAGCACATGGTGAAAGCAGGCAAGCGCAGACAAGAATATGGACCAGGTTCACCGGGCATTCCTTCTTCAAATTACAAGACAGTACAATGGCTCCAGGCACCGTGGCGAGAGCAGAAACTCTTCTCTCTCTTGAGTTACACTGGGGGCCCTCTATGCTTAGACTACATGTATCCCTGTGTACTCATCCTTTACCGTCCACCGGGGAATTCCCTTCACCTCCCTGCTGCATTCCACTCCTGTTTCCTACATCTCCTGTCTTCTTCTCTTTTTTCTTTGCTTTATTTCCTCAATTTGAAAGGGTACGGTAACTTTGTGGAAAAGGGTGCACTGGGTAAAATTTTTTAAGACAGTTAATGTCCGAAAATGCCTTTATTCTACCATCACACTAGGTTGATAATATGGCAGAGAATAGAATTTTTATTTGCAAAGTTGCTGATTAGTCGAAAGATTCTTGCACCTTATGGTTTTAGCTTTACATTTGGCCTGCTAAAATAATAGGCTAATGGACTGAAAAATCAGACGATTGGACTCCAGTCCTCTCCTCTGGATTCATTCCTAGCCCCGTCGCTAGGTTTGTATATTATCCATAGATCCATAGATCCATAGGCCCATAGATTCATTCACAGGCTTTTCCCCCAGACCTCCTTGCCCCTGATTTCCCAGTGTTGGTCCTTCGAGGACCTGCACAACTTGTCCACCCATCATCACTTCCCACGAGTCCATGTATACCTTCGCTTCAGATCACTTCTCCCTCCTTCAAAAGGAGATGCTACTTGAAGCTCTGCCCATGGGGAAACATCCCCTCTCGCAGTCCTTAAGGGCCACTGCTGAATAGGCTCTAGGGCAGGGGTCCTCAAACTATGGCCCACGGGCCACATGCAAATACAAATATTGTATTTGTTCCCGTTTTGTTTTTTTACTTCAAAATAAGATATATGCAGTGTGCATAAGAATTTGTTCATAGTTTTTTTAAAACTATAGTCCGGCCCTCCAATGGTCTGAGGGACAGTGAACTGGCCCCATTTAAAAAGTTTGAGGATCCCTGCTCTAGTGCCTTTCAGTTCACACCAACACATCAAGCCAACTCACCATAGACCAGGCCTGAGATTGTGTTTGTCCTCTATCAGCTGGTTATAGGGAATACCCCGTGAGACTATAGAGATGAGCTGAGAGGCGTGTTTGTGCAACACAGAAAGGTGGCATGGGGGTCTGGGCCACCTGTTCCTGTAACTCACATGGCACCTTATGTTTAATTGGCATCTCCCTGGTTACCAGAGGAGGTAGTATATTTTCAGAAAAAAGTTTGACTTTTTTTAGATTCCACACATAAATGAGATTATCCAATATTTTTCTTCTGTGTCTGGCTTATTTCACTTAGCATAATACCCTCTGGATTTATCCATGTTGTCACAAATAGCAGGATTTCCTTATTTTTAAGGCTGAAAATATTTACAATGAAAACATTTCATTGTAAAAAAAAAAAAATCATAGTAACAGAGAGTAGAATAGTGGTTACCAGAGTCTGAGGGTTGAGAAAAAGGATACAAACTTTCAGTTATAAGGTGAATAAGTTCTGGAGACCTCATGTCGCATAGTGACTGTAGTTAATAATAGTGTATTGTATGTCCTTGCTGGTTTAGCTCAGTGGATAAAGCATCAGCCTGCGGACTGAAAGGTCCCAGGTTTGATTCTGGCCAAGGGCGCATGCCTGGGCTGTGGGCACGTCCCCAGTGGGGGGCATGCAGGAGGCAGCCGATTGATGTATCTCTCTCATCAATGTTCCTATCTCTCTATCCCTCTCTCTCTCTAATACCAATAAATAAAAACATATCTTTTTAAAAAGTGGAGGATGGAAAACACTAGTTTTTTTAAAGGCAAAACTTAACATATAAACATACTTATAAAAATATCTACAAGCTGTTGGACCCAGGACGAGTCCGAGGAGAGCACTTGTACATTGTAATTCAGAGACTCTATCGGTCTGAGACGTAGCGTTCTTACTTTCTTCCCGCTTCAGCTGCTTTCCTCCACTGGGATGCGCCAGGTCAGTGGTGCGGCTGGGACTGACCTTGAGATTCTTCATGGGCCGGGTGGGCTGTTGCCCCCAGTGAGCCACTCCTCTGCTGACCTCCAGGGTTAACTGGATCATCCGGTTAATGGCTTGTTGAATGTCATCCAAGCTCGGAACCATCACCTGTGGAAGAAGAAACAAGTCCCTGGTTCTGCTGGCACATGTGCTCTGTCCCTCGGCTCCTCACCCCACCTTCCGTCCCCACTGAAGTGGGGAAAGCCTCAGCTGCCCCAAGAAACGGCTGCGTTCAGGAGGGGGGTGTGAGGGCAGTGCAGACTGCATGCGGACTTTCTCAGTTCCTGCAGGCAAGAGGGTCAAACACAGGACCTGGCATCCTTTCCCTGGGAGTGGGGCTGGATGCAGCCAACAATCGTGGACTCTGTGTTGGGTGTCCATGAAGCAAAACCACTGGAGAAGCTCCCCTGCCACGAGTCTGACCTCAGGCTCTGAACTGTGCCTCCAGGAGGCCACCGCGGGGACGTGGAGCAGGTGAGACACAGCCTGTCCCCCCTGACCTAACCCTGACCCTCACGGCGTGCACCTGTCAGAGTTCCAGATGCCGGTTCGCAGTGGGTGGTGGGAGAGATGGTCCATGAGAAAGCACAAGGGTTCCGTGGTGCTCAGGGTGTAGGCTCTCTCTTTCTATTCTGCCACCCTTAGTGGGTTGCCTCACATCGTGTGTTTGAGGTGGTCTTATGTAGATAATTTAATGTTTGAAGCAAGAAAAAGCAAGATTTTTAGAATACTTGCTAACTGATGGCAGCCCAGATGCTTGACTCCACTTCAGCACACCATGAGCTATACAGAGCAATTTTTATAACAGATATTAACAATAGTATTTTTATTTTTGTTAAATACGAAGGTGAGATAGATATATAGGACCAAGTTCAGTTCTCGTGTAACCCTTGTCAAATACATTACCCAAGTATCCTCGTGTAAACTTGGCTATTCGATCATTCTTACCACATTAGGAATCGCAAGATGTACTTCTGTTTTTATAAAGGAAATGACATCTTCTGCCCGCTTTCGTCCATAGAGGCTGTAATAAGATGGACATTTATCTGGTAAATCTTAACCTATAAATTCATAAATAGCTTGCTATGCTATCGCACTCAATCCTAAAAAATAAAGATAATTTCAAAATACTATATTACATGAAGAGAATGTTTTTATAATGAAACCATAAATTTCAGAGAGCTAAAAAATGACAGTGACAATATTCTTGGAAGTAAAATATTAAGTCTCATTTACATTTTCTAGTATTTTAATGTTCTGTTAGTCAAAAGCATTTAATAATGTGTTAAAAGCATTCTTTTTTCCCAGCCCCATGACAAATATTGGACAAGATTCACCAATAAAAAGCATATACCTTCATGTATTCTTCTATATATACTTTTTTGTAAGATTAAACAGGAGGTTTTTGTCAAAGCTTCCAAAAACTTTCCTTTTTAAACAATATCTCTCATGCTCAGACAGAAATACACACATACAAACACATGAGTGCAAGTAACTGACATATACCAGACCTGCAAATTAGTTTGGTTATCTCCCTCTGCCTTGACATCTGTCCCCATCCCAGACAAAATTATAATAAACTAGAGGCCTGGTGCACGGATTCGTGCACATTGAAAGGAAATTAATTAAAAAATATATTTTAATAACGCTATTTGCCCTTTCTCTATAATAGAAGTGTCAACCAAATTCACTGGCAGATCGAAATACATGCGTGCAATTGGTGCCAGCGAGACCTTTATATGTATCACACATGCATGAGTCAACTTAGCCTTTTATAGATAAACTTGCTTAATTAGTCCTGATTTAGCTAAACTTTTTCCAGCCCAGTGAAGCACCCCAACTTCTCTTTCAGGTCCCCAGGACTTCTGTGAGGCTCAAATGAGGTGAGGCACAGGAGAAAGCTTTACAGACATTTGGTTAAAGTGTACAATGTTTGCACCTGGCTATAAAGCAAGCCACGTTCCTGGGCTGAAGAAACTCCAAGAAGGCTAGTCGCTAGGGAGAGGAAGCTGGATTGCTGTATCTTGGGTAACAACATTACCTGGTGCCCACAGCCACCGTTTCAGAGCTAGGCTGGGCTGGGCTGTGGGCCCCATTTTGCACCTGGGGGTCTTGGCAGCATCGGCTGCAGTTTGGTGGGGTGTCACTTCTGGATGGTGGCAGAGCCTGTGTCCCACTTGGGGGAAGCTAAAGTGTTGCTTTGTGGACACCAGGTCCATGGTGCCGATTCTCTGTAAATGGCCGGTGTGTGTCACAGCAGCTCCTGCATTGAGCATCTGCCCCCTGGTGGTCAGGGCGTGTCATAGTGAGTGGTTGGATGGTTGGATACTTAGCATATTAGCCTTTTATATATAGATGTAAAATTTCCATAGCAATAAATACTGTCATAACTGAGAAACTACACCTCCAGTTATAAATACAACCAACTGCCTGCAGCTACAGTTTTTCCAGAAGATGCGGGCCTGGGGTGACAGAAGCAAAGGCACAGCACCTTAATAAGCGACTAAGCCGGGCCTCTTGTGTGCTCCCGCTGAACCTGCCATATTCTAGTACCTCTTCAGGGGGCAGTAACTGTGAACCAATAAGACCTGGCTCTGTATTCAAAGTTCTGAGGGTCATGTGATGCAAAAGTGAAACTCCTAGACAGAGAGACAGGGAAGGAGAGACAAAGACTCAAAAACAAAAAATCTCTGGCTCAAAGAGGACATACGAAGTAAAATCCCAACAAGAATAACTATGTCAAACAGTAAGAAAGGGAATTAAAGAAACCTATAATTGAGCCAGAAACTCACTCCAGATAAAAGTCAATGTAGAGAAGTATGACAAACTCTCAAGTAAGTATAATGAGAATGTTCAAAGATATAAATGAAGGCTAAAATTGCTCAACTAAAAAGGCATAAATGATAAGAAAAAGTATTTATTGAAATGTTTAAGATGCAACAGATGAAATCATGTTATACTAGACTAGAGGCCCAATGCACCAGTTGGGTCCCTGGGCCTGGCCTGCAGGATCAAGCCAAAACCAGCTCTCCGATATCCCCAGAGGGGTTCTGGATTGCGAGAGGGTGCAGGCCAGGACAAGGAACCCCACCAGTACATGATCAGGGTCGAGGAGGGACGCAGGAGGTTGGCCAGCTGGGGAGGGACCACAGGAGGGCTCCAGGGTGTGTCCAGCCCGGCTCGATTAGACCCAATCAGCTGGACCCCAGCAGCAAGCTAACCTGATCAGAGAGTCTGCCCCCTGGTGGTCAGTGTGCATCATAGTGAGCGGTTGAGTGGCCTGAACATATCATTAGCATATTACACTTTGATTGGTTGAACAGACGACCGGATACTTAGCATATTAGGCTTTTATTATGTAGGATACAGAGATGCTGGCCCATAATGTAGCCCAGAAATGAAAAACAAACAAACAAACTAAATGACAGAGTAGTTAGGTGCTAGGGAGGAGAGGCCACAGCACTTGAGATGACCACACATCCAGTGTGCCCAGGACAGTCTGGGTTAAGTCTGTCCTGACCCTTCACCTGAATCATGTCCCTCACAAAAAAAGTGTCCTGGTTGGAACAATAAATTGTGTGATCAATCCATTCAACGTTCAGCTATCAGGAGTTCCATAAGAGAATGTCCCACCTGGCCAGTGCTGCTCACTGGTTAGAGCACTGGCCGGTGCACCAAAGGGTTGCAGGTTGAATTCCTGGTCAAGGGCATGTGCCTGGGCTGCAGGTTCAATCCCCAGCCCCAGTCAGGGAATGATTGATGTGTTTCTCTCACATCAATGTTTCTCTCTCTCTCTTTTTCTATCTCTATCTCTATCTCTCTCTTTCCTCCCTCTCTCTTTCCTCCCTCCATCCTTTCCTCTCTCCCTTCCATTCTTTCTTTAAAAAAGTGGAAAAAAATATCCTCAGGTGAGAATTAACAAAACAAAAATAAAGAGAGAGAGAGAATGTTCCAGAAGCAATAACTGCAGAGGAAATTGCTGGAGGTTTTCTTGAATTAAGGAACACTATAAGCCCTCAAATAAAAAGTGTACTCTGGCCGAAACCGGTTTGGCTCAGTGGATAGAGCGTCGGCTTGTGGACTGAAAGGTCCCAGGTTCGATTCCGGTCAAGGGCATGTACCTGGGTTGTGGGCACATCCCCAGTGGGAGATGTGCAGGAGGCAGTTGATCGATGTTTCTCTCTCATCGATGTTTCTCTCTCATCGATGTTTCTAACTCTCTATCTCTCTCTCTCTTCCTCTCTGTAAAAAATCAATAAAATATATTTAAAAAAAAAAGTGTACTCTGAGAACAAAGCAGGATAAGTAAAGACAAGTCCTCACAGGGAGAGAAGACTGCAGAACATCCAGGATAAAAAGCAATCTTCCACTAGAATTACTACAGACTTCTCATCAGCAACAAAAGATCAGAAAAAAATGAAGTACTTTCAAAGTGCTGAGAGACACACAAAAAAAATTTTATCCAGCAAAACTTGTCATGAAAGTAAGAGGGCAAAAAAGGGCATTTTTAGACTCAAAATGAAGAATCAAAGAGTTTACCCCTCACACATCCTCACTAAGCAATCAGTGGGATGAGAAATACACAATTACCCCAGGACTTTGATAAAACATGCCAGTAAATAACGTATTTTTGAGTGTTCAGGAAGAGGAGGGAAGGGAAACAGAAATTTTAAGGATGAGAAAGCACAAATGGCTTATAAACATAAAAATGTGTCCAACCTCAACAGTAATTAGGAAAATGATCATTGAAAATCCAATGAGATGCCCTTCACCCAAGGTTTTTTCACTGAGCAATACCAACTGTGTGCGAGGATGCGGAGCCATGGGACTCTCCTTCTAGGTCTTGCCTGGCGAAGTGAGGCAGGCACATGCTCTAGGGCTCAGCCATTCCACTCTTAGCAGGAGGCAGGTACCAGAATGTTCACAGAGGTTTTATTCACAGTAGCCCAAACCAGAAACAGCCCAAATGGTCATCGCCCGTAGAACAGAAAAACAGGTTATGTATGCTTCAACCATATCAAAGTGAAGTAAGTTACATCAACATAGATGAATCTCAAAAACATAATGCTGAACATAGTCCAAAACAGGCAAAATTAAATGACACGTTGACTGGGAATACAAATATGTAGTAAACCCTAAGGACCATGATAAACATCAAGTTCAGGATAGTAGTTACCTTTGGGTGAGCCAGAGAGGACCAGTAAGGGGACTGCTCTATGTTTTTCATCTTGGCCTGGCTGCCAGTAACTTGGTTGTTCATTTGATCACTGTTCTTGCAATATTACCCTTATCTATATATATAAAAGCCTAAGAGACCGGCTGACCGGCCAGTACCTATGATGTGCAATGACCACCAGGGGGCAGATGCTCAATACACAGGCATGGAAACATGGAACAGACTGATGAATCTCAGAGGGAAGTGGGGAGATGGGAGAGGGGAGGGAGGGAAGAGATTAACCAAAGACCTTATATGCATACTAGAGGCCTGGTGCACAGATTCATGTACCAGTGGGGTCCCTTGGCCTGGCCTGCAGAGATCAGGACAAAAATGGCTCTCCGACATCCCCTGAGGGGTCCCAGATTGTGAGAGGGTGCAGGCCAGGCCTAGAGACCAAACCAGTGCACTATTGGGGCCGGGGAGGGACCACAGGAAAGCTCCAGGGTGTGTCCGGCCCATCTTGCTCCTTCCCAG
>NW_006299717.1:1373228-1375754 GCF_000327345.1 Myotis davidii
AGCAAGAATACAAGATCAGAAGTGCTGTGTGAAAAATGAAAAATCATAAACTATACAATTTCGATTATATTGCATAAGGTCAATCCTAAATGACTTGCTTATTTTTTAAAAGGTATTTTTATTGATTTCAGAGAGCTGGGTAAGAAGAACGGCTCAGCAGGTGTGAACCAGGGGAGTAGGTCAGGGTCGGTGAGTTATCCGGCTAAAGCACGGGTGTGACATAATCCATTTTGATGTTAGACGGGCCACTCTGGCAGCCACGTGGAAGGTGGAGGCTACTGAGGAGGTGGCTGCACTGACCCACCAATTCCAGAGGCTCTGGCGGCACTCGGTCTTGCTCTGAGGACCCAGCCTGTGTTGCAGGGAAGGCAGCTGAAAGAGAAGGGCCGCTGGCCCGGGACCCCCCTCCTGCTCTGGCCGAGGCCTGCAGACGACTATAACAGCGGCTGGTGCATGGTTCTGAGAGGAAATCCGCAGCTAAAATCTAGAATCAGCAAGACAGTGTTTCCCATCCATTGCTGATTATCATCCTTGAGCAAGGTAAGAGTGGAACAAATGTGTGCTACTCATTTCCAAAACTGTCTGTAGTACAGTGTGTGTTAAAGTGCAAAAGAATGTGAAATAGAAAGCATGAAAAGCCGGTGAGCACCACGGGTTAAAGGAAGACTGGCGGGAGCAGGGGAAGCAGGAATTAGCACAAATTAGCAGGGCATTCGGTGCTGATGTCACCGGAAGGGCGAGGCCAGAGGAGAAAGAAACCCTGTGCCTCCTTCTCAACCTCCATTCTCGACACAACATGAAAATCTGCCCACTCGGGGTCTCTCCTGGGGGAGAGTCCACAGGCTGCCCACGGTGCTGATGAAAATGCAGATCCCTGGACCCCGAATGAATCAAAATCTGGGCTTGCAATACAGGTAATGCTGTTAAGCACAATAACAGGAAAACCTTCCCCACTCTGAGTCAAACAGGCTGGCACTCCAGTCCCCGAGTGGTCTTTGCTATGTAAGAAAGCATGGCCAATCACCAAAGGGGAAGATGAGTATATAATATAAACGTAGTTGACACATCACATTAAAAGTTGATGAAGTTGGGGAAAACTGTAAGGATTGCTGTATCTTGCCAGATTCTTCAGTGCAGAGCTGAACATTACATTTTGTGGACTTTGTGACACATCCAAATTCATTATAAATCCACACGGATGGGTTGCAGAACCTCCTGGATGAAGCACCACTCAGATTACCTACAAACCTCTGCGTCATAACTCTGTGAAATCCAATGAGGTCGTTTCACAATAAATACCTTTTTAAATTCATCTTCTTTCTCGTTAACAGCAACCTCAGGCATAACTGAAGTCTCATAATCAGTGTTTTCAGTCTCTTCTGCTTCACTTCCAAAAACAACATGTTTCCTATGTTCTACAGATAAAATACAAAACAAGATATAACATTTAATATTGCGCACTTGGCTTATTATATATGGCCAAAACTTCTTTTAAAAAAAACAAACTCTTCTTAAAAGGTTCTTAATTTAAAAATTTAACATTTGTTCCCATAGGAATCATCCTTGAATTCCATTTAAATCACCCATCTCAATAGAATTGTTATTCTACTGAGAAATATACTTTTTAAAATATAATGTCTTAGTATCTGGAATTAAACATTTAAGGTTTTCACTTACTATCTTTCTAAAATATTTATTTACACATAAACAGATGGAAGAATATACCATGTTCATGGATTGGCAGAATCAACATCATCAAAATGTCCATACTACCCAAAGCCATTTATAAATTCAATGCAATCCCCATTAAATTACCAACGGCATATTTTTTTGGAGTTTTATAATGTTATGAACTGAGATGTTTGTGTTTTGACACTTTTGAGGAAAACTAATTAAACTAAGTGGGAAAACTCTAAGAGAAAGACGGCATGTATGGGTCACTGTTTAGGCTCAATTTCTCAGCCTCAGCACTACTGCTATTCTTGGTATCTTGGCGGGGGGGGGGGGGGGGGGGGGGTGGGGGGGGGGGGGGGGGGGGTGGGGCGCAGGGGAGCACCCAGCCGTTCACCAGCACAGCTACATTATAATATTTAATGAGTTAACTTTAACCAGTCTCAATGTATTTCTGTTTCTTGCAACAACACTCTCCTATTACCTTAGCTCAGCAGAAATATTTAAAATAAACACCTGATTAATATAATTACTTAATTTGATACTGTATTGGTTGCATGTTGTGCTGAGCCTGGTGGGAGTAGGATACTGATTACCCAGTTCCTTGGAGCCTGATTGAGCTGTAGATGAGTTGACATGTTGATTGTTAACTGATACACAGTATATGAACTACAAGGAGGAATAAAGTATTCCAAGTGTGTGTGGGTGGGGGGGGGGGGGGGGGGGAGGGGTGCTGTCCTGAGCATTTAGGATATTCAGCAGCACCCTGGTCTCTACCTATTAGAGGCTATTGGCACCTCCCCTGGCTGTGTGACAGCCAACAATGTCTCCAGGCCTTTAAGAATGCTGTGTGTG
>NW_006299717.1:1375988-1392256 GCF_000327345.1 Myotis davidii
CATCCCTGTATCTCATTGATTTTCAGTCTTTTTTTTTTATCTCATGGCACACATAAACTAATCACTAAAATTCTGCTGCACACCAGAAAATACCTTATTTTTGTTGACCTGACAAAAAATAGGTATAATTTTGATTCATTCACACCAGAGGACATCTATTGTTATGTTGGCTGTTGTAACTTTTAATTTGACAATCTAAGGGAAAAGAGGTTAGTGCTCCTGGCTAAATAGTCAGGTATTGCATGTTTTAAAAATTCTTGCAGCACACAGGTTGAAAATCGCTGCTCTAACTCATAAAACAGGCCAGCTGTTGTGGCTCAGTGGTTGAGCATCGATTTATGAACCAGGAGGTCACGATTCAATTCCAGTCAGGGCACATGACCAGACTGCGGGCTGTCCCCAGTAGGGGGCATGCATGAGGCAGCCGATCAATGGTTTTCTTTCATCACTGATATTTCTATGTCTCTCCCCTTCTCCCTCCCTCTCTGAAATCAATAAAAATATACTTTTTTTAAAGGGTTCACTGTGCCTAAACAATGCAAATAATGCAAACAATGTGGTTTATGCTGATCACCTGCTTTGCTTTCCTTCTGGGAATCTGGAATTTTGGTTGCTGCTAAGCAGAAGGAGTCTACTTGCGAACATACCTTTAATTCTTGTGATTCAAACATTATAGCTAGTGAAATTACCTGATACGTGTTTTCCTGTTTTCACACTGTACTTAACTTCATAAATAGCCTCAAATATTGATATAAGTTCTCTGACAGCTTCTTCCACATGCTTACTCTTGTGGTTTAGAATATCAGCCCATTCTCTTGTGTATGTCTATTAAATTAAAAAATGACTATTAATTTCCAGGTACTTTTAAAACACTGTGAAAATTATTTAAAAAACTATAATTAACCGCCACTTAAAAATAACTAGAGATAGTTGCCAATAGCATAATATTTCAGATCCAAAACTGCCAATGGCTAAAGGCACAGCTTCTCGGGCCCAGGCCAAGAGGAGGAGGAGAAAGAAGGAAAATTCAGTCTTTGACCTTTACCTGACTCAATCACACACAGACATCTACATTCACATTTATATGATGGAAAAAAAGAAGGCTGAAAAAGCAGAGACATAATATTGTCAAAAGTTCAAAATGAGTCCGGCCGGTGTGACTCAGGGTTGAGCATCCACCCATGAACCAGGAGGTCATAGTTCAATTCCCCGTCAGGGCACATGTATGGGTTTTGGGCTTGATCCCCAGTAGGGGGCATGCAGGAGGCAGCCAATCAATGATTCTCTCTCATTATTGATGTTTCTATCCCTTTCTTTTACTCTCTCTGAAATCAATTTAAAAAAAACATATTTTTTTAAATGTTGAAATGAGAAGTAGTTTGAAAAAGGACAATTCAAAGTGTTGCTGAGATTCAAACGAAATTAGGTTTTTAAGTGAGCATGGTGTATGCCAGCATTAAAATTTCAGAGCTCTGTGTGTATTTACTCATTTAATTAAAGGACAACCTCTTGAGACAGGCACTATTATCGTCCCCATCTCCAGATGAGAAATCGGAGGCTCAGAAAGAATAAGAAACGTGTCCAAGGTCACGCAGTGGGTGGTAAAAATAGAGGTTTGAAGGCCAGCTCTGACTGATTCTAAAAGCCTGTGCTTTTGCCTTTCTACACTTTTTTAAAATATATATTTCTTTATTGATTTCAGAGAGGAAGGAAGAGGGAGAGAGAGATAGAAACATCAATGATGAGAGAGAATCATCGATTGGCTGCCTCCTGCACGCCCCCCGACCGGGGATCGAGCCTGCAACCTGGGCACGTGCCCTTGGCCAGAATCGAACCTGGGACCTTTCAGTCCGCAGGCCGACGCTCTATCCACTGAGCCAAACTGGCTAGGGCTCTACACTTTTTTAACAGTCAAAAAAGGCTTTAGGAAGAAGTTGAAAACTAGTTAAATTCAAAAAAGAAAGCAGGTTTATAGAAATGAATAGGTCTTTTGACAACATCCAGACATTTTAGAAAAGGGAAAAGTAAATGGGACCAGCCGACGTGGGCCTCCAAATGACCAGGCCAGCAGGGTGGGTGTAGCGGAAGCACAAGGCAGGCAAGAAAGAAAAAGGAGTTCGTTAAAGACAAAGTGGGTGCTTTTGAGAGAGACTGTGTTAGTGTGCCAAGCCTCGCGCATGATTAGACAGGGCTCCTGGCCTGTCCCTTCCAGCCAGTGTATGTTGAGAAGGGTTAGGCTTTATCCTTGGGAACTGGACAGGTTTCCCCAAGGGAGTTTTGCAGTTGAATTTGGTGGAAATGTGGAGACTGGATATGATGGGGCCACATATGGAGGCAGCTCTATAGTTAGACCATGACATCGATTGCTAAACTCCAAAGGAGCCTTACAGATCTGCCCTAAGACAGGGGTAGTAACCATGGAAAAGGGGAGGCAATTCAACCAAAATCTGAGGAAGAAGCAAAACCTGACTAAGTCTGAAGACGGACTGGACTTAGGAAAGGGAGCGAGGAAAGAGGCCTGCTGGCTCCTGGGTGTCTGGGTGGACCAAAAGGGAAGTCTGTGAGAACAGACAGAGGGACAAGAGCAGTGAGCCCCTGACAGAACCCGCACGGGGCTGAGGACATTAGTAAAATAATATCTAGGGCGTGGCCATTGGTCTGAGATGTTGGAGCCTTGTAAGCTTTTAGAGCTGAGGTTGTCCCCCCAAAAAAGCTAGGATATCTAAATACTACTGACACAGGTTTCTACTCTTGGATTGTAAATTCACATTTCAGGTTTATGAGCGTCTCCATGATTAAAATATAACACATAAATGCATACCTCATTGAGCGTCAGCATATCTTCCACTTTGGTAGCACCACCTTCCGGCAGGGAAATTAACACAGTTTTGGCTATCTCCTTTAGAACTGTATCAATATGCATCTCACACAAGTCATTGATCTACCAACAAGAAGGAAAAAACATGTGGGAGAAAACTCTTCTTTCATCCAAAATGTACCTGAGTTATCATCTAATTGAGAGGACTGTATCTGGAACCCTGCCTCCAGAGCCAAGCATAATTTGGTGGGATTTTTAGATGTATATCCGCAAAAAGAGCTTGACCTGGAACTAAAGTTTTATTGAGCAGCAACGTGTACCATATGTACGATCTCTTTTAAAGCCTCATTCCAGCCCACGAGCCATCGCTATTCCAGTTTTACAGCTAAAGAAACCAATGCTCAGAGCTGTAAAGTGACCGTGGGAGAAACACGCCGCTGGCGAAGGGCAGAGAATCACATGCAGGTGAATCCGCCTCCCAGGCCTCTGAGTGTTCACGGTACACGACACACTGCCACGCCAACAGATAAGCATATCTAGAAAGAACTCCTATGCATACTTGCATAACACATGGACACAGACAGTATGGGAGCTGAAGGCCTGGGGAGGGGGCAGGAGTGGGGAGGAGGTGGTCAATGACGAGGAAAAAGAGGTCATCTGTAAAATTTTCAACAATAAAGATAAATTTAAAAAATAATTTGCCTAATTCATTCTTGTGTCTCCAATGCATAGCTCAATGCCTGCCACTGAACAGTAGTCCCCCATTATCCAGTTTTTCTGTTCTAGGTTTCTATTGCCCACAGTCTGAAAATATTAAACGGAAGCTTCCAGAAATAAACTCATAAGTTTTAAGACAATAGCCAACTAGATAACTCCCTTGTTTAATTAATATCAGATGCATGGTTATTAAGAACTCCATTCTGCCATTTTTCACAGTCCACAGTTTCTTAAAACTAAGCTATGGAGGTGAGCCATCATTTTAACGTATTAAAGGCAAGGTCATTCAGAGGCAAGAACAGGCAATCCTAAACAAAAAGGGCCAAAAGCAGTTAAAGAAACGTAACGCATTAATTGTTTTTAGCTTCATGGATATCCTTTCAGTTAAAAGTCACACCTTTTAAAGGGGTTTCACAGGTAATCAAACTATTCTCACAGCCAGAGTATTCATGTACGTAGTTTTTTTCATTTTTATCTATTTTACCTTCTTTAAAAGTTGATTGAACATATTCAAAACTGAGTCAACTTCTTGAAAGAAGCTTTCTAGTGTTAGAGAAGACCATGTTAATATTGTGAGCCCTTGTCTCAACACGGATTCCACCTAGAAAAAAAAGGGGGGGGGGAATGTTTCCATCATTAACAGAAGCATCTGCATTTATGTAAAAGGCTTTCTTTTATTACTTAGAAATATTATAGGTTATATTTCCTTAATGATATTTCTCCTCCATTATACCTGACAGAAGTGACTTTTTGGTTTTTATTGATCATCTTTAGCTATCCAGGAAGCAATCATGGATTTTTAGAAAGTGCTAATTATGTAGATTTAGTGTAGGAATAATAGAGCTATAAAGTTGAACTAGAAAGACAGAGGGTCTAGGCAAGAACTGATGTTCTAAAACCCACCATCTATAGAACTGTAATCTTAAACAAGAAAATCAACATAAACCTTCAGTATTACCAACCTTCTTCATTTTAGGGGCCATCAGATTGACAAACACTGAGGGCACTTCCTGGCACAACTCGTCGTAATACTGCAGAAGATCCTGTTAAAAGTCCAAATGGCACGTCTCACTTTAACTGATTTTACAACAATAGTCATATTTTGATTCAGACCAAGAAGGTTTCATGATACCTGTGTCCTCGAACCCCTGCCAAGATGGCAGGTGCTCCTTTAAAGTTATACCAGCTAATGTACTTTCCCCCGCCTGTAAATTACCTGAGCGTCCCCTTTAAACAGTGAGTCAATGGGTTTGCATTTTTCATGGTTAGGATTTAATTGTCTTTCTAGATTTATGCTATTTTAAATAGCTTGGATAATTATCTTCTCATGATGTCTGCCGTTACACATTTCCCCCCTTATTTTCCTTGTCCTCTGACATATTAAAGCATACAGATCACGGATGCCACACTTGTTTTCTTGAATCAAAATCAATGTCCTACAATCAGAATTAATAAGCTTTTTATTTTCTTTTATATATCTTTCAGAGATGAGCCATCACAACAATCGATTTTTGACTGTTTTGTAATTTACTGCACTGTGTGGTGGGAGACGTGGATTCAAGTTAATCCTCCCCCAAAGTAATAATATTAAATTGTTTCAATGTGTACTTGATAGTTTCAAAGTTATTCATTTCTTTCCTGCTTTTTTTTTTCTTTTTACTTGCAGTTGAACTTTCATGTATACTTGACACTTGGCAAAGGACTTTGACTTTTGAAGTATCATTCAATACTAACTGAAACCTAACGGATGCAATGCGAGTCATATGAACCTCAATTTAGAACAGCACTTTGACACTCAATTCTCCAAAGGCACAACTAGCCAATACAAAAGCCTGGGGCTTCCGAGGCTGAAGCTAAAGTTCACATAATGCCAATGCTCCTTTGAGAGCTTTTTAAAAAATATATATAGCAATTAAATACTATTTTGGCAAAAGCTAAAATTATTAAACTCTTAAAAGAAAGCATAGTTATAAATCGTCATGACCTTGGATTAGGCAAAGATTCCTTAGATAAAACACTAAAATCACAAGAGACAATAGAAAAAGTAATGATCTGATCTTCACCGAAATTAAAAATGTGCTTCAAAGGCCACTATCAAGAAAATGAAAGGACAACCCTCAAGATAGGATAAAATCTTTTCAAATCCTGTATCTGATAAGCTATTTGTACCTAGGCTATGTGAAGAATACTTACATCTCAGTAACAAAAAGGTAGATAACTCAATTAAAATATGGGCAAAGGATTTGAATAGATATTCCTTCAAAGATCTAGAAATGGACAATGTGCACACAAAAAGAGGCTCATCACTAGCTATGAAAGAAACGCAAATCAAAACCACACTAAGACACTGCTTTACATCCAAATGATGTTCAAATGAAAAGGACAGATAGTAACAGTTGTTGGCAAAGATATGGAGAAATTGAAACCCTCTCACAGTGCTTGTGGAAATACAAAATAATGCAGCCTCTTTGAAAAAGTGTGTCAGTTATTCAAAAGGTTAAACACAGAGTTACCAAGTTACTGAAACCCAGCAATTTCACTCCTAGGTATCCCCCGTGGAGCAGCAACTTTCAACTGATGTGCCTCAAGAATATTTAAAAGATGAAATACTGTCCTAGCTGGTTTTGCTCAGTAGCTAGAGCATCCGTCTGTGGACTGAAGGGTCCCAGGCTGGAGCAGCAACTTTCAACCGATGTGCCTCAAGAATTTTTAAAAGATGAAATACTGCCCTGGCAGGTTTTGCTCAGTAGCTAGAGCATCTGTCTGTGGACTGAAGGGTCCCGGGTTCGATTCTGGTCAAGGGTACATGCCCAGACTATGGGCTCGATCCTCAGTAGGGGGCTCGCAGGGGGCAGTGGGCAGCCAATCCATGATTCTCTCTCATCATTGATGTTTCTCTCTCTCTGTCCCCTCTCCCTTCCTTTCTGAAATCAAGTGCTGGTGAAGATGTGGAGAAAAAGGAACCCTCGTGCACTGATGGTAGGAATGCAGACTGGTACAGCCATGTGGAGAACAGTATGGAGTTTCCTCAAAAAATTAAAAATGGAACTCCCATTTGGCCCAGTAATCCCACTTCCTGGAATATTTCCCAAGAAATCAGAAACACTAATTAGAAAGGATATAAGCACCCCTATGTTCATAGCAGCACAATTTACAATAGCTAAGATCTGGAAACAGCCTAAGTGCCCATCAGCAGATGAGTGGATGAAAAAACAGTGGTACATCTACACAATGGAATACTATGCTGCTGTAGAAAAGAAGGAACTCTTACCATTTGCAACAGCATGGATGGAACTGGAGAGCATTATGCTAAGTGAAATAAGCCAGTCGAAGAAAGATAAATATCACATGATCTCACTCATGTGTCGAATATAATGAACAATAGAAACTGATGAACAAAAATAGATCCAGAGACATAGAAGCATCAAACAGACCACCCAACCCCAAAGGGAAGGCAGAGGAGGAGGGGGAGTAAGAGAGCAACCAAAGGACTTGTATGCATGCATATGGGCATGGCCCATGGACACAGACAGTTGTGGGGTGAGGGCATGTGCTGGGGGGTGGGGACAGCCAGGGAGAGGTCAATGGGGGAAAAAGGAGACATATGTAATACTTTCAACAATAAAGAATTTAAATTTAAGGGGGGGTGGAGAAAGAACGAGTGTTGGGGTGAATGTGGAGAAAAGGGAACCCTCATGCATTGTTGCTGGGATTGTAAATTAGTGTAGCCACTAAGGAAAACAGTGTGGAAGTTGCTGAAAAATTAAAAATGCCATATGAACCAGCAATCCACTTCTGTGGAAATGAAATGTTAACTGCAGCATTAGTCACAGTAGCTAAGGTATGGAAATAAGAAGGATATCCTGCCCCTTGCGACAATATGGATGGACCTTGAGGCCTGATGCTGAGTGAAATAAGTCAGACACAGAAAGGCAAGTTCGGTATGGTATCACTTATACGTGGAATTAAAAAAAACAAAAAACTCATAAAAATGGAGAGTAGAAAAGTCGTTGCCAAGGCCTGGGGGGAGGGGGAAGTGGAGAAAGGTTGGTGAAAGGGTACAAAGTTTCAGTTATAAGATAAATAAGGTCTGGGGAGCGACTGTCTAGCACTGCGACTATAGTTGATAACTCTGTGTTGTATAACTGAAATTTGCTTAGAGAGTAGAACTTAAATGTTCTCACATAAGAAAACCAAACCCATATACATATGTATATACATAAGGTGCTGAATGTGTTAATTAACTAAATGGGAGGGATCTTTTCACAATGCATATGTATATCAAACCATCACATTGTACACTAAATAGCTTACAATTTTTATTTGTCAATTACACCTCGGTAAAGCTGAAAAATAAAAAGAATCAACATAGTAACAGATTTCCCCCTCAAAGCCATATCAGTAAAACTGCAATACTATACTCCTCCCTCGCCAAAAAAAAAACACAAAAAACTTCGAAACTAATTAGAAAATATAGTTTATCTTACCTGCAAATGCAATTTATCTCCTTTCAGCTTACTCTCCAGCTTTAGCATCCTCTTTGCCTGATCTGGTACCTCCAGCTTCATCTTTATCATGCACTTAGTTTCCCGAACAACTTCCAGAATTTTGGGATCAAAATTAACCATCAACTTCCCTGATTCTGGATGTCGCACAAAAAGTGTGGCTTGTAAAGCTACAAATAAACGATTTTTTTACTTTAGATATTTTGGATTTATTTCTGCTTCCAGCCCTATGTTACATGCCTATCTCCCCCACTGGACTATTGACTTTTTTTAAAAAAAAATCCCATATAATAAAAGCCTAATATCCTAAGTGTCCAACTGTTCGTTCGACCATTTGACCAGTCGCTCTATGACACACACTGACCACCAGTGGGCAGATGCTCAGACCTGTAGGTTAGCTTGCTGCTGGGGTCCGGCCAATCAGGACTGGGTGAGATGGGCTAGACATGCCCCAAGCCCTCCTGCGGTCCCTCCCTGGCCCCAATCATGCACTGGTGGGGTCCTTGGCCTGGCCTGCGCCCTCTCACAATCTGGGACCCCTTGGGGGATGTCAGAGATCTGGTTTTGGCCCAGTCCCCCCACAGGCCAAGCCGAGGGACCCCACCAGTGCTCAAATCCGTGCACCAGGCCTCTAGTGTGTGTATGTATGTGTGTGTGTGTGTGTGTGTGGGTGTAGATAGATTTCAAAGAGGAAGGGGGAGAGAGAGAGAAAGAAACATCAGTGATGAGAGAGAATCATTGATCAGCTGCTTCCTGTAGGCCCTCCACTGGGGATCGAGCCCACAACCCAGGCATGTGCCCTGACCAGGGATCAAACCCTGACCTCCTGGTTCATAGGATGACACTCAACCACTGAGCCATGGGGGCCAGACTGCACTGCTGACTTCTTAAGGACAGAACAATAGCATTGAATATCCCAGTTTCTGACACACAGTCGGTGCTCAAGACGTAGATAAATAAATGCGGAGTGTCTATAAGGCCATAAAATCAGATCGAGAGAGGAAACTGGGCCAAGAATGGCTAGTCCTTGTGCTATGAGCTGCAAAACTTTTCAGGGTGAGCCTAAGAAAGCTGTAATATCATGTTAGATTATTTTCACAGATGGTGATTGAACCTCTAGGAGAGAACTGGAAGATGTGCACAACTATGAAAATATGACACGCCTCACAGATTTCCCAAACCTTTTTCCATGCCTAACCCCAAACTGGCTTCTTTAAGGAGGTTTATCTGAATGAAATCTCCATCCTGAATTTCTGACAACTAGGATCAATATCAGTAAGAAATGTTTATTAAACACCATTGCACTGTGAACTCCTAGAATAAATACAGAGGGAGATGTTTTCACACTACATCTGAACTACTATTGAACATCATTAATATAAATAGGCATTTTCAGATATGCTTCTTATTATGAATCCCTAGGTTCATGCTGAGGAGCCTTAGATTGTTATTATAGCATTAGAGGCCCAGTGCATGAATTTGTGCACTGGGGGGGAGGGTCCTTGGCCTGGCCTGCGGGATCGGACCGAAACTGGCATCCCCTGAGGGGTCCCAGATTGCAAGAGGGCACAGACCAGGCCGAGGGACCCCACCGGTGCACTATCGGGGCCGGGGAGGAACATGGGAGGTTGGCCAGCCAGGGAGGAACTGTGGGAGAGCTCCAGGGCATGTCCGGCCCATCTTGCTCAGTCCCAATCAGCCAGACCCCAGCAGCAAAATAACCTACTGGTTGGAGCGTCTGCCCCTGGTGGTCAGTGCACATCATAGCAACTGGTCAACTGGTTGACTGTCCCCTGGTGGTCAGTGCACGTCATAGTGAGAGGTTGAGCGGCCTTAGCATATCATTACCATATTATGCTTTGACTGAATGAACGGACGACCGGATAACCGGACACTTAGCACATTAGGCTTTTATTATATAGGATGATAAAAAATAATCACACACCTGTAGATAAGTATGTATGAGCTTGAATATTTCTTATATTAACAAACACTACTAACTTGAGGATGCCCACTGTATCTTCCAAACTTCATATTACTGCACCATATGTGGCTGCATCAAATATCTACTTAAATAGAAGAGTCTTTATATCTCTTTGAAGTTACTGGAGTTTTACTCATCCTATAAAATTAGTTTTAATGATCCTAGTTTCATGGAGATTTCAACTAAAAATTTTACCCAATTTATTTGAAATCTTTTAAAAATTGAACTAGACATCATTTATCTTCCTAAGTTAAAGTCTAAATTAACCCTTGGACATTCATTTAAGAAAATCTGTCTTCCTTAGGGCTGTACTGAACTTCCGTGAGAGGACAGAATGGGCAGCAAGACCACTAACAATGACAGCCTGGAAACCCTCCCCAGGGCTGAGTGAACATTCCTTCCAGGTGGGTCATCAGCAGAGAAACATTACAGGGCTTGATAGTAGGTCTCCAATTATTACCCCGAGTGCCTGTACCATTAAATATCGTCACACCACTGTATCAACAAGAAGCCTCTCAGAGCAATTCCTGCCCAGTAGCCTGTGTGCACATGAAAGGCAGATTTGAATCCCGGCCCTGCCACTTCCCAGCTGTGTGATCTTGGGCAAGTCAGTTAATGGTTTCTCAGTGCCTGGGTCTCCTCATCTGTCAGATGAGGGCAATAATAGTTCCTCAAAGGGTTGCCATGAGGATTAAAGGCAGTTAGCTGTATATGTAAAGTACTTAGACAAAGCCTGGCACATGGTCAGCACTATATAGATGTTAGCTATGACTGTTATTTAAAGGAGACAAAGATGAAACAGACAGAGAGTGTCCTTGGAATGTGTAGGGGAGATAAGACAGGTCTGTAAAGCAGTAAGTGTCCTGGGAAAGAACTGCAGATAGTGCGTGGAGGGCTTGAGAGGAGGACATTACTTTCCTCTGGGAAGAGTGAGGGAGGGCTGGATGGAACAGGTGACTATTGAACTTGATTTAGAACATGTGCAGATGAGAGGAAAGACCAGCAGGACAAAACAAAAAGTAGGGAAGTGCATCGTATTGCAGAAGCTAACTAGTACATGCTCTGTGTTTCAGTTGTTAAAAATTCTCTTTTGCCCTTTTCCATAGTGTGAAGTGTAAGCTTTCGTGTTGGTCCATTAGCAGGCTTTCATTGGGACCCATCTGGCCACCATTCGCATTTGGCCTGACAGAAGGCCTATTAAAGGTTTGGTTAAGGTGCCAGTTAGGGAAGACACCCTGCGGGGTTGGGATCCTGTCTTCCAGAATGCCGGTGTGCACTGAACCAAGCACCCGCATATATGCTGTGTCCCCAACTGCTCAAGTAAATGGATCTGGAACCAAGAGACAGAAGTAGGAGTGGTCCTCTCACTCTCACTCCTGGTGACCCGCCCCCTGAAATTCTGCTTCCTGTGCCTGCAATTCTGTGCTCTGCTGAAGCGGAGATCCCAGGGTGGGAGGGAGAAAGCTTCCTACCAGGGGACACGGCCAGGGTTCCACCAGGTTACAGATAAGAGCTTAAGGTTAAGGTGGGACAAAGCATGGCCAACAGCTGAGCCCACACAATAATAACAACACCCCAGATCAGGGGTCATCAAACTTTTTAAACAGGGGGCCAGTTCACTGTCCCTCACACCGTTGGAGGGCCGTACCACAGTTTAAAAAAAACTATGAACAAATTCCTATGCACACTGCACATATCTTATTTTGAAGTAAAAAAAACAAAACGGGAACAAATACAATATTTGTATTTGCATGTGGCCCGTGGGCCATAGTTTGAGGACCCCTGCCCCAGATGATGCCAGCGTGGGTGCTCGCTGAGAATCACCATCCTCTGCCTCACACTTAACTCTGCTCAGTGCCTGAGGATACTTGGACCCTCAGAGGTACTTGGACCAGCCCTAATATTCTTTTTTTTTTTTAATATTTTTTAATGATTTCAGAGAGGCCGGGGGAGGGAGAGACAGAAACATCAATGATGAGATAGAATCATTGATTGGCTGCCTCCTGACATGCCTTACTAAGGATCAAGCCTGTGACCCAGGCATGCACCCTAACGGGGAATTGAACCGTGACCTCCTAGGTTCATAGGTCGATGCTCAGCCACTGAGCCACACCGGCCAAGCAGGCCTAATACTCTTAATTTACTGGAGCTCAAAATTGAAGTTAAATTCAGTTATAGAAAAAGAAAGGAAGGAAGGGAGGGAACAAGAGAGGAGTGAGGAAGAGAAGGGTGAGAAGGAAGG
Organism: Myotis davidii; assembly: GCF_000327345.1. NCBI lineage: Eukaryota > Metazoa > Chordata > Mammalia > Chiroptera > Vespertilionidae > Myotis > Myotis davidii. The sequence continues at coordinate 1,388,255 of NW_006299717.1, forward strand.
AGGGAGAGAGGGAGGGAAGCTGCAATTCTCCACTGATTGGGACTGAGATTTGAATCTCTGTCATGATAAAACTAAATATGAAAACTTTCCTAAATCCATGGAAAAATATCTATAAAGAGTCTTGATATTTACTTTTGAATACTTTTTTTCAGGAGGAAGTCCTAATCTAAGCAAATCAACTTGAAGGTCATGACGATTTTTGCTCATAAAGATCAGAGTATTAATAACTATAAAGATATAAATAATTGTATCACCCCCAAATCTCAATGCAACCATCATAAGACTACATGGAAGAGATGTAAAACTTCCCCAGAACCATGAACTCATCCAAAGTCCCCTCACACCCCGCGGGAGCAGAGCCGCGCACCCACCGTACTGTATCTGCGAGATCTCTCTGGTCCAGGCCGTGTGGTAGACCACCTCAAACTCCACCAGCACGTAGGAAATCTTGTTATACTGACGAATGACAGCCTTACCTTCCGAGCTTGACAAAATGTCCGAGTTTTTCTGTTTTTTAAGGGAAAGACAAAGCTTTATGTTAAAAGACTGTTGCTCATTTCATGCAAATCATAAAAGCTGTTTGTCTTTAAAATCATTGTGCTACCCATTCCGATTTTACCTCAGAGTAAAACAGGGATGAGGAAGGCTGTACAAGCTAGCCATGGAAGTAGGGAAACATTGTGGAGAAGGAGGAAACTGGAGAAGGAAATAAAGGATTTAAAAAGAAAGGGCTAGCCCTGCAGCCAGCCCCACTGAGAGAGAGAAACATCAATGATGAGAGAGCATCATTGATCGGCTGCCTCCCTCCCACTTTTCTGGACAAGATGCGATGGACGGATCGCCCTTGAAGTGTGGATATCAGGACAAAGTCCTAAGTTCCAGCACCAAAAAAACAGTAACCCTATATCCAAGAACACAACCAAATTTCTTTATGCAAATTACTGCAAGTTTTATGTTTTGATCCACATATGTCAAAAACAGTCCATCAGCAATGGAGTTCCATCCTGGCCCCTGTGTAAGCCCAGCGTTTCAATGTTTTTTAATATTGAGAACAGTGAAATAAGTGATAGTAGCCAAACACAAACAACAAAAGCTCAATATTTAATAACGTTTGAATTATAATGTTACTCTCAAGACTATATTTTGGTAGCATTTTGTTCTGAATTTAGGCACTAGACACAAAACTAAGCCAACCATCTCCACTCTGTAGCTCTGTCTCTTTAAAAAACAAAGCAAAAAAAAAAACCCACAAAACAAAATAAAAAAACAAAACAAAGAGAAGACAAACTGGCAATTTCAGAATTCCAACAGGGCCTAAGAGTATCCTGGTGCTTTTCAGAAATCGAACACTCTTAAGGACACAGAGAATGAATGTCCTTCATGGTTCCTTGCTCTAGGTCTGTTTCTCATATAGGAAGAGACTACGCCTAGCCTCCCCTTTGCTAATACACAGAAGCAACCTCAGCACTTGGCCTGTACTTTTATGTTTTCAAAACAATTTTTAAAGCCTTTATAAAGTGTCCTGTTTTATCAAAAGTCACAAAGTTTAAGATTCACCCTCTTAGAGATAACTGTAATGAAACAGGCTTATCTATCACACATGAACCAATTGGCTTAATGTCTCATAAGCATATTTATACACTAAATTTTCTTCGCCCGTAAAGTAATGAACTCTAACTACTTTCTTGGACATAAATACGATGAGATCAAATATATTTCTTGTTTTCAAAACCCCAGTCCACATACTGTAAATGTCAGCATTGGCTTACAAAGAAATAGTTGATGGGCTCGCTTATCCGGCGGTAGAGCTGCCTCACCCAAAGTATTTTTCCTGCTATTGGGGGCATGTTGCGAGCCAGAGGGGGGTCATCTTTTTGAGAATGATAAAGCTGTAATGAAAGAACTGGTATTAATGTTTGAAATTCAATACGATGAAAAAGGCAAAAAATGTATATAAAACTATATTTGTATTGATGTTTTGTCATTATTCCCATGTTTTATACCAAGGAGGTAGTCTTTAAAAATATAGAAACGCCCTTCAGAGATAATAACCTGAGATTCAGGAACTATGATGTTTAAAATATATGACAATTATCTCTAACCCTTCTTTCCCATTACATGTATATATATTTTTTCTGCCTTTTATCTCAATTTTTAAAGAAGTATTCAAAAGAGGGAGCACATTGCTACATTATACCTGTCATAATAGTCTCCAGAGCCCGTACTTCTATGGGCTTAATGGGCTTTCTGATGCATGCATGAATGCTGTCACGCAAAGGCAGTTCTTAAGAGCACAGGATGTAAGCCTGGCCTCCCAGTGACATCCCCGGTCAGCCCTTCCCGCACTGAGAAGGGACGTCAGAGGGATTTTGCAGTGACAGGACTGCTCCCGAGTTGCTTAGCACAATATAACCACGGCAAATACTTTCTGAATGCTTTTGCTTTTGTACTAAAGTGCCTGTCTTTATTATAAACACGATACTTGCCTTCTTAATAGCTTCGAGTTCAGCCACGTAACATTGAAGGATACGCTCAATTGTGTGATTTATTTCTAATTTAAGACAGGGAATGTTCAGCTTCTGGAATCTAAGAGTAATTGAAGGTGAAGAATTAAGAAGTAAATGAGAAACATACTTGAGAATTGCTGCAGTCCTAAAAATCCATTCCTTTACTCATGTGACAAATATTCACATCAGGCCTCTTACATGTGCTAGGATACAGTGGAAACAAGACAAGTATGATTCCAGATTTCTTGTAGCCTGTTATCTTATGGAAAAGGGAGCTATCGGTCAAGAGTTACATAAATAATTATTCAAATTACCAGGGTGCCAGGAATGCATATTAACAGGGAACCCAGCCAAGTCTGGGAAGTCAAGAAAAACTTCCCTGAGGAAGTGACATTAAACTGAGATTGAAAAGGTGAGTGGGGAGTGGCTTCATAAAGATGGAGGGGAGTACACTGACTATCCCTCTGCCAATATTAATGTCACATGATTCCAAATAGCCAGAATAATAATATTATAATAATGATTTTTGTCAGCCAAATATCACTTTCACTTAGAGACCCAGTGACGCACAGGAAGGGCTAGAACCAGAACATTCTGATAATAAAGTGAATTAACACCAGTATATTATAGATTGGTGAGGGGAGGGCAAAGACAGAAGAGACAGAGAGAAATCACTAAGAAAGTAGAACCTGCCATCTGTCACGCATTAAAACCACTTTATCTGTTTTGACTCTTGTGATGGTCTCATAAGGTAAGGTCTCACTGATATTATCCATAGTTAGAGAGACACGGAACTACAGCAAAGCTGGGCCCAAGCCCAGAACCACGGGCTGTCAGGAGAGGGTTCCCAAAGGGTCCCTAACATGGTCATGAGCCCTTTCCGAGCTGGAAGCAAAGAGCCCCGAGTCCAGCTCGTCCCTCTCGTCCAGGCTTTCCTGCCCTTTTGGGGGTCACTGTTGTCAGGAACAGAGGGACAGGAGCGGCAGGGGCACTCGGGAGGGAAATGCGAGTTTGGAGATCTACTCTTAATTGCACTTTTTTCTAAAAAGTCCAAACAAAATCCTTTCAGCATGCAGAATTAAACATTATTGTTCCCTTTCCAATAACACCTATGAAACCAACCTCAAATATATCATACAGCTGGGGGAAAGATGTAAAATATTTCATTTTCTTATTGAAAGACTGTCTGCTACAAAAAAAATTCAGCAAAAAATATATTTCAAATTTTTACCATTCTGTTAAATGGTAACTGAAAGAGCAATGTTTATGAGTTCAAAAGTTTACCCAGAAGAAGAGAGAGAAGATGGTGGCTGAAGGGGCGAGTCGTCGCGGGGCCTATGTGGGCCAGCCGCCGGGCCCCATGAGACACAGCCTGACCACGCTGCTGGCGGCCTCGGGCACCGACTCCCCAGCCCACGGCGGGGGCCCGGCACAGACCGCCACCCGCCCGCCACCCCCCGACTGGACCCACGTGGCAGCAGCGGCGGGGGGGGGC
>NW_006299717.1:1392332-1406052 GCF_000327345.1 Myotis davidii
GACCCCCACCCTGTGTAACAAGCCCCGCCTCGCGCCTGGCCAGTCGGCGGGGCCCACAGTCCCCTCCCCTGCCCTCACTATAAAACCCACAATCCCATCAGGCCTCTCTCTCTCGGCCACTGGGGCTTGCCGTTGCATCGGTGAGTGTGGCAGGGGAGCCAAACCTAGGGTTGAAATAAATGACTCTGCTTTTGCATCGGACTCGCTGGCTCCCTGGTGGGCTCTTGGGAACCTTGAAATCTGGGCACAACAGTGGCCAAATCTTGCACCTCATCCCAGGGTCGGACTGGAAATAAAACTAAATTGGGGAACATTCACCCGTAATTACCAACTAAGGTCCAGCTGAGAAGGAGACATAGCAAACACCTGGAGACTGACAGGAAGGGCGACGTCACAAGAGGGGCTGACCCGCTTCCTCGGGCGGGCGGCAGGCCCAGAGTGCAGAGGGATCCCTTGGCTACAGGAGGGCTTTTCCCCGAGAAGATCAAGGCCTGGAACACAGGCTGGACTCTGCAGCCTAGAGTAACCGGGCTGGGAACAGTGACCCACATAACATCCAGCTGGGACAGGCAGCAGAGCTTCTGGCCACCAGGGAGACCAGAGCCGGTCGGAGAGAAAGCCTCACTCAGTTTGTTTTGGTTTTTAAAAGTGTGGAAACAGCCCAAGTGTCCAAAAGTAGATGAGTGGATAAAAGAGCTGTGGTACATTACACAGTGGAATCCTATGCAGCTGTGAAAAAGTAGGATCTCTTAACCTTTGAAACAACATGGAGGGGCCTAGAGAGTATTATGGTAAGTGAAATAAGCCAGTCAGAGGAAGACAAATATCACGTGATCTCACTTCTATGTGAAATCTAATGAACAAAAGAAACTGCCTTACAGACAAAGAAAGAATCTCGAATGGAAGCATGTAACAGACTGACGATTCTCAGAAGAAAGGGGGGTGTGAGTGGAAAGAGATTAACCAAAGAACTTATATGCATAACCCATGGACACAGACTATAGTACAGTTAAGGCTCTGGGAGGAAGGGGATGGGAGTGGGGAGGAGGGAATCCTTAGGGGGAGGAAAAGGGGCATCTGTGATACTTTCCACAATAAAGATAAATTTAAAATCTTTTTAAAAAGTTTACCTAGAAGACATTTCCAAGAACATCTTATTTGAAATTGTATTTTCAGATATAAAGCTATGCCAACTAGAAATTATGCTGCTTAATGCATATAAATACCTTTGAAGCAGCTGAAGAGCCTGCTGAGAAGATAAGATTTTTCCAAAAGTACTGTTCATAAAGGCCTGTATTTGTACCTAAAATAAAATGTTGATATTTAATGATCTTGGCATTAAGAGATTAGTTTTGTTTAACAACATTTAATGATTTTCCTAGAGAATCAATATAGCTTTCAACACACCTACCATCTAAGCATCTAAAACTACACTGCCCAGTGCGATGGCCACTGGCACTCACTACTTAGCAGTGAGATACGCTGTAAGTATAAAATATGCACTAAGTTTCAAAGACTTAGTACAAAAAAAGAATGCATAATATCTCAATGATTCTTATATTGATGATATGTCAAAATGTTAATATTTTTAATATGTTGGGTTGAATAAAATATATTATTTTTTAAAATATATTTTTATTGATTTCAGAGAAGAAGGGAGAGGGAGAGAGACATAGAAACATCAATGATGAGAGAGAATCAACAATTGGCTGCCTCCTGCACAACCCCCATTGGGGATTGAGCCCACAACCCAGCATGTGCACTGACCAAGGATCAAATCATGACCTCCTTGTTCATAGGCTGACACTCAACTACCAGCCAGGCAAAATATCTTATTAAAGTAACTTTACCTGCTTCTTTTAACTATTATTCTTTTGGCTACTAGAAAATTATAAATTACATATGTGGTTGTTTTGGGAAATTACTGACCTAGAGAATTTTTGAAAGGAGTGAGTGTCCCTTACCAAGCATATTTCTTTAGGATGTTATCATTTCTAAGCATATGGTAGAGCAATGTGATGACACTATAGACACCCAGAATCAACAGGTGTCACTGTCCAACATCACTGCTCCCAGAAACCTCTTTGCCATGCCAAGGAGAAACAAGAAAAAAATATTCTTCTGAAACTCACACCATCCCAAACAGTGAATTCCAAACTCCTGGTACCAATGGAACTGAAACACGCTTTCTAAATTGCTTTCACTTTCAGATTATATTGTTACTAGAGGCCCGATGCATGAAAATCATGCAAGAGTAGGCCTTCCTTCCCCCAGCTGCTGACATCAGCTTCCCTCTGGCACCCAGGACCCAGGCTTCCCGCAGAGCCCCAGCTTTGTCCAGAAGGTCGTCCAGAAGGACATCCAGTCTAATTAGCATATTACACTTTTATTATTATAGATGGTCTACTAACCTAAAACACGGTGTTAATCAAACATTGGGAAAGGAAGGTAAGTTAAAACACTGACACCTTTTTAAAATATTAAAAAGTTAATATGGCCCCTAAATATACTGGGAGCTAAAATTTATATCTAAGACCACATAGTAAAGCCTTTACAACATATAATCTTTATTAAAGAATCATAAAAATGATTTAGGCAATAAGATTTTTTAAAAAGTCCAAATTCCCATTGCCATGAAGATATAACTTGCAAAGCATTTTAGACAAAAATCCCACCCTGACGGACTAGCCAAACACTAAAAGTAATAACTATAATATATCATAACATCAGAGTCTCACTTTCAAAAACTGAAAGGAAGTCTGTGCCAAAAAGAAAAACTGCTGCTAGAATTTTAGGATCTATCTTTTTATATTGCCCAGATTACATGTAATATAGTTTTTTAAAAGAATCTTTAATAAGAAAATATAAATATATTTTTCCTCACCTTCATGCCAAGAATTGCAGACTTGGGAAGTGGACAGAGTGTATTCTTGTCCCTCCCAGTGTCTCCCAGACATTGGGTAGCAAGCAGAGGGCCTTTCCATGGGGTTAACCTCAGTTAATATGAGAGTAACTAAAGCCATATAAGCCCAAAGGTAAGAGAGAAATATGGTACCAGACATTATTTTTAACTACCCTTCATCTGTCTGGTGCCCCAGACGCTATGACAAACAGGACGAGGGCCTCTCAGAGCTGCCCTCTAGGATGCAGAGAGAATGTGGCCGTAAAGTGCAAGGCCAAGGGGAGAGCGAGGCACCTTCCTAATCCGTCCTCACATCTTTTCTCACTAAAACAGAGAGCAAAAATGACGAGCTTTCCCTCGGACTGAAAAAATGGCATTGGCTTCTTGACACAACAAAAATCAAAAACAAATGTTAATGTAAACTAAAAATGACCCCCAACTACAGTAGTCTTTGGGGCTTCTGGTTGGTTGTTCACTGACATCTTTTATTGATTATGCCCCTTTTTTCACTTTAAAAAAGGCAGAAAATATTTTGTGGACTAGTTAAGAAATTAATCACACTAGCAAATATTTTTTATCCATTTGCAAGAGTAACTTATAACAAATAGTAAATATGTGAATTCCAATATTATTAATTACAAGTAAAAGTGTGTATAATTACTTACCTCTAAAGCACTGATTTTTGACATGAAGTCTAAGAAATCTGTGTCAAACTCTGTCCTTCTTGGATCCAGAATGTCGTATTGCTTTTTCTTAACCCCGTGATATATATTTTTGAATTTTATTGCCATTATATCTATTCCCTCTATGGTAGAATGACTCAAGGCTGAGAATGTTTGCACAATAGTTATCATTTCTGTAATCTTAAAAAGAGAAGTATTATTTTATTTTTAAAATGGGATAGTAGCACCTTTCCCTGGAGTAAACTCTTAAGGAATCATTGATTAAAAAGCAGACCAAGAAACAGGCCCTAGCATCATTTAGCTAAAACAAAACAGAGTAGATAAAATAGATGGTAAATCCCTGTCACTAATCAGTACTATCCTTCAACTATTTAAATCAATGATGTTCAAGCATATCTTGAAATTTGATCATACTACTATTATATTTCAAAAGGAGGGGGAAATAAATTTCAGTAAAAGCCCTTGCAGATGTCTAAATAATTTCATTCTTTTATTCTTGAGAATTTTCTGAAAATTATTGCACTGGATTCAGAAGCTGTACCATTCTTCTTGCCCCTGCCCTCACTGTAGTTCTGACATGTAGTTCTGATATGTAGCACCAGCAGGATTCTGCATCTGTTTTCCTTTCCCCTGCATTCAGGTAGAGGGAAGGCCCAAGAAGACTGAAGAATGACTGTAGTCACTTCTGACCCCAGAAGAGCCCCAGATCATCATCAAAATGGACTTTATTGCAGAAATGGCTGCCTCCATCTCAATGTACCAACACCACCTACTTCACCAAAAAAAAAAAAGAACCTTTCACATTCACAGGCTACTCAGTTCCTTAGTCTTCATTCATGGTTCCCTGTTCTGATTCCTGCTTTGGAGAACAATGCTCAAAGTTCTCCAGGTTTGCTTCCTGTTTGGCCCTTGGGCAAAGCTTCCCTTTGTCCAACGCCCAGACAGAAATGAAACCTGTTCTCGGGGGAGTCCTCCACAGACTACACACGGTGGAGACAACGCAGAACCAGAAGTCAAAGTCCCTGCGCATGTCAATCCAAAGGGACCACTTCCTGAACAACTGTCACTCTTGGGTCACTGTTTCTGTACATTTCCAAAACGACTGTCACCCTAGAAGCCAGGCCAAGCCTGGAGCACACATGGGCCACCTGGAATTCACAGCACGCTATGTACACCCTATATAAAACGAGAAATGGGCTTCCTACTCACCTTAACAAAAGACTAAAGGAAAAAAAAAAACTTTAAAAAGCAAATTGGAGAATGAAACTACCCACTTGCTCTGTTATTCTATCCTAAGACTCTGATCTTTATCCCTTACCTTACCACCCCATGGCCAGAGACAGGGACAAAATCCCTGTCATGAACATGTCCTGTTTTGTCCATCTGTGAATAATGGGTGGTCAAGGGACAGAGACAGCAGTCGGTCCCAAACTTAGCCAGTGGACCCCCTACCCCCATACACACAGCAACAATATAAAAGCCAGTCATGGTCAGCCAACATGACCCTCCTCCTGCTCGTTTGTCCTGGCCTTGGCTTTTTTACCAGCTTTCTCTTTATCAAGTTTTGACCCCTCAGTATTGACAGCCAATTTATAATTCCTCCTCTGCTCACCAACCTTGGCATCCTCTCTAGTTCTCAACTTGCTATGATTCCCTCATCTCAGTATCACCAGGAGTAAAGACTCTACCCCACCTCTACCCCTAGTTCCTTAACTCTCCCCTGAGCAACCAGCTTCCCACTTCTTCTCTTCTCTCCCACAAATGTCCAGGGTGAGAAGAAAACAAAACTAAACTCTAAAATCAATACAAACTTAAAACATATCTTCAGGTGAGGATTAAATAAGACAAAGAAGAAAGAAACTGAAATGATAATCCACAGGATGGGAGAAGATATTGGCAAATCATATATAAGAGACTTATACCCAGAACTCTTGTAACTCAACAATAAAAATACAAAAATAATTAATTATAAAATGTGTAAAAAATTTGAATAGAAATTTCTCCAAAAAAGAACTACAAATGAACATTAGGCACTTGAAATTATGTTCAACATCATTAGTTCATTAGTCATCAGAGAAATGCAAATCAAAACCACAATAAGACATCACTTCACACCCACTAGGATGGCTAAATTTAAAATGACAGATAATAACAAGAGCTAACAAGGATGTGGAGAAACTGGAACTCCCTTAAGTTGCTTATGAAAATGTGAAATGATGCAGCTTGTTTGGAGAACAAGTTGGCAGCTCCTCAAAAAGTTAAACACGGCATTGCCACATGACACAGCAATTCCATTCCTATGCATATACTCCAGAGGAATAACAAAAGTTCATAAAAATATGTACACAGATGTTCATAGCAGCACTGTTCATAATAGCCAAAACGTGGAAACAACCCAAATATCCATCAACTAATGAATAGATAAATAGAATGTGGTATATCCATACATGGAATATTATTCAGCAATAAAAAGGAATGCTAAAACAGATGAACCTTGAAACGTTATGCTAAATGAAAGAAGTCAGTCACAAAAGAACACATCAGAAGAACAGGAAAATCTATAGAAACAGAAATATTAATGGTGGAGGGGGGAAAGGAGTGTGGCTGCTGATGGGATTTTTTCAGTGGGAATGAAAATGTTCTAAAATTAGATTGTAGAAATGGTTGCATAACTCTGTGAATGTATGAGAAAATGCTGACTTAAACACCTTAATGGGTGAATTGTATGGTGTATGAATTATCCTATATAGTAAAACCCTAATATGCAAATTGACCGAATGGTGGAATGACCAGCAGAATGACCAGTTGCTATGATGCGCACTGACCACCAGGGGGCAGATGCTCAACGCAGGAGCTGTTCCCTGGTGGTCAGTGTGCTCCCACAGGGGGAGCAACTCTCAGCCAGAAGCTGGGCTCATGGCTGGCGAGCACAGTGGTGGTGGTGGGAGCCTTTCCCTCCTCCACTGCAGGTGGGTGGTAAAGAGCGAGGGGTCCCAGACTGTGAGAACCCCAGACTGCCAGATGGATGTCTGACTGCTGGCTTAGGCCCAAACATTCTCCTAGGGCTCCCAGACTGTGAGAGGGTGCAGTCTGGGCTGAGTAACTCCCCCAGTGCACAAATTTCGTGCACTGGTCCTCTAGTAGATCCATAAAGCTATTAAAGGAACAAACAGAAACAGCCCCATAGAAGTATCTTAACTGTGTCAGGCGTTACAAATGAAAAATGGGCTCTGGACACGTCTAGAAAATGCCCTTCAACCTATGTAATGCCTCAGCAACTTCCAACAAACGATGAGCAGGATTCTAAATATTACCAGGACCTAAAAAGTTGGCAAGGTGGTGGGGGACTGGAGTAGGTCATACCTAAATGATATATCTTTATAGACTTTTCAAAGGCTACCTCCAACAAGCCTCTGAATGGACAGCCTGTATACCCAGAAAACAGTATCACTCCTCCCCAGCCAGTCTTAGCAAATGAATCAAAGGCGCAGAAGTTTCTAACCCATGTATGCCCAGTAAAGACATCACCCACACCATGTCTGTGGATACACCCTGTACACTGGCCTAGGAAGAGAAGGTGCCCACACACCCTGATACGACATGAGCACTGGGTTCGGACAGGTATTGCAGGCATTTCATCTCACACGTCCTCTTGCCCAACACAATGGTGAAGAGCAGAGGATTTTGAATTCAAGCTCCCTGGGTGCAGGCAGACTTGGAGAAAAGTGAAAGTTTGCCATAGCTTTTGTGTATCTGGCAGAAAACACTAATCAGGAATAAAAAATAAGATGTAATAAAATGCAGTGAGTAATATCTCATAAGTCGTACCAGCAGTGAGACAAGCAATCTGGAACAATAATTCTCACAGTGCTATGTAAAGTACCACATAACCAGAGAGGTGTGTTTGGGGGTGGATGCTATGGCTGCACAATGCTTACCTTTTCCAGTCTTTTGCAGAAAGCTTCAAATTTTCCAAATATATACATTTCTGAAACCTCAAAAGACTTTTCCCCTGAGGATTCTAAAATCAGTTTCCTTGTTTTGTGAAAAGATGTTTGATATTCCTTAAATAAGAAAATGCAATCCTATGGAAAAATTAAAAGAAGGGGCAGAAAGGGTGGTGAGACATTTGTTCAGGAGTCAAAAATTCAAAAATTCTACTCTCACACAGAGCTGATCACATCAGCCGCTCAACAGGGACTATTTCTGTTAACATTAAAAATTCACATTATTGCCTGGCTCGCATGGCTCAGTGGTTGAGCATCAACCTATGAACCAGGAGATCATGGTTTGATTCCACAGGTTGCAGGATCAATCCCCAGTAGGGGGGCATGCAGGAGGCAACAATCAATGATTCTCTCTATCTCTCTCTCAGGCTACTTTGTTCAATGTTTTATAAAAATTAACATGCTTTGTGCATTAATAAAGTAAACAAAATTGGGCCAAATGGTGAAAACTTTACTTTATGAAAATAAAAATACGTACAAAATAAAATAAATAAATGAAAATACATATACAAACCTGAATTTTCTTTAGTACAAGGGGTGTTTCCTGATCCCATACATGGTTAATTCCTCCATCAGTAATATAGGCTTTAGAGGCTGTCACCATTTGATTTGTTACCTAAAATAAATATTAGTACAAAATAACTGTAGAGAAGTAATTTTTTTTCATTTTTAAAATCACAAGCATAAAAATGATAAATAGTAAACTTATGTAGTGAATTACAGTATATAAATCACAAAGAAATGTACATTCCAGTAAAAAAAAAAAAGTCACGTTTACCTATAACATTTAAGTCAATGTAATTGGGGCTATAAATTTCAAAATCTACTATATTTTCCACCTGTCTATTTCTGCACTAATTAGGACTTGATCCAGTCTAAGTGTGATTCTTCACCATCCTTCAACATGCAAACCAAATATCATATCTCCCAAATAGTGAAAAAAGTCAAGATAGCTATTTAAATATTCCAGAGGTTAGATCAAGATGGCAGACTGGCACACAGAAATGTTGGAGAATTCTTAAAATATGGAAAGAATATGGGATCAAATCTATAAGAAAAAAAAAAGGTTAGAGAAAACCAGACCCAGTTTTGGAGAAGGTTATTGTGAAGGTGAAACAATATGGGAACTTTTCAAGATGGTAGATGTCATGAGGGGCCTTTGGTTGTAACCCTGCACACCAAATTTGGAGCAACTTATGCAACAAGCAAAGGGCCACATGCTGAAAGAACAAAGCTGTAGATGTGAACCACAATCTTGGAGAGGTGTGGCTGTGCCAGGTAGCTACTGCACAGCAGGATGACCTATCAGAGAAAATATTATTCATACTTCCCTCCCCTACAAGAAACAGAATAGGGAGGCAAATTAGAAGCCTCAAATATAAAGACGGCCAGACAACCAAGAATCATCAAGCAATTAAAGATTACAAACTTGGTAACAGAGGCAGTAAACTCAACAAAGATAGGAAATACAGAAGAAATATATGTAAAATCTTTTAAAATCTCTTTTATTAACCAAATCTGTATATATAAAAGCCTAAGCAACCATTATGACCAAACGACCAGAACTACTGGAACAACCAGAAAGACCAGAACAACCAGTCCACCAGTTGCCATGATGCGCACTGACCACCAGGGGGCAGACACTCAACACAGGAGCTGCCCCTGGTGGTCAGTGCACTCCCACAGCCAGCCTCCCGTGGTTCTTCCCCCCTCATAGCCCCCCCAACAGGCCCCAATGAGGGGGCTGCCAGCCAACCTCCCAAGGTCCTTCTCCCTGGCCGGCCCCCCAATAGGCCTTGATCACAGGCCAGGCCGAGGGACCCCACCCATGCACAAATTCTCATGCACTGGGCCTCTAGTTAATTCTTAAGAAAGAAATGAGAGGATTTTACAATTAGAAAACTTGGAAATTGAAATTGTTATTGTCAAAATTTATTTAAATCTATTGATGAATTGGCCAGCATTTGGGGCAGAAATTAAGAACACATGAGTGAGCTGAAAGGTCAAAAGACAAAGATAGACAAAAAAAAAAAAAAATAGTTAAGAGAAATGGAAGTTAGATTCAAAGGGTGAGAATAAAATGAACAAGTGGGTAAGAAATAATCAAAGACAAAAGAGGTAATTTCCCAGGAAAAGGAGAGACAAAAATCTTTGGATTGAAACAACCCAGCAACTATAGAACACGATAAATATAAAAAGAACCACATCACTTTGACATTTTAGAAGTTCAAGGATAAAGAAAAAAATCCTAACAACTTCCTGAGAGAATAAAACATGATTCCTACAAAGGAAAAACAATCAGATTAGCATCAAATTTCTCATCAACAATACTGTGTATTAGACAGCAATATCCTCAAAGTTCCAAAAGAAAATACATTGAACTTAGGATTCCAGTGAAACTAGTATTTGAGTGGGAGGACAAAATGAAGGTATTTTCAGACATGTGGGAATTCAAGAGGTTCACCACACACAGAAAAGAAAGAGCAAAGAACCACTTGACAATTTTTTTTGGCAAAAGAAGTAATGAATCATTTTGGTCTGACAGCTCAGATGGTTAGATCATTGTCCCAGTACACCAAGGTTGTGGGCTCGATCCCTGATCAGGGCACATACAAGAAGCAACCAATGAATACATAAATAAATGGAACAACAAATAGATATTTCTCTCTCCCTTCTCTCTCTTTCTAAAATTAATAAATTAAAAAAAAAACTGCAGGGGTCAACTTCTCCTCTACAAAGGCCTACCGTTCAGCGGCCTTGTCTGCCCCCCCTCCCTCTCTCTCTCCCTCTCTCTCTCTCTCCTTATCTCTCTCTTTCTCCCTCTAAAAAATCAACAAATTAAAAAAAAGAAGTAATGAATCCACAATGGAAGAAAATGTGGAAATCACAAAACAGAGATAATCAAAGAAACTAACACTACTTAGGTTTTAGTCTGAAAACTTGTTGATTTATAATGTTGAAAAAATATTCATAATAATATGGAACTAGAGATCTCAATATGGAACATAAACAGCATGAAGGAGAGAAAGAAGTGACAGGGAAGAATGCTAAGGTTCTTGCCTTGTTGAGAACATAATGATTAAATCTCTCCTTTGTTGGGGGAGGGGGTGTTAAAGTTGAGATGTGAATGTTACTTACATTCTGCTTGAATCATTTACAAAGAAATTCTATTCATATGTTTCTTGGGCAATTTTTCAAATGATTTAAAATAATTAACCATAAGGCATTACATGAGAGATTTTACACAAACTACAGTGCCGGTGGGTTAGCTAAAGAAACATTGTTAATAGTGGACAGAAACCTTAGCTCTTGAGCAAAACTACTGTGTTTGGAAAGGATAAATATGGTCATCATCTACATTTAAACAAAAAGCCTGGAGGCTTACCTCTGACAAGGAGAAAAGCACCCTTTCAATTAAGTAAAACTGCCTCCAATCAACACCTTCCTTTTCTTGTCCACCGGAAGTATTAAAACCCAAAACTCCGACAGGCACCAACCTTCCCATTTCCCTTTTCCGGTTCAGAGGGAGAGCATTAGTCACAGAGTTACACGTGTGACTTCCTCCCTTACAAACTTACCTTGATAAACAATGAGGTCATCCTCTCTGAGGTATTATAATACCTCGACACGCTGTGAATCATTCTGATGGCATTAATCAAATTTTGTATTCCATGGGCCATGGAAACCTAAAATTGAAATGTATCAAGTGAATTCCCTCATTTACTTATAAGTTTAATAACCAATATCCTATAATATTCAAGACTCTAAACATACATAAACGTCCAATTTTACTAAAGGCAATGTGATATCCTAGCCTGGATCCTGGAACAGAAAAAGGACATCAGTTCTGACGAATATGCCAATGGAACTCAAGATGCTAACAGGAGAAACTGGGTGAAGAGAATTTAGTATTATTGTTGCTTAAACGCTTATTCAAAAATAAAATATTAGAGGTGAAAGTTATTTTAAGGATTAATTGTTCAAGCTGCTCTTTTTAAAGGTGAAGAAACTGATATTTTGAGGGGTAAAGTGACTTACCTGGGCCAGAAAGCTAGTTAAAAACAGAGATTAGACTAGTACTCATTTCCATGTGTTCCACTCAATTCACCATGCAGCAAGCATACTAAGTGCCACTAAGTACTGAGAATATTAGGCAAAATCCACAAATACAGAACCTATTCTGGAGGAGGTCACGGCAGAGTGCAAGGGACGTACACAAACAAGTTAAACAGCAGAACAGCACAGAGCAGAGCAGAACAAGTGCACACACAGATAAAACAATTGCTAATGTGTACCCAGTGCTTACTGTGTGCCAGTCGCTTTATGCTGACAATGACCATTTAAGGTAGGTTTGACTTCATCACAGCTAAGACATCTCTGGTTGCAAGACAGTACTGTCCCACTACTTTACATGATACTAAGAAAAGGGCATCTCACTCCCACATAAAACTAAGCCACCAAATGGTTCCACCCCCCTCTGTAACGGTAAGGATGAAACAGAGGAGCGTGGAGAAAAAGATAGGAACAAACCTTGTATATCCCAATCCTACTCCTAGTGGAGGGAGGGAAAATGAATTCCCCTGAGAATTTGTACCACAAGCTGGCACTCATTCACTGCAGTCTGAATTCACACCAATGGTACAAAAAAATAAAATAGAACAAATTCTACCCCTCAAGGAGAGAACTAAGAATCAAAAGTGTTGAGTCACATTCACAATGATTCATAAAACTCAACCGACTGAAAGATGTTCTCTGAGTGCAGAGATATTAAAATGTAATAAAAAAATGTTTTAGGACCTATAAAATAAAATATTGTTATCCCCATTTTCCCCATGACAAAATGGAGAGGCAGGGAAGTTAAGTACCTTGTTCGAGGTCCCTGGGCTATAGCATACCCCCAGTTCTGTGCCTGAGATGACGGAGGCCTGCTTTTCCTCATAATGCAAATCACGATGGAAGAACAGATAAGGGCAATGGCACTCCCTCCCTCAGGGAGCATGCCTGTTCATTGCTAAGTCAATATAAATATAGCAACGATTTTTAAAATGGTGATGGAATAAGTAAGACCAGAAAGAACTACTACTAAACCATGTACTGTATGTCCCAGGTATGAGGTGTGACAAAGACATAATTAAATCAATTGTATGCAGCTTTACATACAAAGCTTTACATACAACATTATTTCATAGTTAACCTTATATGTCAGAATTCACATTAGATGTGTCATCTGTAGATAAAAAAAAATTCTAATAAAAAAAAAATGTGCCCAGAAGGCATCCCTGCCACCCTCAACAAGGCAAGCCTACAAAGTACCCCTAACTCCAATAAAGAAGGCTGAGGGACAGCAACAAATGGGTCAATCAGGAAAATGCCCTTCATCAGAATTTTAAACATCATCTATAATAATAAAAGCACAATATGTTAATTAGCCCAGACGTCCTTCTGGATGACCTTCTGGACAAAGCCAGGGCTACGAGGGCAGCCCAGGTCCTGGGTGCCAGAGGGAAGCCAGTGCCAGCAGCCGGGAAAAGGAAGGCCTACTGTTGCACGAATTTCATGCATCAGGCCTCTAGTTACTTATAACAGTAGCTGCTTGAGTGCATAGTTCTTACCTACTTATACACAGCACTCAGACATTTTATATGTAAAATGTGTAATAGTAGATATGCCTCAAGTGTAATATCAGGATGATAAAATTTATCAATGAACAATGGAAGCATGAGTCCTCTGTACTTTTCCTGCTCAAATGACAGTGACAAACTAAACAGAAATTGTTGGTTGCTTTTAATAAAAAGAAAGAAAGTGAGAAAAAAAGAACTTGTGAAACTACAAAACTAGTGGGTGTATTAGGGGGAAGCACATTCCTTCATCAGAGGATGTAAAAAGCTCAATAACAATAAAATAGTAATAATAACAATAAAATAGTAATAATAATAATGTATATCCACAGCTAGGACAAATGAACAAAGTGTTATAAATTACTTGGATGAAAAGAACACCAGCACTAAAGGATGTGAAAATTATGGTAATTTAAGCATGTCTGTTGAACCAAGAAGATGAAATCAGTAGACCTTAAAATCTAGAAGTCTTGATAACAATAAAAACTATTGTATCTTTTTTCCCACGTG
>NW_006299717.1:1406169-1421321 GCF_000327345.1 Myotis davidii
GTCAAAGTAATGTTCCTCCCCTAGCTACCCATTTCCCCCATCTTGCAGGTAATTTGTGAATACCGTCCCAATAGATCTTTTCTTGTTTTGAGACAAACCATTCAGAGACCCAATTTTCCACTTCTTCATATATTTTGAAGTGCTGCTCAGAAAGTGCGTGTGCCATCGATTGGAACAAGCGGTAATCTGAAAGAGCAAGTTCTGGCAAATATGGTGGATGGGTTAATACTTCCTAGACAAGATCTTTTAACGTGTCTTGAACTGGTTTTGAAGTGTGTGATGGTGCGTCATCATGAAGCAAAATTACTTTGCCGTGTATTCTGGCACATTCTGGTCATTTCATGATCAAAGCATGGTTCAAATTGATTATTTGTTGTCAGTAGAGATCAGTATTAACAGTTTCACCTGGTTTTAGAAGCTCATAATACCTAGTAAAGTTTAAATCATAATTCCCTTTGTAAATAAGAAGTTGTAAATAAGTTAAAATCCATCATCTTTGTATGGAATCAATTAAAAAACTGCTTCTGAGAAGTCTTCCTATCCTCTTTCATGGTGCTTCCTGATGGGTGATGGATTCCCACATAGCAGTAAGAACTGCAGCTGTCCAGGACTCTCAACCCACTTTTCCCTCACCACCCACATGAAATTCCTTGGCTACCAATATCCTCTTGGAATGTACATGAAATATCCCTACACATCCCTCTTCTCTGGATATAAGTGATATGGCACATAGGCTCTTCCCCTTTCCCTGCCTCTAGGATGAAACGCTACCCCAAAAGGATTGGTCACCCAGGCTATATGGCCAATGGTGCCATGTAGGTGGAGGATTTGACTATCTCTTCAAAGATTAAAATGGAGAATGCTGAACATGTGTGTCAGACACGAATGTAAATTATTTCAAGAGCATATAAATTTAGAGAATACCTTGAGGAGGAAGCAAAATGAGGTGGGGGAAAATACAACTTATAACGTCAAAGGGTGCTGGATTCAAATTCAGTCGCATCACTTACACTTGTAGAAATGCTAGTCCTGTTGTGAATACAGAATGAAAGTATATGGAAATGCCTACAATGAAAGACCAGGGTTCTCAAGACGGTGGACATCTTTAAAACCACAACTGCCCCAGGTTCTCAACAAACACTGGTTTCCTTGATTTCCCCTCTCCATCTAAAGAAAGGACAGAGGGTTCTTTCTCATTTTCATACTTCACATAAAACATTATGAAATGCCAGTTAATTTATGAATCAAAAGCGAATACAAACTTAGAAAAATAGAAGGAAATGGTAGTGCTGATATGTCCTTTAAAGGAACTCTGTGGAAATATTATAAGAAAAGTAGGTTGGAAACTAGAAGGTGCACCACTGACCAGCTGAGTGATGCTGGCAATGCCACTCTGTCACCATGAGTTTTGATTTCCTCATCTCTGACCTGGTAGGTAGGTTCAAAGACGGCCCCAGAGATGGTGATCCTCACAGTATTCACACGCTTCTGTAATCCCCTGCTCCTGTGTGTGCACTGGCCTGCCTGACTTGCTTCCACTGTACAGAATACGACAGACGTGATGGAACTTCACTTGTGAGATAACGAGTATGTCTGTCTTGTTTAATTCACAAATGAGGTCATCTTTATGATAATGCATTATATTTAAATGTGAGGTAAAATAATATAGCTTTAATCCATTATAGATATGTATTAGGGAAATAGGTCTTTTAAATAATTTGTCTGCAGTATAAGGTTTTCCCATATACACATATTAAGTTATTTTTAAATGTGGCAATTTTTAAGCTACACTTTTAAATGCATACTTACTAGATCATAGTTATAGAGAGGTTGACATACTTTTTCTAGAGTGTACAAATATCTGACATTATCTTTTGATTCATTTGCTGTATCTGTGATTCTTGCATCCAAGTCACGCCAATTCTAAGAAGAAAATGTATAAGAATTCTATGACACATCCAAATATATGAGTATGCCAAAGTTTAATCAAGAAATTTAATATATATACTGAAGTAGTAGATAGTTAAAGGTGGTTGATATATCTTTTTATTATATCATTTAAGACTTAAAGTTATAAATATTTTAAATGCACTAAACTGAAGATTCATTCCATTGGTAATTAACATCCTGTCTGTAGGCTTAAACTGGATCTGCTTCAACTTGGAATGACTTGTCTAGGTTAGCTATGTACATTATTCTGGTTATTCAAGTATGGGTCAAGTTATGAAAATGGAACATTATTCCAAGAAAATATTCTTTATCAGAAAAGTGAACTTCAAATCCAGCAAGACTGCCCAGAGATGCTCGGGACCATGGTGTATTGCTTCCTTCAACATATATAACAACCGGTTGATAGCAATAGTAACAAAGAACTCCCAGAATCTGTATAAAATAACTTCTGAGTTTTTTAAATTGAGGAAAAATATGAACAGTTAATTCACAAGAGAATTTAATGTTTAGCCAATAAACGTTAAAAAATGACAACTACACGATTAATAAGAAAAGGCAAATACAACAAGCCATTTCCACATGTCAGTTTGGAGGAAAAAAAATGTAACTGTTAGTAAGTATTGACAAAGTTGCCGAGTATACAACCTAGGGAAATACTTGCATGTATGCATATAGAAGTTTTAACTGCAGCAGTGCTTGTTAACACAGAAAAAGAAACCATTTTCCTCAAAAACTTACAGAGTTAGCATCTGACCCAGAAATTCTACTCCTACATCATATCTCCATGCAAAAACCTGTATAAGAATGTTCACAGTAGTATTGTTCACAATAGCCAAAAGGGGAAACCCAAATGTCTATAAAGTGATAAAATGTGATATCATTTGCAATGGAATATTATTCAGCTGTTAAAAGGAATGAAGTGCTGATACATGCTACAACATGGATAAATCTTGGAAATATTATCTTAAGTGAAAGAAGCCAATTAAGATTATTCCATTTATATAAAACTAGGGGCCCGGTGCACGAATTTCTGCATCAGTGGGGTTGCTTGGCCTGGCCTAAGGAATCGGGCCGAAACCAGCTCTCCAACATCCCTCGAGGGGTCCCAGATTACGAGAGGGCACAGGCCAGGCTGAGCAACCCCACTGGTGCACGACTGGGGCCAGGGATGATGAGGGAGGTTGCATCCAAGGAGGGACTGCAGGAGAGCTCCAGGGCATGTCCAGCCTGTCTTGCTCAGTCCCAATCAGCCAGACCCCAGCAGCAAGCTAACCTACCAGTCGGAGCATCTGCCGCCCTGGTGGTCAGTGGATGTCATAGCGAGCAGTTGAGTGGCCTTAGCATATCATGAACATATTATGCTTTGATTGGTTGAATGGCCAATTGGACGACCAGACACTTAGCATATTATGCTTTTACTATATAGGATGTCCATAATAGGCAAATAGAGGTAAAAAGTAGACTGGTAGTTACTTAGCCCGGGGGGGGGGGGGCAGGACAGGGGAGAGATGGGTGAAAATGGGAGGTGGCAGCTAAAGTGTACAGGGTTTCTATTTGAGGTGATGAAATGATGAAAATGTTCTAATATTGATTATGGTTATGGGTGCACAACTATGTGAATATACTAAAAACCAGTGAATTGTACTCTTTAAATAGGAGAAATAAATAGTATGTGAATTGACATATTAAGGCTACATATTAATTCCTCCCAGTAAAACCAACAGCAATCAAGGCTCACCTACAGTTAACACTGTTGGGAAAAAAAGAAAGAAAACTGTCTTTCCTATTTATCTATAAACTAGAGGCCCAGTGCATGAAATTTGTGCATGGGTAGGGTCCCTAGCAGCTGCTGGCTGCCAGCTGGGACCTCCCTTCTCTGGCTGCCAGCTCCTGGCCAGGGCCTTTCTTTGTTCCCCGCCACCCCCTGGTGGTCAGCGCATATCATAGCAAGCAATTGAACTCCCGGTCGGTCAAACTCCCGAGGGGACACTTTGCATATTACGCTTTTATATATATAAACTAGAGGCCTGGTGCACAAAATTTATGCATGGCAGGGGGAGGGTCCCTCAGCCCAGCCTGCACCCTCTCCAATCCGGGACCCCTTGGGAGATGTCTGACTGCCTCTCGCAATCCAGGACCACTGGCCCCTAACCACTCACCTGCCTGCCTACCTGATTGCCCCTAACCACCTCTACATCACCCCACACCCAGGACCCATAATTCCCTCCTCTGGCCAGTCGCAGGCACCAAAGACCCAGGCCAGCTTCGCCCGGGCCAACCACAGCCGCAGTGGACCATGGGCAGGCAGCCTTGCCCGGGCCGCAGCCACAAGCACCCAGGACCACAGGGTGGGCACTTGTCCCTCTTCCAGGCCACAGCCGCAGGCACTGGAACCCAGGACCACAGGGCAGGCAGCTTGTCCTTCTCCCAGGCCACAGGTGCAGGCACACCTGCTGGTGCCTGGGACCGTGGGGCAGGCAGATTGTCCCTCTCCTGGGCCGCAGCCCCAGCCACTGGCACCTGGGACCACAGGGCGTGTGATTTGTCCCTCTCCTGGGCCACAGCCTGGCTGGTCCCCATTCCTCTCTTGTAAGCTCACTTGTGCCTGGCTGGTATTCCTCTCTCCCTAGTGTTGAGTGTCTGAGCCGTTACAGCATGATGGCATGGGGGTGTGATGACCATTTGCATATTAGCTCTTTATTATATAGGATAGGAAAATTATTAGATAAAACCTAGTGTATTAACATTCTGGAAAACGACACAGCTCAGTCTGACCAGCATAACTCTCTAAGACATGATATTGGGGAGGAAAGGAAGATGACGGCATAGGTAAATACAGTACTCATGGCCTTCCACAACCACTTCAATATTACAACTAAAATACAGAGTAACCATCATTCAGAACTGCCTGAAATATGGCTGAATGAAAGTCCTACAACTAGAGAACTAAAGAAGAAAGCACATTGAGACTGGTAGAAGGGGTGTAGGGGCAAAACAGACTGGACTGATACCCACGTGTGGCATTTTTTAAATTGGGATGGATATCTTGGCAGCAAAGGCCTCCCATGAGGAGCAAGGAGTCCCAGCCCCACACCAGGCCCCCAGCCCAGGGTTCCAGAGCTGGGAAGAGAAGTCCCCATAACTTCAGGCTGTAAAAAATCAGCAGTGATGTGGCTGAGTGACAAGGACACTACTGAAGACCCAGATTACTATTAAAGGGCCGGTGTACAGACTTACTCAGACTTGCTCCCCCTGAGTTCCAGAGCTGGGACAGTGGGTTGGGGGGACCCATGGACATATGGAGAGGAACTGGATTGTCTGGCATCAGGGCAAGAATTCAGGAGTGGCTTTCTTCAAGAAAAAGGATCTTGAAGGGATCATTGTTCCTATGCTGAGACCTCCCCCATTACAGAGCTGACTGGTAGTTGCCGTATCTGAGTCTCCATCAACCTGACTCACACTCTTCACTCCACCCTGATGATTCTCTAAGACCCTGCCCTACCCAAGTTATAGTCCCACCCAAGCTGTTAGCAGCAGTTTTTCCATATGAATGGCCTGTCCTGGCCCAGGCTTCACTCTTCCTAAAATCTCTCAAACAAGCAGCAGCTGGCTCTCAAACACAGCAGCTTGGGTCAGCATGCCCCAAACCTATCAATAAAAGGCCCAAGACCCAGAGTTAGCACCAGCCTGCCTTGCTTCACAGCTGGGCCTCACCTGGGCACTTCCTAGCCCAACAAAAGTAGCAGCCACCTGCAGATCATTCTGTAGCTCCTATTGGGAGGCCCCAGAGCTAGTGCACCTGGTGGACAGCTTCAGACCACCCCAGATTACAACTCTACACACCCATGAGTGACACATTTAAGAGGCAGACTCAGTAAGTACCAAAGCCCCACTGAAGCAGCTCCTGCTCCATAGAGGTGTCTCCTGCACAGCAGCTCTTCTGCTGTAGTCACAGCTAGTACTCACAGCCAATAGGTCTGGGGGTCAATTCCTCCCAGTAATGCCAACAGCAATCAAGGCTCACCTACAACAAGACAATGCACACAGCCCACACAGGGGCGCACTTAGAGTGCCCAGATCAGGTGACTGAGGAGGCTGAGTCACTGGGCCCTACAGGACACCTACTTCACAAGGCCACTCTACCAATTCCCGGAGACATAGCAGCTCTACCTAATACATAGAAACAAACACAGGGAAGTAGCCAAAATGTGGAAACAAAGAAACATATCACAAATTAAAGAATAGAAGAGCCCCCCTGAAAAAGAACTAAATAAAGTGGAAGCAAGCAAACTACTAGATACAGAATTCCAAACAATGGTTATGAGAATGCTCAAAGATCTTAATGAGAGCTTCAATGGGTTTAGTGAGACTCTCAAGGATCTTAGAATACCAAAGACATGAAAAAGGACCAGTCAGAAATTAAGCATAATTAACTGAATTAAAAAATAATTTACTCTTTATTTCAGGGAATCAACAGCAGAGTCAAAGATGCTGAGAATCAAATCAGTGATTTGGAATATGAAGAAGCAAAAACACCCAATCAGAAGAACAAAAAGAATCCAAAAATATGAAGATCATGTGAGAAGCCTGTGGGACAACTTCAAGCATACCAACATTCTCATCATGGGGGTGCCAGAAAGAGAAGAGACAGATCAAGATATTGAAAACCTATTTGAAGAAATAATGATAGAAAACTTCCCCTACCTGGTGAAAGAAATAGAGTCCCAAACAAGATGAACTCAAAAAGGCCCATACCAAGACACAGCATAATTAAAATGCAAAGGGTTATAAACAAAGAGAGAATCTTAAAAGCAACCAGAGAAAAGCACTTAGTTACCTACAAGGAGTGCCCATACATGAAACTCAACAGAAACTATGCAGGCCAGAAGGGAGTGGCAAAAACTATTCAAAGTGATGAAAAGCAAGGACCTACAACCAAAATTACTCTACCCAGAAAAACTATCATTTAAAATTGAAAGTCAGATGATGAGATACACAGACAAGAAAAAGCTAAAGGTGTTCATCACTACCAAACCAGTATTACTAGTACATGAAATGTTGAAGGGTATTCTTTTTTTAAATATAGTTTTATTGATTTCAGAGAGGAAGGGAGAAGGCTAGATTGATGAGAAACATCATCGATCATGTGCCTCCTGCAAGCCCCCTACTTGGGATTGAGCCCGCAATCCAAGCATGTGCCCTGACCAGGAATCAAACTGTGACCTCCTGGTTCATGGGTTGACATTCAACCACTAGGTCAGACCAGGGAGGAGGAGGAGAAAAAAATATTAAAAATAGGAACAATAAAATGGTAATAAATACATATCTATCAACAAATGAATGTAAAAATCAAAATAAATGAACAAGAAATGCAATGAACAAAATAAACTGATGAATAAAATAGAACCATAGGCATGGAAACATGGAACAGACTGAGGAATCTCAGAGGTAAGTGGGGAGCAGGGGGTGGGAAGAGATTAACCTAAGAACTTATGTGCATATATACATTACCTATGGACACAGACAATACGGTAGTGAAGGCCTGCTGCAGGGTGGAAATTAGGTGCAGGAGGGCAGTGGGGAGAAAAAGGGGGACATCTGTAATACTCTAAACGGTTTGGCTCAGTGGATAGAGCGTCACCCTGCGGACTGAGAGGTCCCAGGTTCGATTCCGGTCAAGGACATGTACCTGGGTTGCGGGCACATCCCCAGTGGGAGATGTGCAGGAGGCAGCTGATCGATGTTTCTCTCTCATCGATGTTTCTAGCTCTCTATCTCTCTCCCTTCCTCTCTGTGAAAAATCAATAAAATATATTTTAAAAAAAGAGGGAATTGAAGAATAATACATTATGACACTATGTTATAAAAAAACAGAAACACAAAATTATGTAATTTTATATGTAGGTAGTATACTCATCCTATATAATAAAAGCCTAATATGGTAAGTGTCCAGTCATCTGGTCGGCCATTCAACCAATCAAAGCATAATATGCTAATGATATGCTAAGGCCGCTCAACCACTCACTATGATGTGCACTGACCACCAGGGGGCAGACAGTCAACCTGTTGACCAGTCACTATGATGTGCACTGACCACCAGGGGCAGACGCTCCAACTGGTAGGTTAGCTTGCTGCTGGGGTCTGGCTGATTGGGACTGAGCAAGACGGGTCAGACATGCCCTGGAGCCCTCCCGTGTCCCTCCCCAGCCCTGATTGTGCACCAGTGGGGTCACTCGGCCTAGCCTGTGCCCTCTCACAATCCGGGACCCCTCAGGGGAGGTCGAAGAACCCATTTTGGCCTGATCCCACAGGCCAGGCCAAGGGACCCCACTGGTGCATGAATTCATGCACCGGGCCTCTAGTATATAAATATCACAGAATAAGCTAGTCAGAGAAAGACAAGTATCACATGTTCTCACTCATATGTGGAATCTAATGAACAAAATAAATTGATGAACAAAATAGATCTAGAGACATAGAAGCATGCAAAAGACTGAAGTATTTTAGAAGGAGGGAGAGAGAGACAGGTGGAGGCAGGGGGAGGAAGATTAACCAAAGAACTTATATGAATAGCCCATGGACAAACAATAGTGCTGTGAAAGCCTGGAGAGGGGGTGGGAGCAGGCTGGAGAGAGTCAATGGGGGAAAGAATGGGACATCTATAATACTTTCAACAATAAAGATTTTTAAAAACCAACAAATAAAAAATTGTGGTTATCTCTCTGTACTTATCATTCAGGAACAGGAGTTAAGGGGTGGGAAGGTGTGTGATTAAGAGAGACTTGTTTTAACTCAAACATAGACAACAGTATGGTGGTTATCATAGGTGAAAGGGGGTCAGGGAGGATGAAGTGTATAAAGGGGGTCAAATATATGGGGAAGGAAGGAGACTAGACTTTTGGTGGTAACCACACAATGCAATATACTGATGATGCATTATAGACGTACGAATTTCATGCACCAGGCCTCTAGTTTGCTATAAAGACATATTTTTATATATTTTTTATTTTTAAAAAATATTTTTATATTGATTTCAGAGAGAAGCGGAGAGGGAGAAAGAGATAGAAACATCAATGACAAATCTCTTACAAAAAATCATGTATTATTTATAATAATAAAAGCATAATATGCTAATTAAACCGGACAGCTGAATGACCTTCTGGACGTCCTTCTGGACGTCCTTCTGGACAAAACCGCAGCGGTGGGAGCCAAGGCAGAGGTGGTTAGGGGTGCCTGGACCCTTCAGTCTGCAAACCAATGCTCTATCTACTGAGCCAAACCGGCTAGGGCTAAATATATAATTTTTTAAGGAAGAGTAAAGAAAAAGAAAAGGAACTGGAAAGAATCAAACTAAACTGTTAATAAAGATAGCCTCTAGGAAAAAGTGAAATGTATGAAGAGAAGGCATTTTTGCTTTTGACTTCTCATGTAGTTCTTGACAAGCCTCTGTTGATTTACAACCTCAAAAAAAATTTTTAATAGCAATCATTTTAGAGTAGTACTGTTTAAATGGGTGTGCAAAATATTGAGGACTAAATCTTCATTTCTATACTTCATTTCCCTCTTCTGGAAATAACTTATTATATGAGAAAGTCTTACTCAAAGATGAATACTTCTGCATACATGATGTTCATATATGATGCAAAGAAAGAGTTCAAGAAGAATAATTTTCTAGTTGGTTGTTCTGAAGTATATCAAACTTTAAAATACAGGCCTTTTACCTTTAACAGTTTGGAGTGTGCAACATTAAGCACATTTATGACAGCCTTACAACTCGGCCCTTTAATCTGTTCAATGATGTAATTGAATTTGGCTGACATGCGCTTCCAGTGCTCCAGTTCAGTGAGTGGGCCTGAGTCATCAGCTTCTTTTCTCATTTGCTCACTCTCAATAAGTACCTGCAATCAAAAATATTCACAGAATAGAGAAATGTTTTAAAAGTTCTTTTAAAAGTTCGTTACTTTCATCTTTTCAAAGGAAGATAAAAGTATAAATGACATTCAACATTGAAGGATGTTTAAAACTGCTAGCAAACTAAGAATAGATGGGAACTTCTCTAAAATGATAAATAGTGCCTAGCTACCAAAAATCTCCAGCAAACATACTTAAGAGTGAAATTTTAGAAAATGTAATTCTAAAACCAAGGACAAGACAACTTTGCCACTATCACCACCCACTTCCATTCAACCTGGTAATGGAGAGCCCAAAACAAGATAAGTAAACAAAAAAATTACTATAAAAATTTGGAATGAAAAAACAAAGATGGTATCATCACAGCTGACATGGTTGACCACATTCTAAAAATTCAAGAATATCTAAAGACAAACTTGTATAATTAATAAAAGTAAGGTTCCTGGATTATATATATATAAATATCAGTAGCATTTCTTTATAAATCATATAACAATCTAAAAATGTAAATATAAACATATAGCATCTGCTTGCTATAATAATAATAACAATGATATCAAGAGATTAACAGAAGAAGTACATTATCTTTTTGGAGAAAATTAGAAAACTTACTTCCAACACAAAAAAAACATGGCCTACAGAAATGGAGAGATTATAACATGTTCGTGAATGGAAAAATTCAGGCATATAAAGATGACATTTTTCTCTAAATTAATGTATACAATCAATGAAGTTTCAATCGAAATTTCAAAAGGGTTTTTGATGATACTTGATAAACTAGCCTTAAAATTCTGGCTTGAAAGAATTAACCAGAAGTAATCAGTGCAATTTTGAAGAAAAATACAGAAAGGGACTTGCCATACCAAATACTGATTTAGTAAAAAGCTACAGAAATAAAAGCAGCATGGTATAAGTACAAAAAAAACAGTAAGTAGACCAGTGGGATAGAAAAGGGGTCCCAGAAACTTGATATGTTACAGAGTTGACATTACAAATTTGTTAGGAAAGAATGCCCTTATTAAATAAACAGCTCTGGGACAAACTGGCTGACAATATGGAAAGATACAAAATTAGATTCCTACCTCACATTACACACACACACACACACACACACACACACACACACACACACACACAATTCCAGATGCTAAATGTTATGAGAAAATGGTAAAACTCTTAAAGAAAATATAGAACATAGGGGTAAAACTATGAAGAAAACCATGAAACTAAATATCATAATTGTCAAGAAAACAGTTACCGCTGGGGGAAGAAAGGGGAATTGAAATTGGGAAGAGGAATATTAGGGGATTGCAAGGTGCTGGCAAGTGTTCCATTTCTTAACTTGTGCAAGCTTATACAGGTGTTAATTTTGCAATAGTTTGTTTATTTTATTGTACTTATTCTGGTGTATTTCACCATTTAAAATAAGTAATGTAGAAGAATATCTTCATAACACTGGAATAGAAATGGGTTTATGATGCCAGATGAAAATGCAGGACACAAGATGAACCAAGAAAGGATTAACATCCAGAAAATACTATTTAAACTCCAACAATTCAGTAAGATATCATCAAACAATCTGAAATATAACTACGTAAAAGATATGAAGAAGCCATTCAACAAAAAGGAAACCTAAAGTGCCATTAAACATACTCAACCTCAACTGTATTCAGGGTAATGCAAAATAAATCAAGATACCATTTCACACCCAATATATTGGCATTAAAAATCTGACAATCCCAAGTGTGATGAAAATCTGAAGAAAGGGGAACTCTCATATGCTTCTGTGCAAAATATTATAGTTAATATTTTATAGTTACTATAACCACTATTTGGAGGGCTTTGCAATACCCAATAAATTATCCATACATTACTGCTCTCAGCAGTTCCAGTGGGAAATTTATTTTTAAATCCCCACCCAAGGACATATTCCCACCAATTTATTTATTTATTTATTTATTTTAGAGAAAGGGGAGGGGGAGGGAGATAAACACTGATGTGAGAAACATTGATTGGCCGCCTCCCATAATGCCCCAACCAGGGATCCAACTGGCAACCCAGGTATGTGCCCTGACTGGGAATTGAATCCCCCACGCTTCAGTGAACAGGACAACACTCCAACCAAATGAGCTACACTGACCAGGGTTCCCCTGGGAAATTCTTGAACAAAGGAGACCTGAACAAAGATATTCATTAAATATGTATTTTTATTGTTTGCAATCGCAAAAAAAGTCAAAATAACTATCTTTCTGAGGGAATCAATAAATAAACTTCAATTCCGCACAGCGAAAGAAACCATCAACAAAACAAGAAAGCCCACTGCATGGGAGAACATATTTGCCAATGTTATCACCAATAAGGGTTTAATCTCCAACATTTATAGGGAATTCATACAAATTAACAAAAGGAAGATAAACAATCCAATCAAAAAATGGGCAAAGGTCCTAAATAGACACTTTTCAAAAGAGGACATTCAGAAAGCCAAGAGACATATGAAAACATGCTCAAAGTCACTAATCATCCGAGAGATGCAAATCAAAACAACACTATGCTGCTGTAAAAAAGAAGGAATTCTTACCATTTGCAATGGCATGGATGGAACTGGAGAGCATTATGCTAACTGAAATAAGCCAGTCAATGAAGGAAAAATACCACATGATCTCACTCATTTATGGATAATAAAGACCATTATAAACTTATGAACAAAAATCGATACAGAGGCAGAGCAGCCTCGCACAGACTGTCAAACTGCAGTGGGAAGGCCGGGAAGGTTTGGGGGGCAGGAGAGGCAAGGTAAGAGATCAACCGAAGGACTTGTATGCATGCATATAAGCATAACCAATGGACATAAGACACTGGGGGGTAGGGGAGGCCAGGGGATTGTCAAGGGCAGGAAAAAAAGGAGACCTATGTAGTACTCTTTGTAATACTTTAAGCAATAAAACAGCTTTTAAAAAATAAAATAAACTTCTCTACCTTCTTAACAGAGGTTAGTAGACATAATTTAAATGTCTCTTCGATGTCTGAACATCTATATAATAAACTGATTTTTTTCACAGAGGAATATCATACAGTGAATGAATTAAATTTGCTTGTACCAACATGAATAAAAGAATGTTGAGGGGGGGAAAAACCTGTAAAAGGATCCTTAATAGTATTATACTATTTATGTAAAGATTTTAAACACAAATACATTATATATATACTAGAGGCCTGATGCAGGAAATTCGTGCAAGAGTAGGCCTTCCTTCCCCTGGCTGCTCGCACTGGTTTGCCTCTGGCACCCAGGACCCAGGATTCCATCAGGCCACTGACAGGCACCTGGGACCCTGGCTCCCTCGCAGCCCCAACTTCATCCAGAAGGACATCCAGTCTAAATAGCATATTACGCTTTTATTATTATAGATACATATAAAATTTATATCTGTAATATAAAGCTTATAAATTTGTAAATACAATAAAAGTGTCAAACTTTCAAGAGAATGGGGGGAGTCAAAAACATCAGGATAGTGGTAACACAGAGGGAGGGAGAGGAAAGGGTTAGAGGCTTTAGTGAAAATAAAAAAGATCTGAAGTAAATATAGCAAACTAGAGGCCTGGTGCATGAAAATTTGTGCACTCAGAGGGTCCCTCAGCCCAGCCTGCGCCCTCTCGCAGTCCAGGACCCCTCAGGGGATGTCCAACTGATGGCTTAGGCCTGCTCACTGGGGGATCAGGCTTAAGCTGGCAGTCAGACATCCCTCTGGCAGCCCAGGAGCCCTCAGGGGATGTCCAGGGGAGTGGGCCTAAGCCATTAGTCAGATATCTTTAGCACTGCCACTGAGGCAGGAGAGGCTCCCGCCACCACTGCTGTGCTGGCCAGCCATGAGCCGGCTTTTGGCTGAGCAGCACTCCCCCTGTGGAAGCACAATGACCACCAGGGGGCAGCTCCTGCATTGAGCATCTACCCCCTGGTGGTCAATGCATATCATAGCAACTGGTCATTCCCTTTTATTATATAGGATGGTATCTGTTTAATCTCAGTTACAGAGATGTGTGTTATACTATTTTCTGTACCTTTTAATGTTCATAATTTTTCATAACTTAAATTGTGATGGAATTTTTAAGGATACAAATGAGGCAAAATACATAGTTGATTTTTCAAACATATTGAAGTTCTATTTTTAATCCAGAAAATGCTTATAATTTTAACCATGCTTTATGGCACTCTTCCTAACCTAATTACAAGCTTTTCTACCTCCTTAAATAGAGGATAGTAGACATAATTTAAGCTTTTTTAAATGGCTAAAAGCATATATAATTTGAATAACTGAATTAAAGAATGAAAATGACCCTTAAAATTAACTTTTAAATTTTAAATCAAATGACCTTTTGATGTTTAATTCCTGTTACATTATTCATAGGTGATAACCCAGCCTCAAATTGAATATTTCCAGTGATTCAGTACATTCCATTTCCATCTCTCTCCTTATAACCATCACTCTCTCTGGCTTACTTCTGCCACACACGTTTAATTTCACATTAAATCCCTTCAAATAGTTGAAAATACCATGTCACTCTTTACCCCCCTTTTCCCAGGTCAAACGTCTCCATGTACTTTCCTTGAATAACATTGTTCAAATCCTTGGCCTATTTTTCTCTAAACTGCCCGTTTCTTAATAACTTATAAAATGTCTTTATATATTATGGATGCTCTTTGTTATACATGCTGATAACATAATCTCCCAGAACGTCACTTTTCTTTTAACTTTATGGTGGTTTTTGACATAATGGAAGTTACTAATTTCTTTTTAATGTAGCCAAACCTATCTTTTTTTTTTCTTTCATGGCTTCTGGGTTTTGTATCTTGCTTAAGAAAATATTACTATAGTCTTATGTTCTGCTTCATTTATGGCTTTTTTTCTTTTTTCCTTTTTCATTTATGGTTTTTGTTTTGTATTTCTTTTCTTTTTTATCTTTAATTTCTTTATTGGTTAAGGTATTACAAATGTGTCCTCATCCCCCCATTAACCTCCAACTTCTCTCCCCCGCCACCCTCCCACCCCGCACTTATGCTCTCATCCCCCTGTTGTCCATGTCCATTGGTTTGGTTTATATGCATGCATACAAGTCCTTTGGTTGATCTCTTCCCCTTACCCCCACCCTCCCCTACTTTCCCTCTGGGGGTTGATAGTCTGATTGCTGTTTCTCTGTCTTTGGATCTGTCCCTGTTCATCAGTCTATGTAGTTCTCTATATTCCACAAATGAGTGAGATCATGTGATATTTATCTTTCTCTGACTGGATTATTTT